>NW_024884733.1:20755451-20960758 GCF_019232065.1 Centrocercus urophasianus | reverse complement strand
TCCCTCTAACATCTGCTCATCAGTGACTGAAAGCCATTTCTTCCTCCATACCCCTAGATCAAGAAGCACACAGATTTCAGAAGGATTCAGGATTGGTCTTAAACCCAAAATGAACACCAGTTGCTATTCTGTTCTTGGAAAGGAGCAGTGGGAGGCTACAGTTTACGCACTTTTTTTCCTCCAAGTTAATGATACATTTTTGTAAAACTTTAGCTGGTTCAAATGCCATATAACAGATCTTTGTCATGGAAACCAGGCTGAACTGTGACATCTATTCAGGGTCATTGCCAGGCAGATGTTAGAACATGGGATTTGCAACTTCAACACCAGCCTTTCCTGTCGTCTTCCTCTTTCTGCACCAAATTTCTTTCCCTTTGCAGAACCCAGGCACCCAGACTGCACACATCCTCTCACTGACCATGGTGGAGCTGGCAGAGAAGCTGAAGGAGGGGTCCCTATCCCCAGAAAGCGTTCTCTACTCCTATATAGGCAAAGTGAGTGATGTCTCCAACATAGAGAGATGCTCCAGGGCTCCTCTGGTGCTGCTTGCAACCAGCCTATTTTGTGGGAGAATGGCAATGCATGAGATCACAATTTGTCAGGATGGATGAAGGGTGGCTTGTGGCTGAATCCAGAGATCCAGGGCAGAAAATTATCCCCAAAATAAGTATGTAAAATTCATAGGTAAAGTCTGAATAATGATTGTTGAATGCTGGAGGTTTGAGGAGACTGAATTCTCAGCTTGAAAACATAAAGTGCTGTTTCTTTCCTTCAATCTATTTATTCATCTTGCTACTCTATCCAACCTCTCTGGAAAGGCTCTGGAGGTGAATCAGGAAGTGAACTGTGTAATAGACTTCATTCATGGCTGTGAGGATCAGCTCCAGAAACTGAAGAAACAGAAGGACAAGGGGCTGCTCTATGGCATTCCTGTCAGCATCAAGGACCACATTGACTGCAAGGTATATCCCTAATTCCCCCTCCCCTTGGCCTGGGGCTGGAAACAGACAAGGATGTCCACGATGTCTCTACCCTTGTATATGGGATCCAGCTTTATCCTTTTTACCTTATCACAGCTAACCAAGGGTGCCCTCAGACACGGATGCTTTGGACCATATATGTTATTTCTGTAGTTGTTACAGCTCTGAACAGCATCTTTACTGGTACCTAGAGAGCTTTGCTTCCTATCCCCAAGGGTCATGTCTCCACTGGTGGGATGGTGAAGTTTCTGGGCCAAATGAAGGAAGAAGACAGCGTCATCGTCCAGGTTCTGAAGAGCCAGGGGGCAATCCCCTTCGTGAAAACCAACATCCCGCAGACAATGATAAAGTAATTTCGTGTGCATCTTCATGAAGACACTGTGTCATGCAAGTCTTGTGAACTGAGAGCGAGCGGGGCCAAATGCACAAGTTCCCACCCTCTTCCAAACAAATCATGCACGCTGAATTCATTGCCTCCCCATGTCAAACTACCATTCCTTGGTCTTTCTGTAGAATGCTACAAAGGAAGTATTTATTTTTGATGCCTCTTTCTTCCTATACTAATCAACATATCTAGTACACAGTGATTCTACCCCTAGCATTAATTATGCATTGTCTTGTCTTTATGATTTGTGGAGATAGAAGTACTTCACTCACCTGCTGTTCTTCTCCCCAGCTATGACTGCAGCAATCTCATTTTTGGCCAGACGCTGAACCCCCTCAACCACCAGAAGACCCCCGGGGGCTCCTCAGGAGGGGAAGGAGCTCTAATTGCAGGGGGAGGCTCCCTCCTGGGCATTGGCTCAGATGTAGCTGGCAGCATCCGCCTGCCATCCAGCTTCTGTGGGCTATGTGGGCTTAAACCCACAGGCTTCAGGATCAGGTACACCCTAACAACTGTCCCCTTCCAGCTAATGTAGAGGGTGAAAAGTTTTTCCTGCAGTGCACCAAACTACACAATAAATTTCTGTTTATCAGAGATGGGTTATTCTCAGATGCGGAATTGCTTAAGCACCAGGGAAAGGAAATGATAAAAAACATCTCTAGCACCTGGCAACTTAATGCTCCTGGGACTCTCCCTAATCTAGAAGGGTGCCAAGTCTCTGCAGGGCCTTTGGTCCTCCTAGATAGTCACTGGGGCAAATGGGAAGTCTGCAAGCCAGCATGGTGACACACCTTAGAGCATGACACCTTAGATATCTAATCTGCTTCTCCCATTCTGCTTCTAGCAAATTGGGTGTGATTTCTCCTATCGCAGGAATGAGCTCAGGTAAGTTCATCCAGATAATATATTACTACTGCCAAACGTTCTCTGCTGTTGGCAGCATGGCTGCAGTCCTTGTTCCTCTTGAATGGGACTTGTGCCTGCAGAATGCTGACCCAGAAGATGACATCCTGCCTCTGAGACTTAGGGACTGTCCTTGGCAGGCTTCCTTGCTCACTTCTTGCACATTCATTCCCCAGTCCTCTTCCCTGGCCTGAATAAAACTCCTCTCCTCTGGGCCACTACCAGCTACTATAAGGGAGCAGCAGACCCACCTGCCTGAAATAATGGGATCTTTGTGCTTGCAGTGATAGGGATGCTGGGGCCAATAGCAAGGGATGTGGACAGCCTGGCCCTCTGCATGAAGGCGCTGCTCTGTGAGGAGATGTTCCGTCTGGATCCCACCGTGCCCCCCATCCCCTTTGATGAGGAGGTGAGGCTCAGAGGCAGTCCCATGCCTCCATTTGTCTACCACTAAAGAGAGATCTTGAGAGACTCTCATCTGGTTTCATACCTGAAGACAGTGAAGGGGAAGCAACGCTGCTGATCAGACGGGTCCCAGCACGAGCAACCATGAGAAGAAGCCACAGACAGGGTTGGCAGACGAGGCCTGCTGAATGCTGATCCCTACCATTGCCTTCCCAGCAATGCCTGGAAAAGACTTGTTGGCTTCCTAAAGGAATTCATTTTTCCTGATCAGAGAAATTCACCCCTCACATCTTTAAAAAGAGCCTAATTGAGAAGCCATGAACCTAAGAAATCTTTGCGCTTTGCAATTATCTCTCTGGTTCTGCCCATTTGCTGCTTTCTGGCTCAGGTCTTAGCATCTTTCAATTGTCCCTGCTATACAGACAATTATTTCTGACATATGGCTCTTTCCACTAGCCCAAATGCCCTGTCTTTCTTCCAGCCCTATCTGCCTTCCTAGGAATGGTCTGATCTGGTACATGTGTCCAAGCAGTGGCTCTTCTCACAGGTTTACACCAGTTCAAAGCCACTTCGGATTGGATATTATGAAGAAGATGGCTACTTCCAACCCTCACCCAGTATGAAACGGGCCGTCCAGCAGACCAGAAAGCTCCTCCAAGAAGCAGGGCATACAGTAAGTTTTCACACCTGTGGTTACTAGGAGCTATCATCCTGCTCCTTACGGAGTCTGGACAAGTCATTTCACATCTCTCTTTTATAAAGAATGCCATGGGACAATGTTTTTTCCATCATGTTTTGCACCTCCATAAGCATCGATCTTGCAGCAGCTTCCATGATCCTGCATCTGCTGAATCCAGTTTACATATTTTTGGGTGGAGTACAGGTTTGGAGCAGTTGAGCTCCCAGGGTCACTTCTAGCCTAAACTACAGTGTGGTTCTGCCAGTAGTATTTTCTATATAGAGTGTTGTTCCAGTGACAAGTATAAATTAAGAATATTTGGTGTTTTGAATACTTGGCCTCTAAATATACTTCTCTAAGGAGCAAAGAAGAAAAGCCTATGTAAAATCATGTCATTGTGTGCTAATGCCTTGGAAACAGGAAAGGACAGAGGGCGGATGGCAGCAGCCCAGGTCTCTTTGAATATGGAGGGAGGTCTACACAGGGCTTTGTCATTAATTTGTGTTTCTTGCCTCTTGAACAATGAATGGTTTTCCTGCAGATTGTTCCCTTTGCACCACCTAAGATTGACTACATGGTAGATGAACTGTTTACCAGAGGGATTTTCTCAGATGGTGCTGCTCACATGGTGGACTCTTTGTGAGTAAAACTCATTGCTTTCAGTGCAAACCCTGAGACTTGACATAGTGTGACCAATGGATGCATCCAAAGTGCTTTTGTTCCTGTGGATGCATGCTTTTATGAACATGGTGGTAGGTGGGTTGTTGGACTGGATGATCTTAGAGGTCTTTTCCAACCTTACTGATTCTATGATTCTAAAGAGAGAGCAGCAGAGAAGTGATTTCTGGAAGGGAGAATTCATCTTGGACAGCAACTATCTCACTACAGTAGGTCACATGCATGGATAACCCCGTAGGGTAACAGCATGCCCTGTGTCAGCAGTGCTGTGGCAAATGTTTTTATGCTTGTGATTAGTCTGTGGCACATGGGGAACAGCACAAGCTGTGTAACTTCCCACAGAAGTGCAGAGGGTCAGCTCTGGTGAGCAGCCCGATGCCCACCTTGCCAATTGCTCACTACCTTTCCTTATAATAGGGAAAATAGGATAGGAAAATAGGGAGAAGGCTTATGGGTCAAGATATAAACAGATTGCTTGCTGATTGCTATCATGGGTAAAGCAGACTCAGCTTGGGGCAGTCAAGCTGAAACCAGCTCTGGATTTGACTCTGGGGGTATGGTTGGCCACCTCCAAATAGGGTTGTGCCCTCTGGCACAAGTTTCTTGTTCTGAGTACCTTTGCTCTCTGTCCTTCTAGCAAAGGAGATATCGTGGATCCTAATCTGAAGTCCCAGTTCAATACTTACAGGCTTCCTGCTTTGGTGAAGAGGATCCTGGCTATCATTTTGAAGCCTATTGTAAGTATATGGAGACATCTCATCTGTGTTCTAGGAAGTCATCAAGGTGGGGAACTTGACACATGATGGGCTGCACCACTCAATGCTTTGCTGCCTTGTGTCAAGAGTCTGGAGGTTTTTGAAGTGCCATACTCTTAAGTAAACTTGGTCTCTATGCAAGGATCTAAACATCATCTCCACATCCAGGAGATTTTCTCCAGGGCTAGCAGTGCTGTCTAGAGCATTATTCCTAGGAGTTGTTGTAATTGAATTAAAGAAGGGCAACAAAGGGTCTGAAGGGCCTGGAATAAAAGTCTGATGGAAGTGGCTGAGGGAACTGGAATTGTTTAGTCTGAAAAAGAGGAGGCTCAGGCGAGAACTTATTGCTCTCTACAATCCCCTGGAAGCAGGTTGTAGTGAGGTGGTCAGCCTCTTCTCCCAGGTAACAGAGATAGGATGAGAGGTGATGGCTTTGAAGTGGCTTTCAAGAAAAGGGTAGGTGTTGCACTCAGTGACATGGCTTAGAGAGTGCGGTGGTGATGGGCTGACAGTAGGACTGGGTGATGTTAGTGGTCTTTTCCAACTTTAATGATTCTGTAATTCTATGAATGTGTAAGTTATTGTTGGATTACAACCATCTCATTGGAAACTGTACCTGATCTTCAGAGCCACTTCTACTAGGACAAGAAGCTTGCCCAAAATAAAGTCCCATCTATTTCATCTGCATTGTTGACTAATCCCAAGTTTTTCTTCTTCCCTCCCAAAGTACCCACGAATTGCTCGGGATCTCAGTGCTCTCTGTGGAGTGGGGTAAGTGGCACTGAAGTAGAGGAAGGGATTCACGTGGATGTATCCACTGGGTTCATGCAAGTAGATGCCAGTTTGCTGTGCAAAATTACTATGGCTCAGCATGGTGTTGTCTAGGGCGAGGCATCAGAAATTAAGGGTCCGAAGTTCCTCATTGTGGCAGGGCTAGGATATCTCAGCTCACACAGATAAAGGCAGCTTTCCTCATGGTTAGGTGGATTCTGGTATACAGAAGGCAATGTGCCAAGGCAGTACAGATACCTGCATATGGATGCAGTATGATGTGAAGTGCAGACCCCTCTGAGAGACAAAAAGAAGCAAACTGAGAGCAGTTGAATTTAAAAGACTGCCATGATTTTTGTCTAGGTCAGAATAAATGAAATCATGGCAGTAGGCTCTTTTGATGTATGCACAAGTACATGTGAACCCTGTGGAACCATCTAGGCAATGCTATGACTTGTTCTCGGGGTGGTCATGTAGTTCCCATAACAATGGGCTATTTGTACTTGTATTATTATTATTGTTTTCTGTTGCCACAGTCCCAATTCCAATCAATCTTTTCACCATTCCAGGTCTGCCAAAAACCTCTGGGATCAGCATATAGCTGTGGCGGTAGGATGATTTATCTTCCTTCGTAAATACAGTGAGGGATTCCTATCATTGGTTTCGCCTCTGTGATGGATCTGGTGTTGGGTCATCTCAAATAAAGCAGCTGGGCTTTTCAAGCGATGTTAATGTAGAGGTCTCTACTTGCTTACTCTCCCCAACCCAAATTAGGACAGAGTAAAAATCTGCGGTTGTGAACTCTTTGGCTCAGATGTACTTTGTATGAACTCATTTTGGTTCAGCAATGTGGGACAGGAAGCATTGTCGTGGACAGCTGAGCCCATCGCTGCTCACAAACCAATCAGGTTCCTTTTCAAAACAACCTGGGTTTTGCATTTGCACTTATTTTTATTGGCCATCTCCTCTCCTCTCTGATCTGATGATTGGAAGCCTTCTTATTTCTTCTGCTGCTTGTTCACTTGCAGTTCGTACTCATTTTATTCCATCCCTGAGTTTAAATAACACCTCTCCTCTCTGGTATTTTCCACTCGATCCCAGTCTATTTGCAGACAGCAGTTGTGTCCCCTTTTAGCTGGTGTTTTGCTAGGCTGAAGGAGTTGAGCTATTTTGGCATCTCCTCACAAGGATCTGTGTTGCTTAGGACACCCTTACAACCATCCCTGAGAGCAAACATGCCTCCAGCTTCCACCATGCAGCCTCTGTCAGTGTCAGTCGTGAGATAGAAATGCATGCTCACAGCAGCAGGTCTGATTGACTGAAAGCAGATCATTCTTCTCCTACTCCCACCCCACTCCCTGCCAAAAAAAAAAAGAAAAGAAAATCCTCTAAAAAGATTTGGTAACCTCAAAGGTATTTTGGATTTTTTTTTCTTCAGCAAAGCATTATTCATGGTTTACATTTATTACAAACAATTTTACAAACATTATTCGTCAAACTTTCAGCAGATTGATCTCCGGCTGCGTATAAAATTTGAGAACAGATAAAAAATAGAATCATAGAATCACTGAGGTTGGAAAAGACCTCTAAGGTCATGTAGTCCAATCTCAACCTGTCCCCAGCTTCCCATGTCCCTCAGTACCACTGAGGCTGCTCAAGTAGCCCTATGGTCCATCCGTATTGATTTACTATGGGACAGTGGAGCAGCAATTTGAGAATGGATTCATCCATTGCCTGATGTTCAGTAGACTCTAGATTCTTCTACCAAACTAACAAAGCTTTTAGGAAATGGACTTTTATTTGGATTACTGTTGATCTCCACTCAATCAAATGCAAAGACAAAACCGTGCGTAAGGACTGGGTAAGCATTCACAGAAAGCTGTCAACTCTGAAACGCCCACTTGACATCAGTGCCTATGTCTGGGCAGGATAGACCTGGGAGAGGGAAAATGAAGCCTGCTGGCTCTTTCAAAGTACAGCTCAGATTTTATTTCACCTTTCTCTTTTATCTAAGCATGCTTTTTTTCCTCTTTTCTATGCTGTAGACATTGATCTGCCACTGCTGTCCAACAGGCATTGGTTGTCATCTGCTCTGTCTTTCCCTCTAGGTTTACCGCACTGAATTCATTGCTAAATGGAGGAAGCAAAAACTGGATGTGATTCTTTGTCCTGTACTTGGTCCAGCCTTTAACCATGGCTACGCTGGGAAGCTATTTGGTAATCTCCATTGAGACATCTCACGGATGCATCTATGTTATTGTTTGTGGGCAAAGCAGCGGCAAGATGTTTAGGTCTCTTGTACATTCCTCAGACTGTGTGTAGTGTCTGCTCTTCCCTCTGAGGAAGTTAGCACAGGGAATTCTCCACTCTGTGTCTCCTCATGTTCCCACTTCATCTGAGCTGCAGATGTTTGGATTATTATGGGCAGCATTTAGTGACACATCAGTCCCAGTAGTTACTTGGTGAGCTTCCTCTGTATCATCTGACCTTCTGAAAGTGCACGTGAAGGGAGCTGCTAGAGTGCTGGCAGTTCCTATCTCAAGACAAGTTCTTTTGAAAGCGGCTATCTTATGTTCCCCGTAAGGAGCTTTGCAAGGAGCAGACATGAAAATTTGCGTTGCAGAAAGAGGCTATTTGATAGCTTCCAAGAAACACCGAGAGTCTTCCATTCCTCTAACTGCAGCTCTCTGCCCTAGAAATGCCCTAGATGGTGTTACAGACCTGGATACCAGGATTTTACCCTGAAGTGTGAAAGACAAGTTCAGACTTCGTCTGCCTCAGGTCAAATATTCATATCTATCTCTCTCAGAGCAGAGCTAATATCCACCATGCAGCCCTCAAACCTCCCCACCAGGAGTCCCATGGTCTTTTTAGATCCAGCAACTCCAGTCCAAAATTCCTTCAAACTGAATTATCATCTGAAAGTCTTCACTGGCCCAGCACACTTAAATTTTACATGTTCTGTGTGATCTTTTCCAGCTGCAACCTCCTATACCAACTTGTACAATGTCTTAAACTTCCCTGCTGGAGTGGTGCCGGTCAGCACAGTCACAAGAGCTGATGAAGAAGAACTGAAGCATTACCGAGGGCACTACGAGGATCCTTGGGATAAGAGACTGAAAGAGGTGAGCAGAGAAAGTCTTAGCAGAAGGCCATGACAGTATGCACCCCTGGCATATTGTCTTTTCTCCATCTTATGATGACATCTGTCTCCTTGTATATCTTTCACTTTCTGTACTGTCAAAAGATGGCATTACACACCCTGTGCTCTGACTCAACACCACGCTTAATTTTTGCAGGCTGTGGAAGGAGCCGTGGGACTGCCTGTGGCTGTGCAATGTGTGGCTTTGCCATGGCAGGAGGAGCTGTGCCTTCGGTTCATGAAGGAGGTGGAGAACCTTTCCCGTGGCATGAGGAGAAATGCATGATTTCTCAGGATCTGCTTTGCTTATGTTGACCTTTAATACCCTGCTCGTCACTCCGTCACCTTTTACTCAGTGTGCAACACAGATAGCAATCTGCAGACTCCAAATTCCATTTCAGTAAAATGGCAATAAATGCTGCTTGAAAGCAGTTGGAAAAATCTATTCCCTGTCCAAACTTCCTCTTTCATTAAAGTGAGATAAAACCTGGTCTAGTGCTTGATCTAGTGCTTGATCTAGTGCTTGGCAACCCTGCCCATAGCAGGGAGTTGGAACTGGATGATCTTTGAGGTCCCTTCCAACCCAAACCACTCTTTGGTTCTATGAGAAAACTAAAAGCAAGGCAAGAGAGTTAATTTGGAGGAAAGGAGTCTGAAAACCATAGTGAAACAATATTTGGTGTATAATATAAGGCTGAAGAGCTGATTACCTCTATATTTTATTTCCAACAGTGGCAGTAACAGATGTTTAAGGGAGAGTATAACCTGGCAGGATTCTCTCTTTGGCTGTGCCATTAGTTGACAAAAGGTTGCAGTTAGCCCATCAGTAACTGGTCATCAATAATTTAATAACTAGTTCAGCCTCTTCTTGGTCTCTGTTGTTCTTTTGGTCTCCACACCATCCAATGGCAGTGAGCTCTACAGTTTAATTGGGAAGCAAGTAGTGGAGAGCTTTGTTATCACTGTTTGAGCACATGCTGTCTGAATAGTAAATAATCTGCCTTCAGTCCTGTTCCCCACTGTTTTTTCCAGTTAAGCAATAGGAAAATAAGGTTGCTATTTTGTCTTTTCACTGCCTATAATCACTAAAGGGAAATCTGAGTTCAAACATTTCTGTGGCTCAGTTTTGGTACTTCCAGCTTCACTGTGAAAATTGTATGCTGTCCTTGACCTAGCCATTGCACTCCAGGTTTCCTGTTCCACTTATGTCCAGCACAACATCCTGGCTGTAGGCTTTGTTTTGATTATTCAGGAGAATTTTAATAAAGACTTATATCTGCTTATTTTTCTTCACTTTGCAGGGTAAACTTTGTCTTGTTGCAATATTGGGAGCACATAAAGCTCCCCAGAAGAACTGGTACCAGCAGGACATACATACATTGTTAGGACAGGTCACTGTTCTCTTACAATATCTGACATAGATAGGACTGCCTGGTGTAACAGAATGTGACAGAAGATATTAGAGACATGATGGCCAGTGCTCAAGTGAGGAAGTAACTAAAAGCAAGTACCCAGAAATGGGTGAAATTAGCAACAATTAGGACTAATCCACCTTTCACTCTGAAACAGCTGTTTCAATTCTCCAAGCATGGTTCCAATCTGCTCTTCCCCACCCCTATTACTGTTCTTCTCCTCTTCATTCAGCTCATCTGGCTTCCTCCTCTTGTCTGCATGCCCAGAGTGAGGCACTAAAAGGAAAACTTCTTGCAGTAAACGTTGTGCCCAGCCACAGAGCAGCTGGGAACAACTTCATCATTCTCCATCACGCTGCTGAAGTGTCTGTGATCACTTGTTCAGTAGGACCAGGCCTGTGCATGATGGCATGATGGAGGACACAGGAATGCTGTGGATTGAAGAAATAACAAATCTCTGCATCTGGCTGACAGCGGCTGTATAGCTGGAGGAGTTGTGAGTAGGATCCATACAACCCATTTATAGTAATGGGAGGTTTCTGACAGGATGTTTCATGTTGGTTAGTGCTGTTCTGCAACTGCTAATGGATTTTGACTGGAATTAAAGCATGTGTTTTGATGAAAATCTTATGATTCCAATAGATATTCCAGGCTGAAATGAGTCACTAACTGGAGAGTTCCCAGAAAATATTTATTCAGCCCTCTTGAGTCAAATGGAACAATTCTAGAGAAGACCAGCCCATTTCACTATGACTTCAGCAGCTTCTGAAATATCTTTAAAGTTGTTTCAGGGCAACATAGTCAACATATTTTGTTTTGGAAAAGTACAGCAGAATGTATGGATACAAAAATCTTGAATATGGGATACAGTCCTCAGGGTTAATTCTTGTCTTTTTGATCAAAATGGATTCTAAGCTGATCTGACTTAAAAAAAAAAAAGAAGAAAAAAATTACCAGATTGGAGGGAGGATTGTTTATGTAAAGGCTCTAATGAAAACCAGCCTGCTTGAGAGCTGCAGGTGTTGGGTGGAGGTTAATGACAGTAAGCTAGTGTTGTCTTGCTTCTTCAAGCAGAGATGATACAGCCTTGCTGGCAACAGGAGCAGACTGCCTGGGTTGGTCTGCTGCCTTATTCTGTGTGAGGCACTGTGGAGGAGGTCTGCAAAAAGAGGAGAAGCGATAACAGTGCTGTCTGTCTCAGGGGTCAGATGAGTACCAAAGGATAGGGATTCTTCCATTTCTTTTTTGGCTCTGTCCCATGACCCACTTGAGTGTACTTCCTCTTATTCTCCCTGCATTGCTCAACATTTGAAAGCCCCACATGCAGCCAGGTAAGCATTTTTATTTCTATCCCCAGCACCAGGATAACAGCAAAAAGAGGAAACCACTGAATGGACAGCAAAGAAAGTCAATTGGGTGATTGTTTTAAAACTTGTTTCTTCTATGTCACCAACACCAAGCATGATAGGCAGTGTATCATTTATAAAATAATTATAGATCTATCTGGAGTCTTTGTGCTGGGACTGGATCAGCTTTGCCTGTTATAAGCTGATGAACCTGGAACTGTACTTTGAATTAGGAGAATGTCCAAAAATGAGGCAGATAGATGCCATTGCAGGCTCAGTATCTATGATTAGACATTATAATGGTGTCTCAGCAGTGGTCCCGAAGCTCCTGTTAAAGCTTAGGGGAGATGCTTAGCAGTAAGTGAAGCACAAACCTGTAGTATTACCTGGCAACCCATGGAAGCAGTCACAACTATTTTGAGGTTGTGACCTGGATTGAGTGCAGTGATAACATCATTGCAAAAGTGCTGCACTTGGCCTTGACTGTTTATCTTCATGAATAAACCTTGAATTGTGTGTTAGGCAGGCTGACTCTTTTGCTAGGGACTTGAGATTTGATCTCATTTTCCCCACAGGGCCAGAGGTCTTTCTCATCAGGTTTCCAAGCAACACTTGGTCCCCTTTGCCTTTGGATCCACATACAGCTCAGCCTATCTGCCTCTATGTAGCTGCTCCTCTCCTTGTTAGGGACTCTCATATGGCTTTTGGAGTGCCTCAGCAGCCCAAAGGTCTACTCAAATGGTGTAAACAAGTTTGGATTTTGAAGCGATCCCATCCCTCTGTATGGATTCAACCCTCATTCCCCTCTGGTTGCTTTTTGCTGCCTATGTTCCCACTGCAGGTTATGGTGGAAGAGCTATTCCTCCAGTTTACAAGGGAGGTGAAAATGTTTGTCCATTGATAGGAAAAGGGCTTCCTCAGCAGCATCCGGCCATCTGGAAGTGCAGCTGTTCTCACTAATAAAACTGCCCTTTGAAATGCCGAGTTGGTTTGGACACAGCTGGCTTTGTCTCTGTTAAACATTTGCAGTGTCTAAAGGGCAGGATCAGAGCACGGGACCCAGAGCATGAGCGGATGTGAGAACCCAATGCCCTGATGCCTCTCAGCAAGAGGAATAAACTCCCACATCCTCTCAGCCCAGTGCAGGAGTTGTGTCACTGCCACGTGCAAAGAGCACACCTCTTCCTTAGGAAGCCTTTGCACAAGTCTCAAGAGGTTGGGAGAGGGCTTGGGTATTCACAGACTCATAGAGGATAGAATCCAATCATTAAGGTTGGAAAAGACCGCTAGGACCATCCAATCCAGCCATCAACCCATCACCACCATGCCCACTAAGCAAAGGTGCCACTAAACAGGAGCACAGTAGATAATCAGCTTAGTTTGCTACAACTTGATTAATTGCTGTCCATTCCACCCTGCTTTTTTGGAGAATGCCAAAATTGATGTTTTCCATAGGGGCTGATGTTTGCAAAGTTCTTGCCTTCATCTCAGATCATGGAGATGCTCTTGTGGCCTTGTAGCAAGAGGTATTTGTGCTACTCTCAGCCACGGGCTGTCTCAATGTCTGTTGGGACTTGCTTCTGGGCTGCAACCATGTGGAACTCACCACCATATTTATGTGCTCGTTCATGACATGGACCCACTTGTTCTGGTGCACGCAGGCATTGTGGCAGTGCTGAGCCCTGTCTCACAGGATGAGAGCACCAGTGGAAGCTCAGGTTGGATATTAGGAAAAATTTCTTTTCTAAAAGTGTGGTGATGCTTTGGCACAGCTAGCCAGGGAGGTGGTGGAGTCTCCATCCCTGGAAGTGTTCAAGAACTGTGGGGATGTGGTACCAAGGGATGTGGGCAGTGGGCATGGTGGGGTTGGACTGGGTGATCTTATTGCTTTCTTTTCCAACCTCAGTGATTCTTTGATAGGGCTCTTGAAGCAGCCTTAGACACCTATGGGAGTAGGATGGGTTTAAAGAGCTTGGAGGATGAGTAAGTACCCCACAAACGTGCATCCTCTCATCATACCATCCTCATCTCTGTGCAGGGAAATCTTGTGCTTTCGAACTGTTTTTTTCCCCCCTCCTTTCATTGTCTTCCTAGGCTATGCAGGAAGCAGGAGCCAAGCTATTTCCTTGCTTCTTTTGTTCAGCAGATCCCACAGCTCTTCCTCCCCAGCAGAGAACTTCCTGCAGCGCAGACAGCCTGCATAAACCCGATACAGCCAGGGTTCACTAGCTCTGCATGCTTAACCTGTTGCACTTTTCGGTCAATCATTCTCCACTTCATGCCCCATTGAAGGCACCTCTGCAGAGGTCAGCTTTGGGTTTATAAGCTATTTGCTGAGCCACACCAGTGGTTCTGGGAGGAGGAACTGATCTGAGGAGACAGGGAAGCTTCTCATTCTCAACCCACCCTCAAAGACCAGAGAGTAGCACAAAGTGATGAGGCAGCTCCTGCCAGAGACAGAGCTGGCTCCTGCTGCTGCCCTTGCCCTTCTCTGTGGTTCTGCAGCAGCTGTAGTGGTCTGGAAATGGCTGGGCAAAAGGCACATCCAGAAGAAGATGGAAGAGGCTCGGAGGATGCGGGATGAAGCTGTGAAGAAAATGGCAAAAGCTGTCCAACAGTTCAGGGAGCAGGTAACCCATCCTCGTGAGGAGCTAAGACCCACTGGGGTGTCTGCTCATGTTCTTCAACTCCTCCTCCTACCTCACCTCTCCATAGCTTTTATAACAAGGATCCCAGGGGAGATGTGCTGGCAGCCTTCAGCAAGGGCTGCCCTGGGAGGAAGGGAGCTCACATCTTCTGAAGCTGGATGAGCTGGAGGAGATGTGGTGAAAGCTTACAGCCAGAGAGATGCGAATTACACTTGGAAGAGTCTTGGGACAAAGGTGACAAAGACTCTGAAGATCTAGAGGATTTGAACCAATGAAGGTCATTACCAATGAAGGTGATCAGCACTTGGTCCAAACCCTGTAGATCCTTAGGGGTGTGAAAATATCTCTTGCCTATATGGTAGAAGCAAAAACTCTTCTTGAGTCTAAGGTAACACATCTGTCCACATGCCTATACCCTTGGCTGTAAAACCTGGGTTCTTAGTAGCTCTTGGAGAGTCTTCAAAAGAAATTTTACCAGAGTTTCCAGCGAATAAGGCCTCTCAGGCTGCCCAGAAAATTTGACCCTATTTTACTAGTGAAACACAGGGCACTCAGTGTCATTTGTGAGCAACCAGGAGGTGACAAGTGTGTGAATGAGCCAGGCACCCACTCAGCCAGCGTGAATGCAGCCCTGAATTCTGCAGTACTCATTTCTAACCCCCTTCATTCCTTCCCTATTTTCTTCTCCACGTGTTCCAGCTCAATTAACTCAACATTTACAGCAGTAATATAATAATAATATCTGGAGATAAAGCATGGCAGCTACAAGTATGTATTTCTAAAACTTCCTTCTTCATCTTTCTGTCACAGGTCCCCAGTGACAAGACAGATGCCATCCTGTCCCTGCCCTTGCTGGAACTCGCTGGAAGGTTGCAGGAAGGGTCTCTGTCCCCCAGGACTGTCCTTTATACTTATGTACAGAAGGTGAGTGCCTATTTGCATCCTAAGGGCAAATTGCTTATGTTATCCATGCTGTGATGTGTGGGATGGTGACTTGCTGATTATGGCATGTCTTTAGTATAGCAGATACCAGAAGAAAGATGCAGAAGGACAGGGATATCTCTGTACCCATCACCAAATAACCCTTTCAGATGGTTTGAGCCCTTTCAGATGTTCTGGGGAGGGGGTTACCATTCAAATCAAGCTTCTCACTTTGTAGATCCAGATAGCTACTGGATGCAGCCATGTCATTTCATTGCTCTTAACTAACACCTCTTCCTCCATCTGTCTGGAAAAGGCCCTGGAAGTGACCCAGCAGACAAACTGCGTGCAGTATTTCATCCCAGAGTGTGAAAAGCAGCTCCAGGAAATACAACAGCAGAGGAAGAAAGGACTTCTCTATGGCATTCCTGTCAGCATCAAGGATCACATTGGCCACAAGGTGCTTCCCTTAGTGCCCATGAAACATCCCATCCTGAGCTGGGCTGGATGGTGAAGTGAATGAACATAGGAACCTGGCTAGGCTTGGGGCTGTGACTCCATATCTCATCGCTTCTGCAACCCACGGAGTTAGGAGCTGCTGATGAGTAGTGATGATTTCTTAGATGATCAGCTCCATGCTGATTTACCAACACAGTTAAGAGGACGCTGAGCCCAAAATAAGACCCAGACACCAAGGCTAACAGGAAAAGGACCATGCTGTCATTGCCAAGGGCTTGTATTCCCTCCCTGAACATTCAGCAGATGCTTCACCTGGACAGCAGGATTCTGGGTTTGATCCTGAGCAAGTGAACAAAGAATGCCTGCAATGTTGCATCTATGTCAGGGGAGAGAAATAGCATGAAAAAGAGCAAGGGTAGGCTCAGGAGAAGCCTTAACCCTGTGTTTGGCAGCATTGTGCTTATGATAGGAGTGGGAATCCTTGGCCCTTCATGCAAGGGAGTGGATTAGTACACCCCAAAGCAAACACCAGATCTTACTCAGAGACAGGTGAGGCCCTGGGACAGCTGCCCAAACGAGCTGTGGGTCATCTCTGTAGGTGCTCAAGGCCAGGCTGGATGGGGCCCTGGGCAGCCTGATTTACTGGGCACAACCAGCCCATGGCAGGGGCTGGGAACTGGATAGGCTTTAAGGTCCCTTCCAACCCAACCGTGTTATTGTTCTATGATTATGATATTCCTTCCAAAACAGCAGGGAAACTGAGCTGACACTGTCCACTGTCACCTCTCCTTTCTGCAGGGGCATCTTTCAACCTGTGGGCTCGTGAAGTTCCTCGGCACTCCACAGCAGGAGGACAGTGTCCTTGTCAAGGTTCTGAAGAGACAAGGCGCCATCCCATTCGCTAAGACCAATGTGCCACAATCCCTCTTCAAGTAACATACATCATTAGAAATGCCTCTTTTCCTGAACCTAAAACCCAGCCTGTAGCTCATGGGTTTTAGGGACAGACTTCTTCCTGTCTCCTGAGATGTTCCCAGACAAATCTGACTTCCATTTGTTGCCAACAATCTCAGTTCAACTGAAAATGGCTTTTCAATAAGATTAAGGGGGAAAAATCCCACCATGGTGTAACAGAAATCAAGTGCACTTGTGCATGGGAGGTGGCTTAATGGGAACGAGCCATGTGTGAAAGATTTACAGGGTGGAAGGAGGGGTTGGCTATGCCATGTAAACCCACTGCAAGGAACAGGCAACTAACTCAAGGGGCTTGGCTGCTCCTTACATCCTCCTTGCTGGTTTGCTCCACAGCTATGACTGCAGCAATCTCATTTTTGGCCAGACGCTGAACCCCCTCAACCACCAGAAGACCCCCGGGGGCTCCTCAGGAGGGGAAGGAGCTCTAATTGCAGGGGGAGGCTCCCTCCTGGGCATTGGCTCGGACGTCGGTGGTAGCATCCGTCTTCCATGTAGCTTCTGTGGGCTATGTGGCCTCAAACCCACAGCCAAAAGGCTCAGGTAGGTGCTGGGGTCTGTTCTTCCCACTCTGCTAGGAGACTCTTAGCTCACAGCCACCCTGTGCACCTACCTGCCACGTTCAGGGAGGAGTCAGTAAGCAGATGGATCTGCTGCCTGTTCATGTAGGGTGTCTTTGGTGAGAGAATGGGAATTCAAACCTGTCTGAGTTTCAGTCCTTAAATCTCTGGAAGCTCCAAAATTGAACAATTTTTGCTTAAACAAAAGTGGTTTGGGATTTTCTGTTATCATTTTGATCAAGATTTTCTGTTTTACTCAGTTCAAATTTATTCTATTTCAGGACCTGAACTGAAGACTAATAATGTGTTCAGACAGGTTGGGAATATTTTTCTTTTACTTGAAATAACCATATATATTTTTTTCTTTTCCTGCAGTCTGTCTGGAATTAATGGCCCAGTCAATGGGATTGTGTCAGGTGTGTGAATTTCAGATTGTTTCTCTCCAGGCACTGTGAAGAGCAGGGAGAGTGGAATGTGGTAGAAGCTGAGGTTTGCTTCTATCTGCTTTGTAGGACACTGATGTGGGTTCTAGAAACCCAGGTGCAAATTGCCATGTGTCCCTGGGGTCACCTCAGTGAAGTTATGTCATCTTTGAGATCTTCTGTCATCCTCCAGGCCTGAGGAGGGCTGAGACTGCCAAGATTTGTGTGGGGGCCAGTCTAGAACATCCCCCTTCGTTGCCCAATGGTTCCTTGCATGATGGCACACCCCTCTGTTTACCACAGACATTTTCTCTCATCCCATGCCAGTTCCGTGCGCACTGGGGCCGATGGCAAGGGATGTGGACAGCCTGGCCCTCTGCATGAAGGCGCTACTCTGTGAGGAGATGTTCCAGCTGGATCCCACCGTGCCCCCCATCCCCTTCGATGAGGAGGTGAGCCTTGTCCTCAAGGGTTCTGCATGCCTCAAGGACCCAGTTATCTTGACAGTACTGGTGTGGTTTGTGGTTTATCAGGTTGAGACACCGCAACATGGGATGAAGGCAGCACCAGACTGGTGTCTCCTTTGCTCCAGGTGTACTCAAGCTCTGCTCCCCTGCGGATCGGATGCTACGACACAGATGGTTACTTCCCATTGCCTCCTTGCGTGCAGAGGGCAGTGCATGAAACCAGGGAGGCTCTTCAGGCAGCTGGGCATGAGGTGAGCACCGCTATGGGAGCAGAGATGGCTGGGATGGCAAAGGGCTGCCCAGCGGTGTGAGGAGCCCAAGGAGGCTTCTACTCCAGAGGTCTACAACTATAGCCATAATCAGGCCATGGAAATTATTCACGTCCTCAGGCTGCCACATGGTCTTATGTTTTCATGCAGCTGGTGCTCTTCTCTCCACTTCACATCCACCATGTCATGACTGAACTGTTTTTGAAGACATTTTTTGCTGATGGAGGCCGTGCTTGGTTGGATGTGTTGTAAGTAGAAGCATTCCCCATGCCCATGAGCACAACTCACAGCAAAACCAGCTCTTTTCACACCCCAAACAGGAGATACTCAGCTTCCTGAGAAAGGGCCAACAGCTCCTCTGACATGATCCCCTCCTCTTGTCATTTTTCAGTACAGGAAATATTGTAGATCCAAGCTTAAAACCCCAGGTGAATTTCTGCAGGATCCCAAGGCTTGGGAAGAAGATGCTGGCTCTGATTCTTAAACCTCTGGTGAGTTCCTGGCTTCATTCTCAAAGCTGAGTGGTGTCAGCGAGCCTTGAGGTTCTTGAAAGTGGGATGGTACTGGCATCTCCATACACCTCCAACTAGGAACACTGGGACTTCAGGCCAAGGATCCTGCTGGGGTTTATCCTCCTGGGGTTTATCCAGTGCAAAGGAAAACAAGAACAAGACCAGCTAAGAGCTGTGAAAGAATAGTGCAGAGCCCACAGCAAGAGGTTCTCCAAATGCTAGATCTATTGGTGCCAGGTTTCCTACATGCATTGGGATACTGTGGCAGGGGGAGTCGGATTTGAAGCTCTATCCTAGGTTGGAAGCAAAGCAAAACAAGAGCCACGTGGAGCCTTTTTAAGCAGTGTCACATCCCTCCTCAAGGGCTGAGGCAGGACAGCAGTGGATGTTGGCTGGGAGGTGCTGCACCCCACCTTATCTCCCTAACAGCAACTCTTCTCCTTTCCAGTTTCCCCGCATGGCCGACTATCTGAACGCCCTGGGTGGCATGAGGTAAGACAGCATCCTCTGCAGGAGTGTCTGTGGAAATGAACTTTACCTTCTCCTCTGCCTGCAGCGGGGTGGAGGGTGCTGGGTTCACAACAGGTTCTGACCCACTTTCTGCAGGACCTGTCCTGCCCTGGACGCTTCAGATTTCAAGAGCTTGTTTCCCCACTCCTCTGGTGTTACACTGTCCCTGGTGTTACTAAAAGGATTAGGGGACTTGGGTAGGAAGAGAAATCTTCCAAACGTTTGTTGTTTAACTGTATGGACAAATGCCAAAGGAAACTTTGGTGAAATTGGGCAAGATACATTACTTTATGGAATTGCTAAAATCACTGAGGGTTATCAACCTGGAGAATTGTTTGAGCACTTTCTCTTCCTCACCAAAGTGCTTCAAAATGGCTATAAAAAGTTGCTGTGATTTCCACTCACAGGTCAGTGAAGGAAATGTGGGATCATCAGCATCAAATAGAGGTACGTTTTGAGGATTTTTCTCTCCAACATCATGTTATGAGTTGAGTCTTAAGGGCAAATTCCAGGCTTGTGGAGGCCTGTCAGTATTTAAGAAAGTGGGGTGCTGAGAAGAAGACAGAAAGAAAGGCACAAAAGAGAGCTGAGAATGGCATAGCTGGGACTTTCGGGTCAACCCACTTAAGACTTGACTGGCTGCACAGTGGTCAGTGCCCATGCTCAGTTGCCCCAGTGCAATAGGGCCAGCTAAGGAGCGACCTTTCAAATTCCTGTCCATATTTTGTCCACGTGCTGTGGAGACAGATGCTTATACACTGGACTTTAGTGTCTGTCTCCCTTTGGGGATATCAGCACTGAGAGACTGCAAGAGCTGGTTCCACTTCAGGACTGGGTCAGCAGTGACCTCTATCTGCTGTGGCAGCACTGTGACCCAGCAAGGATTCCCCTGCCATGCATACTCCAAAGAAACTGAAATGGTCCCAGCATGTCTCCCCTTTCCTCCCACAGGTGTACCGCTCTGAGTTCATCACCCAATGGAAGGAACTGCAGCTGGATGTCATGCTGTGCCCTGTGCTGGGGCCAGCTTTCACCATAGGGTTCCCTGGGAAACTCCTCTGTAAGTGAGCTTTGGCCTCCCTGGGGGCAGAGAGGACTGGCCTTGTAACAGGACTGGGACTTGTGGATGATCAGCCCTAATTAATCTCATCTCCAAGGAGCAGCTGCTTCTCAGAGCCTTCAAAGAACACGGATATAATTGAAGGAACACGAGCCTGTGGCCACATGTATTGTCTGTTTTTCTTCTTTCAGCTGCCATCTCCTCTACGATGCTGTACAACGTCCTCGACTTCCCCGCCGGGGTCGTACCTGTCAGCACAGTGACAGAGGCCGATGAGGAAGAGCTGAAGCTCTACAGAGGATGCTGTGATGACCTCTGGGACAGGATGCTGAAGCAGGTATGTGACACAGGAAGTGCTGGATGTTCAGAGTGACAGTGTCACTGAAAACAGCAGCTCCTAAACGTCCCCTCACCACCTGTGTCCCCATTGCAGGCTGTGGAAGGAGCCGTGGGGCTGCCCGTGGCCGTGCAGTGTGTGGCATTGCCGTGGCAGGAGGAGCTGTGTCTCCGGTTCATGAAGGAGGTGGAGACCCTTAGCCGAGCAAAGAGAGCAGCATAGCCCCTCCAGTCCCACCTCAGCAGGGTGGGAAGGGGGACAGCTGTGCATCACTGCTCCCTTTTGCAATCTGAAGGACACAGAATTACAGTAAGGAGGGACGGAAGAAAGAAAAGCTATTTCCTGCCCCTCTTCTTGCTGACAATCACAGATCCTGTTAAAGGACACAGCCATTTCCTCAGTAGCCATTACAAAGGCTGTAAGTCTGCCTTCTTATCCTGTCCTGGCTGAGACGCTGCAGGACTCAGCTCTAAATAGCCCAGCAGCTGAGGCAGAGACCAAAACATCAGCATAAAAACTGCAGCACTTCATCACAGTGATGAAGACTTCACAGCACCAAACTTCTTTGTAAAAGGGAATCTTGCCTGCATCAGTCTTCCTTTGAAGAAAAATGATAACACCCAAAGACTCCACCTGGACACTGCAGCTTCACAACACACCTGTCCCCCATTCCTCTGCTTCTCGTTAACCTTTTCCCCTTTTTTGCACCAGTGGCTGAAAACAACCAGTCACTGTTGCTGCATTAATAACTATACAGCATTCCCCACCAGCACACTGTGCAGTCACACCAACACTTGTCAGAGATGTGACGCAGAGAGCTGAGCTCAAATGATCAACAATCCATGAACTGCACCTTCCTGAAAGGATGGATACGGGTGGGTGGTCACTTTCATTTACATCTATGCAGCCTCTTGCAAGAAGCAGGGCAAGGATAAGGGAAAACTCAGTAGTGTTTTCTTGCTGGCAGAGGATGCAACTATGTGGCTAACAGCCCTGCATGGAATACATCCATGTCTATCTATTACTGCACCACTATTCTGCCCACAAAAATAAAAATATTATAATAAACTTGAGTAACCCTCCACTGATGGATACAATCATACAAGTGCAGTTATTACCCAAAATCATGCACTTTCCCACTGGCCATTACACAGCACCCAGAACGTGTGGCAGTTCTCACACCCCTCTCTGCCTGTCTGTGGGAGATGGCAACACATCCCTCTCTACAGCACTGAGCTTTTTCCACCAGCAGACCTCAAGCATCACGAGTGGTATTTCCAACCCCAGCAGAGGAACATTCTTCAGATCCTCTTCTTTCAGGATCTTACGCTGCTTCTTCTAAAAGCAGACAGGAGAGTAGAGACCTGGTAGAGTAGGAAGCCAGAGATCCATGCCCAGCTAGTATTTATTATCCTGAACATGTTCACATAAGATGAAAACAATTTAGCCCATCTGAGACATTTGAAAAGAAAAATAAATATCCTTTAAATACGCTCTCCCTGGACATTCAGGGTATTTCATGATAGCCAGCAATCGGGAAACAACATCAGTTCCAAACGTGATGGCCCAGAGACATATAGTGAGGAAAGTTGAGCTGCCCCAAGCCCAGATCTGCCATCCCTTATGCTCGGCGTAACTTGCAGAAATACATCGGCCCAAAGTTGGCTGTGAGGTGAGGAAGAACGAGCTCCCCCAGTCGGCAACCTGAGAAGAAACAAAATGTGTCCTGGAAGAGCACCCTGAAGTGGCTCAGGTCCTCAACGTGGACAGTGATGCTGAATTGGGTTTGTGCAATGTCTATCGCTCTCTCAACCACGTGTTCATTCTGCAGCTGAGAGAGGGAGCACGTGGAGTACACCACCTCTCCCTCTGGCTTGGCAGCAAGGATCCCGGCCCTGTGGACAAGATGGAAAAAACATACCATCAGGGGAGGAAGAGGAAAGTATGGGACAACAGCAATAAGGAAGCCAGCAAATAACCCATATGAGGTGGGGAGAGCTCTCGACTAGGCACGTATAAGTAAGAAGAGGTTTCAGTGCTAATACATACAGCAACAAAACAGCTTCAAGCTCACTCACATCAGCAGCTGCAACTGCAGCATTGGCAACATCTGACGCTCCTTGGTTCTCATTTTGTGGAAGATGTTGTTCTCCTCCTCCATGACGGAGTGCCTGTCTGTTGTGCAGGGCACATCCACAAGGACCTGCAGCAGCACAGATCCTACATCAGCTCTGGGCCTTGGTCTGTCTCAGAAATCCCCCAGCACCACCTCACCCAATACTTCCACCACACCAGACAAACTCAGCCCTCTGTGCCTTGCCTAGCTTATGCCACTAGATAAAAGTACAACTCAGGATACCCATACTCACAGATCCTGGAGGAATGGTACAGCCAGAGGAAATACTACTCTGTATCTGGCTTAGTCTTAGCTCTTGTTCAGCATATCAGGCTATGCAAAGCTATACAATTACACTGCTGTCCTCCTCTGAAACAGGAAGAAACTAAACTAGATGTGAGGTGCTGGCATAGGTTGTCCAGAGAGCTGTGGGTGCCCCAACCCTGAAGGTGCCCCAGGTCAGATGGGGCTGGTGGAGGCAACCAGCCCACAGCAGGGACTAGAACTGGAAGGGCTTTAAAGTCCCTTTCAACCCAACCATTCTATGATTCCTTTCACTGGTTTCCAACCATTCACCTTATGAAAAGTTCCACCTTGCAGCTCTCCCCAGTCTCTTCCATCATGCGATGTAACGCTCACAGTCTCCCTGATTTCCTTGGGAATGTAGCTATTGAGAATGTGGTACAACCTCCTTGTTCGGGAAATGGAGACGTCATTGGCTGCCAGATGCCCTGAGGTGAGAGATGGGAAACAGCATGCTGAGAAATTCACTCTGGAAAAAAAAAAACAACAACACACTAACTCCTATAAGCAGAAAAGATGAACAGAGAGGCATCATCATGTACCCCACACTCTCTCCATCTCAGCTTTGTAATAGAATGGGGCTGAGGAACAACTCCTCCACTTACCACAAGCCCCAGTCTGCAGCAAAGCCAGCGTCTTGCCACCTGGAGCTGCACAGAGGTCCAGGACGAGGTCATTCAGCTGCACATTGAGGGCCAAAACAGGCAGGAGGGATGCTGCATCCATGAGATAGTAGCTGAGGATCCCAAGAGAGTCTGGCCTGGAAACCACCATTTTGCATATAGAAAGCAAGGGAAAAAAATATAATTGGAAACTAAGATGAGGATGGCCAAAAGGACCTGGTGCTAACAGCCTGACACTGGTGCAGCAGAAATGCTAAGTCACGACTTGAAGTAGTGATGGAGCACCTGGTGGGAAGGCAGGGCCAACCCAGGGGAGTAACCAGAATATAGAGTCAGGATCCAGCCCTTCCCAGACCTCATTTAAGGGTTGGCAGTGGAGGTGAGGCTATCTCTGGAGAACATCTAAGGGTAAGAAGTTTTTCTTCCTTTGTTTCTGTGTCCATGGCTGCTGCATTTGGGCTTGTTCTCATTTGCTGCAGTCTAGGACTGTACCACCCCACTACTATCGCTGAGCTTTCTATCACATTATAGATTACAGTATTACAACTACCAATGTTGGTTTGTAGCAGGAACAATTACAGAAACACAGACTCATGGAATCATAGCATGGCTAGGTTGGAAGGGACCTTATGGACGGATCAGCCAGCTCCAACCCCTGCCATAGGCTGGGTGGCCCCCCAACAGCTCTGACTGCTTAGGGCCCCATCCAACCCAGCACTGAGCACCTCCAGATACGGGGCAGTCAATAAAGCATTACCAGAAGCCTGACTGTGCCTGCACTATGGTTAAAAGTGGAGTGAAGGAAGCAGGAGAACCATCTCACCACGCAGGACGGAAGCGTGAGATGTCGCCCCTGGGGAAGGTGTAGCACTTGATGTTGGAGCTGACAGAGGCATGAAGCAGCGGTGACGTCTCTGTTGGCACCATCGTCCCATCTCCACCAGACCCATCCAGGGAAGTTTTCCTCCTCTCTACTTCCACACCCTCACTTTCCTGCCAACACCGCGCCCTTCTGGCAGCTTCAGAAACAAAATCGGTGGCGCTGAGCAGCTCCAGCTGCTGGGCAATCAGGTCGGCAGAGGCGAAGTTGTTGAGCAGGGCTCCGTACTTCTGCTCGCACAGCATTGCAGCTCGCACGG
Organism: Centrocercus urophasianus; assembly: GCF_019232065.1. NCBI lineage: Eukaryota > Metazoa > Chordata > Aves > Galliformes > Phasianidae > Centrocercus > Centrocercus urophasianus. The sequence continues at coordinate 20,935,984 of NW_024884733.1, read as the reverse complement.
CCGGCCAGCGCTCCTGCAGCTGCAGGCTGTAAGTGGTGTCAAAGTGGTGCAGTCCCAGGCGTGTGGCCGGGATGCGCGGGGAGGTGGTGGCCTTTGGAGAGAGACATCCAAGGGGTGAAGGGGCTGGGAGCCCAAAACCCGGAGCATTTAGGAGGGGAAAGGCAGGAGGGCTCAGGGAGAGGTGTATGGGGTGCAAGCTGGGATAAAAGGGGTGAGGGGTGAAGGAGGGTGCAATGGGAGCAGCGATGGGTGTAACGGGGAGAGGGAAAAGGGTGCAGAAGTAACAGAGCTGGGGGGGTAAAGAGGATGAAATGGGGACAGAAAAAGGAGGTGCGATGGGAGAGGCACAGCGAAGTTGGATCGGAGGTAAGAAAACAAGCGCGGAGCTCCCCCCCGTTCTCACCCACTTCTTCTTGTAGAGGTACCGCCGAGGCACCGGGCTCAGCCCCAGCACAGGACCTCTCCGCAGCAGCATCGCCGCCCGCCCGCTCCGCGCCGCCATGGCCGCGCTCAGCAGCGCCTTCCGGGGCGGGACCGGAGCTCCCAGCCCTCCCTCGGGTTCGAGGCTGCCGGGGAATGTGGGAAGCAGAGCCGGCCTAATGCGGACCTTACAGCTGTGCGAATAGAGCTGTTTCGAGCTGTTAGGGATTGAGCTTGAGAACCACCAGCAAAAGGATGGCATTGCTGCTACTGCTGCTCTAATAGCAGCCGCGTTTAAAAGGTGCCATTTTGCTTGGACAAAGAGCCGAGGAAGTATTTGCTGCCCAAGGAAACAGCCCTGTAGTATTCCTGCTGTTAAACCTCCTGCTCTGAAGCAGAATGACAGAGCCTGAACTGATAGGTTGCACTTTATGATCCCTAAGGCCACTCCTGTCTCTGGATCTTCTGTGATTCAAGAATTCAATCTCACCACCACAGCCCCAGGGCAGCAGAAAGGGCTGGTGCTTACAGTGGTACAGCAGCAGCGCACCAGTGACTCAGATGGCACCACCACTGTGCCCACCTGCAGCCCCAGGGACAGCTGCTCTGGGCCACAACACACAGGTGACAACAGTCTCCTCCAACCTCTGCTAGCAACAGGGGCAGCTGAAGGCTTTCCCCGGAGGCACATTAAACAGGAATGGCATCACCTCATAGCTCACAGGAGTGAAGTGTGTTATAGGAATCATAATTGCCTCCCTTCACTTCCTCTGGGTAGCAACATCTCTGGGAAGACCAATTTAGTCTCAACTCACTGAATGAACAGCATAAGTCATAAGTTCAGTGGTGTCTGCTGCTCCAACAGGTGAGTTTTTACCAGTGGGATGGCATCAGCCTCTGCTCATCAAGGGTGCACAGAAAGGAAATTCCTACAAGGGAGAAAAAGTCTCTCCTGGATACAAGCAGGTGGGGTGGGCTCTGAGCCTCACTACTTTCATCATAATTCCATACCAGTACAAATGAGCACTACAAGGACTATGAAATAAGCTGAGAGCATTTCCACAGGAACTTTAAATGTTTAATATGGAAAACTACAGAACATTCACGAGGTTTTTGTGTAGCTGCACATCTTCGATGAGAACAGACACAGTGACATTCTGGTGCTCAGTCACTGCCAAGAAGCCACTTTGTACTTCACATTGGCAATAAACAGGCAGAAGCAGTACTGTGAACCGATGAGGCTCTTCTGATGGACTGTGGAAGCAGATGGACAATCACTCCTGCATTCACTTCAGCTTGCTGAAGAGTTTGTGGGCAACCTGAAAAGGAGACAAAGTGCTCAGTAACTGACAGTTCTCCCAGTACAAAAGGGCTGGGAACCATCACAGCTTTACCACCAGGCTCTTGGCTCTCCAGGTCACTGATGCACATCTGCTCTCCTCATTTTTTTTGCAACAAGTTAATTCCAGCAAACTAACTAGATTTCTTACAAAGCTTTCAAGCTTGAAAAGGTAAGTCATAGAATCATTAAGGTTGGAAATGACTCAAGAGATCACCCAGTCCAACCTCAACCCACCCCACCATGTCCACTGCCCACATCCCTCAGTGCCACATCTGCACAGTCCTGGAACACCTCCAGGGACAACGATCCCACCACCCCCCTGAGCAGCTGTGCCAGCAAATCACAGCTCTTTCTAAGAACAAATTTTTCCAGATACCCAACCTGCACCCCCACTGGCACAGCTTAAGGCCGTCACCTCTTATCCTATCGCAGTTATCTGGGAGAAGATGCTGACCCCAACCTCCTTTCAGGGAGAAAAGCGTTAAGCCCACAGTTCTTAAGAGCTCCTGCCACGACTCAACAGCAATTTTTACACCTAGACTGAAAAGCCGAAGGCCTTTCAGCTCCCAGCACCGTTGAGATGTGCCACACGGCAGTGCTGCACTTACGCAGTGGTCCCGAGCATGCAGAAAGTCGAAGAGCTCCTCCGTGCACTGCTCCTCTGTGTGGGACCGAGAGGACACCCTCGCATCGCACAGCTCCAGGCGCTCCCGGGCCTTCACGCACTTCTCCGCCTGCTCGCAGTGCTCCCTGATCGTGGTGAGGGGGTCCTGCGGGCACGCCATAAGCGCGGAGGGCGGCGGTTTACCTCGGATTTCCTCGTCTTCAAAGCCCGGATGGCAGCCGGGGCCCGCAGCCCGAGCTCGCCGCGTGTTCCCCGGCCCTCCACCCCGCTCCCCGACTCACCACCAGCTCCTCTTCCTCCTCTTCCTCCTGCGGACAAAGCAAAGCACAGCAGTTACCACCGGGCCTAGTCCCGGCTCGCAGCGCGCTCCCCGCGCCCCTCCCCGCCCGGCTCCGCTCACCTCGGGCTCCCCAGCATGAACAACGGTGTCTCGCAGCCCCATGGCGGTACGAGAGGACTAACCAGGGTCACCCGCCGGAAGTGCCACTCTCAGCTCCGGAAGCGGAAGTGATCCAAATGCGCTCCCTGACTTTTTCCCGCCCTTAACGCTTCCCCTCCCAACATGGCCGCACCCCTGACCTCCTCAACATGGCTGCCGGTTTATGTTCCCCCTCGCCCCCTCCTTATCTCCAGAAATCACAACGCTGTAGCCGGGCGTTTCGCCCTCACTGCAGCACTCTGTCTGGTAGCCCACGGTCGCTATGCCGGCCTGCCCAGCCCTAGCGTAAGAAAGGGGAAACCCTTTGCCACCTTCTCAAGATGGCTGCCCGATCTTCCTCCCCAACCCCCCACAATGGCGGTGGAAGTAGGGAGGCGTGGCTCGCCCCTCCCAAGATGGCGGTGCCGAGGGACGCGATGTCGGCGGAGGGGCCGCGCAGCCTGCAGGCGCTGAGCGCGGCGGCCGTGAGCCGCAGCATGGCGGCCCTGGAGCCCGACGTCTGGGGTAAGACGCGGGGCGGCAGAGGCGCGGGTTGCTGGGAGCGGGACCTGCCCGCACGCTACCGCCATCTCCTTCTCGCTCTCCGCAGCGCTGCCCGGACACCTCCTGCGGGGTCTCCTGCCGCTGCTCTCCGTGTTCCGTCTGGAGCGAGCCGAGGGTGCCGCGCGGAGAGCAGGTAAAGGGGGGCGGGGGGCGGGCCTGGGGGGTTCTCTTAACCTTGGAGGGAGGTAATTCCAACCCTAGAGGGATCACTGCCCCCCAAACCCGGAGGGGAGGGATGCACCCCAAACTGAAGGGACCCCAACTTAATTGGAGACAGGCCCAACCCAGAGGGACGCTCCAGGCAGGAGCACTAGGCGTTAATTTGATTCACCTTCAGCCTTTACCTCATTGCACTCTGAGGGATAAATGTAGAAGATATTCCTCGTCCTACTGACCCTGCATCCCCCCTGCTTCCATTGCCTGCCCTTGTCGGTGGGAACGCTGAGCAGGACTTCCAGCTGGGGAAGAAGGGCTGAGAGCACCTGGTTTGATTTTTCAGGACTGTCCACGCAGCCCATCTGGCGCAAGCTGTGGGATGACGTGATGAAAACCAGGCCCCCCAACTCAGAGGTGAGGAAACTGCGTTGACACCCAGGTTCTGGTTTTACTTGAGCATGCCATGTCTGCTGAGCGCTGCTGGCACTTATAGGTGTTTGTAGAGCTTGGGACCAAGGCGTGGCTTTTGTGTAAGAATAATTATGGGAAATAAGCATCTATTGTGAGAAATGCACTATACGCAGCCTTCCTATCACTTGCAGTAAGCGCTGAAAGAATAAATTCTGCCTTTACAGATGCAGTTTTTAGAGGAGCAGAAGGTAAAAATGATATCTCATATTGTGGTTAAGCACACACGTGCAGAAACTGTGCTGATGTGTTAAAAAACACAGAAGAAAGGGAGTTTTGAAAGAAGTATTTTACATGTGAAAACTGAAGAAGCTCCATCGATTCAGTATCACAGAAGAATGGTCACCAAATTACCTATGGCCTCTTGGGAAGAAAAGTCCTGATGGTGTGTTCTTTACTTGGCAGAAATGTGATTTAGCTTTGGTTTCAAACTACTGAATATATATAAATTAGGCCAGAGCAGAATGAAAAGTTAACAGTGGGAACAGCACCGTATTTAGAACAAATACTCAGAGGAAGGATGTTGAGAATTAGGAAGCTAACTGTTCTAGCTGTAGCTTCATTGGATACTGCGTTTACCTGTGTAATAATTTGATTCAAAGAGAGTGAGGAAGATGGTGGCTGACTTTTTGTTAACATGGCCCTGTTGAGTAGTTTTTATCCTGGTTGACTCTAAGGTGATTTAATTGCAGAATATACCCTGCTGGAGGAAGAAGTTCTTTGAAACATTCTTCTCAAATGTTCTTCACGGTGTCTTGGATGTTTCCTCCGACTGGCGTCTCAATGACCATCATTTCTCACCACTGCTCCACAGCTCACCTCATGTTAGCCAGCTTACTCTGTGCAACATGTTGCAGGGCGCAGTGGAGCTCGCTGCAGAGCACAACCAAAAAGTTCTTGAGAACCTGGCTGGCTCATTGCGGATCCTGAAGTTCCAGCACCTCCTCTCCTCTGACCAGTCCATCAGGCGTTCACTGGTTTTACTCCTTCACCGGCTGATTCACCATGGCTCTGTTAGCCACGTGTCCATGTGTGCCTGGCCTGTGCCTGACACAGTTCTTCTTGTTCTCATTTTGAGCATGAGTGCTGGGTTTTGGCGGTCAGGAAATGCTCTTACATTTAACAGCAACCCGTGTGGCCTTTGCAGAGAGGAGGGCGATGCTCAAAGCCAGAAGTCAACACAAGATCAACGTGAGAAGGGCTGCTGCAGTGAGAGGGAGTGGAGTGATGGTGAGCACCAAAAGGAATCCCCTAGGGCTCTGGAGAAGGCCGATATGCAAGCAGAGGTGAATGGATCGATGGCTGGCGCTGGCTGGAACACTGCCCTCTCTGGACAGAATTGTTGTTCTTTGGAGAACCAAGCCTGTGAGGAGGCAAGCATCAAGATGTCCTGTGAGCACAGAAGCGGACAAGGAGGCTCTTCTTGCTTCTCAGAACAGCTGTCCCATCGCTCTGTTCTTCGAAAGGCACGCAGACGGATCAAATCTGCGGTAGGGAAGAAACGCCGCTGCCTCAGACGAAGCAGGGGACTTTGTGCTGACCTGGATGACCTGTATGATTTTGTTTTTACTGTTGCTAGAGAGGACAGCTCAGTGTCAATTGACCAAAACACAATAGCAGAGGGACAAAACGCTGATAACCGGACTAGTTCCTCCACAGGATCTCTGTGCTGTGGCCACGCTGGCTGTAAAAGAAGAGGAGGGTCCACTGGGATCTTTTCTTTAAAAGCTGCTCGTCGCTTCCGAAGTGTGTCCACGCTGGAACTGTTGTCCATTCCTTTGACTGGTGACACGTGTCGGACTCTGAGTAACCTGCTAAGTTCCTGGGTGTCTCTAGAAAACCTGGTTCTGTCTTACAATGGTTAGTGGTGTGAACAGGATGTTTCCTTTCAGCTGTGATTTGGTCTGATTTATTTTTTTACTGAAACAAGTGTTGTGAGAGTATTGATTCCTGATGTTGAGAATGGCATTAGCAGAGATGTTCAGTTAGAGTGAGGACTTGCTCGAGTGCTACAAGACAGTCAGGAATATGAGAGGAATCTTTATGTCTGAAATGGTGCTGAGATGAAAACAAGCAGCTGCAAAAGCACAGCGCATCAGGGGTGGAGAAAGGAGATGCAATGGAAGCCCAGTAGGATCACAAGAACAGATGGGGTGGCCCAGAGACAGAATGGGTGACAAATCAAACTCTGGTCAGATACTGGCTCCTCCTTTGTGGGGAGCTGTGGCCTGAGCTTGCAGGTTTTTCCAGGAATGTTCAAAGGAATCTGCTGAGCATTTGTCCATGTGGATGCACAAACCCATTTGGGTGAGAGACAGGATGAATGACTGATAATGGACAGTGGTGATATGCAGAGAATGCAGCACAGGAAGCTCTGTGGGTGTTGAACTGAGGAAAATAGGCCTGTGATAATTTTGTATTGCTGTTGGTCTGGACACAGATCTGTCACTTGGTGGTTTTGTATATTTAAGTGCTGATCTTTGCAAAAGACAAAGCAAAACACTTAGAAGTCAAACTGCATAATTCTATATCCTCAAAGATATGATGGTCCATGCTTGCAATATGGATTTCTTCCTTTATTTGTGATTCAGTGAAAGGCTCCTGGATTAATTTTTACTAGCAGCAGGAAATAGAATTACAGGATGGCCTGGGTTGAAAAGGACTATAATGATCATCTAGTTTCAAACCCCCTGAATATACTCAATTTTGGTCTTGCATCCTTGCATCCTGTACTGTAGCCATGTGGGACATATACAGAGTGACAAAGTCCAGGTAAAACAGAATTCTTTTTATTCTGACCAGTCTGATTTCTGAGTAACCCTGGAATAGGGCATTATACAGTTGTAACGAATTTCTTTGGCAGTGCCAGGTCCCAGGAGAAGTGGACTTTTGCGTGCTGCTCTGTATTTCAGCAAATATTTGTACAAAGACAAATGCTAGCAATGAGAGAGAATGGGCCTCATCTATCTGAAAACAGCCTGCAGCCTTGTGCTGAAAGACTGTCCAGAGAAGGAGAAGGAAAGAACCAGGTCTCCATCTCCTGTGTATAGTTGGTCCTGTAACTTAAGCATATATGGTTAGAGTACCTAGGAGGAACCTGTGAATTTAGCCTTTGACTCCACTGCTTGGCACTGGGCTGAAAGTTCCGCTGTCAGTATAGCTCTAGCTGCAGGTGCACCGGTGTCTGTACAGACACACCTAACTCCTTTCTCTACAAATGCTGTTCCAGGCCTGGGTGCTAACATCTTCTGCATCCTCTCTGGGCTCCGGGCCCTCTCCCAGCACTCAGACTGCTGCCTCCGTGTGCTGCGTGTGAGTGACGTCTTTTCCCACATGCCCTGCATGGAGCTTGTTCGCTGCATCCTGAGTGTCTTTCCCCGGCTCCACACGCTCTCAGTCAGCTTTGACCTCAAAAACCAACTGGAGGGAAACAGGCCAGATGGGAATCCAAGCTGCAGTAATGCAGAAATCCCAGGTAGGAAACTGATTCTGAGCAATGAGTGGGATGTGGCACGTAAATGAGAGCTGAATTCTGTATTGTCACAGTGGCATGCAATTAAGTGATTACAGCCTCCCCTTTCTGATTGAGATGGTGATGCGCTGTCATTCCCAGTCTATGATGTGCTCTTGTGGAGCCTGAGTCTTCGACAAAGCATCTTACTGCTGCATGCCAACCTGATACAGCACAGCTTTGTACAAGGCTGGGCCTAAACTGCTAGCCATGACTGTCCATGCAGCCCACAGGCAATGTACCCACCAGGTCTTTAAATTGTTTAGGAGCTTCTGCTCTTCCAACCTAAAAGATAGAAGGGCACACAGATTTTTGGTTGCTCCAGGACCTAGCTATGCTGAAGACAGGTACTCCAGACCAATCTTTCTTTTTTTTTTCCTTTTTTTCTTGTCTTAGAGTGCTGCCTGGAGCAGCTGGAGATCCGATTCCCCAGGGAGCCTCTGCACACCGCATTCCTGCTGCCAGTGCTTAAGGCATCAAAGTCCCTTCAGCAGTTGTCCCTTGACAGCGCCACACTGCCTTCATCTCTGGAGCTTGGGCTCCTTTTGCAGGCACTCAAAGGTACTCTGCTAACGTGTAGCTAGTATCACTGTGATACATGGAATAACTTCCTTGCTGCAGTCTCCCATCCCTGCAGCATCACTGCTTGTTTGTCAGTTAGCTTGCACTCTGCCAGGGCCTGCTCTGGTTAGCCCTCACTGGCAATTCTGCTGTGCCCAGCTTTAGTTTGGCAGCGTTTCCACTGCACAAGCTGCTGGGCCAGCAGTCCTTAGTTGTTCAGGTTCCTGAGCCTCCTGCATCTGAACTCTAAGCTCTTTCACATCCATGTATTTTTAGTTTGGAACCAGCTTGGGTGAGTCTGTTCTTTCAGTGCAGAAATTCTTGGAATTACCTGAGAAAAGAAAATGGGTGCCAGCCATCCCAGTTTCTCTATTGAACATGTGGATGACCCTACACAACAGGATGGTTTCTTTTTAACTATCCACAATCCAGCAGTTTATGCACTGTACAATACAGTTTCTGGCTGTTAGCTGTTAGTTACATCAGTTGTCTTTTTGTTTTTTTTTTATCCTAAGACCAGACAGTACTTTACGTGAGAACTTGTTTTGCTTTTAGAGTGTAATCCAAACTTGAAGAAGCTGAGCTTTCATGATGTAAACCTGGCTGACCACCAGAAAGAAGTTCTGCTTTTGCTTCAGGATCCCATGCTACAAGGTACAGCAAACTCCCAGGCACTGGTGCTGGAAAGGTGCTGCAGCTGGCTGTGCTTGACTGGCTGGTTGACGCTTAGGAGGTGGTATTTGGATGTGCAATGTTAAGCAAAAAATCAGGTGTCCCAGGGATAGACCTGTAGGTGCTGGAAGAGTGCGTGGAAGTCTGGCTCCCTGTGCTAGCAGGGCAGAGAAGATGAGATGCAAAGTTGGCACATGTTTTAGGGGAGAGTCCATCAACTTGGCTATAAAACAAAGATTTTTAACCTGCAGAGCAGATCAGCTTTTAACTGGGTCAGCTGGCAAAGTCACCTCCCTGGTGTGAGGATTGCCATCTTTATACTGATGGAATGACAGTGCTCTCATACGTGGTCTGCTGCCAGGGAAGCTTTGTTCTTGCAAATAGATTAAAGTCTGGAGCTGTCTGCAGGATGTAACTGTGGAATAATTAAGTGCAAAGGCAGTACTAACATGTACTGATAATCCATTTCTTCCACAGAAATAACGTTCTCTTTCTGCCGGCTGTTTGAAAGCTGCACTACTGAGTTTTTGTCAGAAATTATCGATACAGTAAAGAGAAATTCATCTTTGAAGAGCCTCAAACTGCCTGGGAATCGCCTTGGTGCGTACTGTAGATGTCAGCCTTGACTTCAGACCAGCTTTGCAGGGGGTGCCTTCAGGGTTGCAGTTGGGAGCATTGCCTGCCCGTGATCTTAGTGCTGCACTTTAACATATGGCATGAACAGCAGCAACTTTGTCACTTAGCTCACCAAGCGAGGGGGGGTGAGGTAACTTTTTTACAGGAAGAATTTCAGCTGCATTCAACAATGTAGGAAGCAGCCAGGTGCCACAGTTGCTTACCTCTGTGGCAAAAGCAGGTATCAGCATGACTCCAGATGCAACTAAACAGTGAGTGATCTGCTTCGGGTGCTTTAGCAGGAACAGACCCAGCAGCAGATGCATCACCAGATGCACTGCTTCTCATCCAGAGGCATAGATTTTTGCTTAAGTTGGGGCATTTTGTGCTTCAGAAGCTCTAAAAATTCTTGGTGGCCACTGAAAGAACAGGACCTAGTAAAGGAAGAGCTTGTGTCAAAGCTGTGGAACTGAATTTACAGAAGTAACTGACTTTTTGGATTATAGGCCAGGAAGAAATGTCTCAGAAAAGCATTTCAAGTGTTTTCTGATCTTTTAATGAAACAAAAGGGATCACCTGAAATGCATTTTTATTACCAAGGTTTGTGTTTAAACCTTGGCTTCTGTCCATTTTTAAAACAAAGCTGCATTTTGACTCTTAAAACAAATGAAATCTGGACTTTTTTTAGTGAAATAATCTGTCCTGTCAGCAAATATTTCCACCACTTCAGTGCTAAGAGGGCTAAATCTCTTTAAGGACAAACTGAAGATGAGTCCTTTATGCTGGGCATGCATGCTTTTAGCTTTCCTTCTCCATTGATATCTCAGCCCCTTGACCATTCAAATATTTAAGATAGATGCAAGCTGGGAACTAACAGCTGCATTTCTCCCCTCTTAGGGAATCACAGGCTGGTTGCCCTGGCAGACATTTTCTCTGAAGATTCCTCCTCTTCCCTTTGCCAACTGGATGTCAGGTATTCTATTGCTCTAAACACACTGAATATGTTTCAGGATGTCCAGAGCTCAGCTGGGCTCAGAACAGCAAGAGAAGTCTGAGCACAGATTTTTTTCTTTACTTAAGAGAACCTGTGCACAAGAAAAGCTTAGAGAATGCTGCAGTGAGCACTTAAAAACCCCAGGGAACTCCACTAAGGCCAAGCTGTGCTCCCTGAGGTGTTGCACTGTCACATCTATAAATGAATCAAAGTTCCATCTTAAAGCAGCTTTCATTTTCTGCTCCCCTGGGGGGCTAGTGCATACCCTCCTTGCTCTTAAGGTTAGAACTAATGTATCTACCTCCACTTATTCATAGCCATCAGCATGAACAGCTGTTCCCACTGCTCCAGCACAGGGAGAGCACTGTCATTCCCTGTCAGATCCTGTAAATGCTTCTGTATTCCTTTCATCTTCTTTGGTTTTCAACCTGAAATTCTGCTGGGTTTTTTGTTTTTTGTGGGTTTTTTTGAGCCTGAATGGCCATAAACACAAACAGTAACCTTCACAAAGCAGGTGGAGGGTGACATTTCTGCAGTACTGACTGTTTTACTTGATTTTAATCCCATTTACATCCTAAAGGTTCAGCTTATTGGGAGTACGCAGGCATGAGAATCTAACCATAGCCATCCTTTCAGCAGTTTAGTATCCTGAAATTGTCATCTCCACTTGGCTATTACGTGCTCTTCCCAAGAGAAAATCTTGTAAACTTTCTATTTATGTATCTATGCAAGGGAAATGATCTTTTAATCTGGAAACATGGGGATCTGACATCTCCTCTCCACGCTTTCTAAGAGAGAAATGATCCCTTACTGCTGAGGGCTGCACTGGGAGCTGTGGACTGGGCCAAGCCCCTCGGGTCCAGTCAGCTGCTATGAGACTGAAGGGCACTGACAGGAGCTTGAGTCCAACAGGATTTTAAGGTCATAGTGAGGACTACTCCAGTCATTTATTAGGAACTAGAAGAGTAAGTTTCATGGTTTTCTCCCATAGTTAAAAAGCTTTTAAAAACTTCCAGCCCTTTATATTGTTGTGTTTCAGGAGGTTTTTTTTTCTTCCCAGTTTAAATTAATGGCCCATTCACACTTTGTATGGCTGAGGGAAGTTTGCATTGAAACATCCTCATATAGACAGCTATTAGATGGAGCAGTAACTGCTCAAATTAGAGCCTAGACTCTTAAGTGACTTTTTTTTTTGTCCTTCTTTTTTCTGGGCAGCTCAAATTGCATCAAGCCTGATGGGCTCCTGGAATTCACAAAGAAGCTGGAAGGCTACATCCAGCGGAGAGGGGGGAAGATTCAATTCACCCAGTTAAGGCTCTTTCAAAATTGGCTGGATCAGGATGCTGAAACAGCTCAAGAAGCACTGCGGCGTCTCAGAGCAGTGTGCAGTGTGGTCAATGACTCGTGGGACTCTTCTCAGGCCTTTGCTGACTACATCAGTGTCATGTAAAGGACACAGGGCAAGAGAAAGCTGATCAGCTTGAACTAAAACACTTCAGTCCATGGCCTCTAAAACTTAGCACAGATGGAGGTCTTCTCCCAGTTCAAGCAGGGAACAGTTCTTGTCACTTTTCTGTTCCTCTGGAGAGGTACACAGTGAAGTGATGTAGGTGACTATGTGGGTATTTCCAGTTCAACTCTTATCTTCTCCATTTAACTGGGACAGACACATTAAATAAGCTTCTATGATATCCTGCAGACCTGTGGACCAGGGTTTTTGTACAGATTTCATGTTGGTTTACCCAACATCATATCCATAAATATCTCCACCCTTAGGGACTGTCTGAACATGGACCCTGACCAGCACACCTGACCAGCATATGGGTGCTGGGGTTGAAGAGGATGACATCCAGAGGTCCCTTTCAACCTCAGCCATTCTGTTAGTCTGTGATCCTTCAAATAAGAACTTCTCCCTTCACTTAAAATGAGTAGGGAAAAAAAAACAACAAAGATCCTCACTTCAACCTTTTGTTTACCTTATAGAAAAAGCTGCATACAAAGTACTCTGCTGTTTCTTAGCAATCATTTATCAAGGTATCTGGGAAAAGCACTGGTCTTGTCCCCTCCACTGTCTGCATCTTTTTTTCAGAGGCTTTGAATAGTTGGGTTGGTTTTTTTTTGGTAACATTTTTATAATAAAAAGAGAATTAAGACTCAAACATACTGAAGTTTGAATTTTATTACTGGGTTTTAATGTGACTTAATTAAAACACTTTGCCAGATGTGGGGATCCCACCCGTAATACAGCAAGTAGTTTTAAAAATGTAGTGACCAAACTGGAGCCCGATTTTCCACTGTCTGTGTGTGAAGGTGAGATGCTGAACATAAAAGCTGAGGATGTTTTTGGCACAGAGTCTCTTGATCCTGAATAATGAACTGAGTTTCATATTTTGTGACAGAAATGGAACCTGCACATTTTCAAATGAAGCTGGAAGTCACAGCTGCCAATAAAAAAGTGTGACTGCATATCAAGTGCTCTAAAACTGCAGGCTTATCATAAACCTGAAGGCAGAATTTTGCTGAGTAGAAGGCACGGCACAAGAACCAGCACTGAATCTGATCTAGCACACAACCTCTAGTTATTGCCACTATGCTGCTTCTCAGGTATAAGACACAGCAGCATTGACAAAGCGATGAACTCACTGCTGTTGCAGCAGAAACTGACCAATGCTAAGGGCATTCCAGCCTCTCAGGAACCATGCTGTTCTGCTGCCCCACAGCCACACAACAAATCCAGCATTGTTCTGCTATCCACTGCCCCTTTCCTTGAAAGGGATTAAAGACTGCCCCAGCAGCCTGCCCTCGCCCCCACAGGGGACAGTAACCTGTTAGGGAATCCCTCGCTGCTCCTCATGGGAGTGGTGATGAAAAGTGAAGGTGACAGCAGCATCCCACGCAGCCTTCAGCACAGAGTCCTGCAGGCCCCGCTTATCAGCAGAGTGGTTCCACTGGGAGAGGTCAGAGGTGCAGTCAGACCCTTCAGGAGGTGGCCGTACTTGGTGGCCGTTCACACAGCGACGACACTTGATCCTGGAACAAAATCAGTGCACGGTTTCTTCTCTGCTTAGGTGTTAAAAATACAGCCCAATAACATCTGGGTTGACTCCCCCTGTCACCTACACCACTGAGTGGATTTCAGAAAGGATGAATTGCTACCATGCTTTATTGAAACACACAACCACTCTCTGGCACATCTGACTGGTAGGGGGGAAAAAAAACATTGTGAAAACCTCCATTTTGTTTCCAATGGTGTTCCCCACAACTTCCAGCAAGGTAGGAAAAGGACAGCAAGGCCCAAAGTTCAGGATGACTTCTCTTGAAAGTGAGGAACATTTAAAGATCTTGAGTGATCGTCCCCACTGCTAACACAAACATCCTCAGCACTGTGTCAGGCTTGCTGAGCTCAAAGGAGAGTGCCATGCTCCAAGCTGCTCCATCCCAATTCCTGCCACAGCCACTGACTTGTGCTCAGACTGCCTAGCAGATGCCCTGCTGAGCAGCTGTACAAGGAGAGAAGGAACATCAGTCCTGCCGGCAAGGTTTGTTGCCACACAGACCTGTACAGACCTAAGCTTTGAGTCAGCTTAAAGCTTATCTTTGTCAATTCTTGCTTGAATTAAGAATCTTAGCAACCTTCTCAGTGAAGCATTTTCCTGCACTCCCCGTCCTCTTTCTGGTCTTGGGGGCCTGGGGAGCACAGAAGGGCAAACAACAGAGCCTATGACTTGAGCCCCTAGAGAAGTACCTGAGTTGGCCTCATCAGTTCTTAGCAGATGGAATAGCCCTGGCCTTAGAAGTAGCTCAGTATCTTGGCATTTGGAAGCCAGTCACACTACCAGGAGCAGTACTGGCAAAGAGCTCCAGCAACTTCAAAGGAAAATTTGCTCAGAGCTGTTCATTAACTGCAGTATTTCACAGCCTTCAAGCACAGTCAACAACATGCCTTGCTCACTTGTTCAGCCAGGGCAGCTTTTCTAACACAACAAAAAGGAAGACAGCAAGGAAGTGTTAATCTTTAGATGATTAACAGGTTCAGAAGTAGAGACACTTGAGGCCCTCCCTCTTGAACTTCCTCCTGCTAGCTAAGGAACCTCTGAATCGCTAAACCAAGCTTGGAGTTCTTTGCTGACCCCAGCCATTACTGTATCACATACTCACTTGTCATGGGTGTCACTGGTGGTGGTCTCATTCAATGCAAACAGCTCCTTGAGCTCCCCAAGCGAGAAGTGTCTCTCTACATCCTGCTCTTCATCCACCACACAGCTACTGAGTGCCTTCTTGTGGGTCTGGCGTTGAAATATTTTCTCCTCTATGGTCCCTGTCTACAGAAAAGAAGGTCAGAGATGAAGCATAGTTGGATGCCAGTGCAGAACACTATGCTGGGAAAGCATCAGAGATCAAGCAGCAGTCAGGACCACAGAGTGTCCCATCAGACCAGTATACAGATGAGAGGCAGAGCTGCACTCTGACCATTTCCCTTTTTGTTACTGATCTAGCCCAACACTGCTTCTCTTGCCTTTCACTGTGGCCACAGGAGTGGATCCAACTGAGATATAGATGTTTTGTCAAAGTCAAATCATAATTTATCAAGGATCACAAGTTTAAAGAAAAAAAGTCATCCTTAACTAGATAAAGTTAAAGGGAACTGAAAGGGGAAGGTAAACAAAAGCACATAGAAGACATTTCTGAGCAGTAATCACTGACACTCCCTGACAAACTGCTACAGCAGTAGCCTGAAATCACAGAATGGCCAGAGTTGGAAGGGACCTCCAGGATCATGAATCTCCAACCCCCAAGTCTGAAAAGTACTAGTACTTGTCATCTTCATTGTTCTCCTTACAAAGCATCTCCCTATTAACTGGTAGCCCCATTTCAAAAGCTTCTGCAGTTCTGGGAATGTAGTCACTTTTTAAGTAGATATCTGCCCAGCCACAACAGACCACAGCCCGACTGGAAAGCAGCAACTTCAGCATCAGACAACCCACAAGATTAAAGAAGTCAGATGACTTAATGATTTCAAAAAAGAATGTTACCTGGAAAGCCTCAATCATTTCTATTTCTCAGAAGCCAAACATTATTAGAAATCAAGGCCTGAAATAATGATCATTCCAGCTTAGAACTCATTGTTTTTCATGGCAGTACATCTAAAGGTAGGAAGCAACCGAGTTCCACTCAGTCTTGGTTACTGATACAAAAGGGCTGTCTCTCTTCTGGTCCCAATTACATCTGCTGCAGCCTGGGTTAGCACCAAGAACCCCATGCAGAGGAGGAGAGGATAAAGACTCACTGAAAGCAGTCGATAGATGTAGCAGGTCTTCTTCTGGCCATCCCGCCACACACGAGCCATGGCCTGTTCATCATTAGCTGGATTCCAGTCTGGGTCAAACATAACCAGTCTGTTAGCCCCAATCAAATTCAAACCACAACCACCTGCTTTGCTGCTTAACATGAAGATAAACTCAGGGCTCTGCGGAGAAAGGCAGGTTTGGATTAAACAACAGAGGCATCCAACACTTTTACTCACACTCCGAGAAGAGGCAGGAAAACTGCCCTTATCTGTTCGGTTCTACTTACTGAGGGGCTGTTAAATCGCTCCACAATCTTTGCTCTCTTCTTAATGGACATGGTGCCGTCCAGCCGGACATACAAATACCTAGAATATACAACACTGCAATTTCACTGCTCTGACCTTTAAAGCATCCTACCCATAAGAGAAAAAACCTTCCACAAACTGCCTTGCAACAAAGCTTTAAGAGCTTTTGCATAGGGGCCAAAACTTTTCTGCCAAGTAATCTCAGTAGCCAGAACACAAGCCATGTTAGTTCCAATTCAGGAACATCTGAGGTACATTACAGGTCAGAAGTTCCTGCTGACAAGAACTTTAAAAATAGCCAGTTTCTTTTGCAGTGTAGGCTGCAAGTACAGCCTTGCAAGATTAGACAAATAAAGCCCAAAGACAAACCTTCTGTTCCTGCAGAGCTTTTCAAATAGGTCCAGTGTCTGAGTGTAGTTAGACACTAAAACCACCTTGTCGTTACTGGTGCTTTTTGTAACAGCAAGGATGTAGTCCAAAACCAGCATCTTTCCTAGATAAAAAGGAAAGAAGAAAGCAAGCTAGAACAGAAGTTCCAAATTCCTGACCTTGGAAGGGTCGCTTAACAGTACACTAGACATACTCTCATGATTGCTTATTAGGCAGAACATCTCTACTATTGAGCTCCACAGTACCTGAAAGCTGAGGCTCCACAGATTTGGTACTGTAGCCAGCAGGGAACAAATCCAGGGCTCCCATAAAACCTTCTTCTTCTTCCACACACTTATCATAAATAAGAGCAGGATCTGGAGAACAAACAACTCAAAGTCTGTTGGAGTGCACACTGAAGACCCAAAAATCCACCAACAGCATAAAAACCAAACCCTTTACCCGAGTGGAACAACTCACGATTGCAGAGCTTCTTCAGGGAAGTGATGGAAGAGAGAGATGACACATTGATCTTGCCCTCCTTCAGCTCCTCCACTGGCTTGGCTTGCTTCAGGAAGTTCTTGTACAGCTCAGCCTGCAAAGGTGTCAGTCTGAAAAAGAGTAAGAGCCCTGCAGTCACTCTACCACCACCACCACCATCTTTCCTCCTCCATACCGTGGTTTCATTTTTAACTTGAGCACACAACTTTTTTAGCTACATCCCAAACAACCTAAAAACTGCTTCTATGACTGATGGTGCAATGTTGTTATTTCAGCTCAGAGCTGGAAGAAAAGTTCACAGATACTCTGCACAGTCCAGGGATCTGCTGCCCCACAGCTGCACAAAGCATGCCAGTCACTTGGCAAAACCATCAGCTCTGAGTTGGCCACCCCAGCTTGAGGTGGAAAAGCAACATAATGCTGATGGTTACAATCTCATTCCTAGAAGGAAACAGTCACCCAAGCATAGAATTCAGGGCTTTTTGCAGCTATTGAGTTGCTCCTCCCCTCTCTCAGGCAACACACATACTTCCCAGTACCTGCAGCAGACCACCTGCTCTATCTTCACCGGCAGGTATTTGGAGAGAATGTCTGAAGTTCTTCGGATTAAACACCTGCAAGGAGGGAAATGAAAATCAGATGCTTAAATGACATAAGAAACTCCATTTAATCAATGTTATTCATGTCTAACACAAAGTTTTGACATCTAATCTCCAAACGTCTGTGACAATCAAACATGTGGCAAAGGCTGGACACCCACCATCCACACTAAGCACCCACGTTACCTCATTATACAGAAACTGGAATAGCCTGCCATCTTTGTGAGGCTCCCAGCTGCTATTCATGAGACTTGGAGGGGTAAAGAATGATCACAGCTATCAAAGCCCAGTTCCCTAGCAGAGAAATTCAGCCCTTTCTCAACTACCAACAGCATTTTCAACAGCGGAGCAACACCAGACCAGTGGCATGGGCAGCAAACAAGGAAAGGATTCAGCCACCACACACAATACTCTCAGCACACAGTACAAGCAGTCAGATTCCCAAGTAACTTATCAGTCACCTTCAATCAAGATAGGTTCATTCTGGTCCAAGATTTGAGCTCAGGGCACATCCTTTAGGGTTCTAAAGGTGCCCTGCAGAATAGTTCTACCATACTTCAGAAAATATGAAAAGAACTGGGGGGGGGGGGGAAGAGCAACCAAAATAAGAAAAAGATGTAAAGACCCAGTTCTGCCAAGAGACATCAAAAACATGAGGTTACAAAATCCACAGAAGACACCAGGGATATACGACAGCCCCAGAATCTGTCAGAGGTTGTTAAAGAAAGGAATAATCTGGTCTTCAAACACATAAGCAGTGGGATGAAAAGACACAGGCTTACGCAGCCATAAGGAAGATTTAGGTTACATATTAAGAGCGTTTTCGAAGCACAAAGACAGTGATGCTTTGGAAAAGGTGTCCTGAGCATTTGTGAGGTCTCCAGTGCTCTGTGAGGATTACACAAACAGATGCTTTAGGTCTAACATCCTCTGCTTCAATACATCAAGATGGATTATGTGCCTTATCCAGAGCCTTTCGGCCCCACGCCTGTGATACCACATATCTTTGGATCACTGTCTCACTTGAAAGCCCTACTTAGCTTCTGCCAATTCTCTTGATATTGCCAGTGTGATTCATCTTCTCTATTTGTCTGCTAAGACTGTAGGAGGGTAAAGAGAAGGACACAGATCTCAACAGCCAGGTACAAGCATTCCTGAACACACTTTTACATCCTTTTTTGATAAGCTAAAGAAATAATGTGCCTGATAGAAAAACAACCTCTTCTCCAAAACTATTTCTTGTCTTAAGAGTTTTGCAAGCCAATCTGAGCCAAGGTCATGGCTATCTCTACAGACAGGCTATACTCAATGTGAAATTTCATTTACCATGACTATGAACTGCTGTATTGTATTTGTGATGGTAGCAACAGCTCAGATTTAATTAAAAAAAAAAAAATAAAAGAAAGAAAAAGAAATGATAACACCTGCAATGCTAAGAATACAAAGGAGTTTCTAGTAAGAGTTCTTTAGGGTCAGTGATTGTCAGCAGATGTGGATGCACTGGTTCTATTAATCAACAGAAAACAAAACATATTTAAGGAATTATCAAAAATCAGAGAAGATAGATGACATTTTACTTCACAGAGGTGCTCCTTAGGGATCAGAAGTCACATTTCTGATGCTAGTATTCTAATCCCGTTAGCTCTACAAAGCCAACACAGCTGTGAAAGTATGAGCTGAACTCTTCTGTGACCTGGCTATCATCAATGAACTGAACAATACTCCTCATCCTTTGCTGCTCACACCTGGTCCGGATGGTCTGCAGTCCAACCCAGTCTACACACTGCAGTTAAATTAGCACAAATAAAAGAATGCTACCTGACTATTAGATACCAAAAGAAAACAAACATAAGAGTAAAATTGTGATTCATATCTGAGCATGTTTGTTTGGGAGTGACTGCAACTAACTGTGCCATTTTGATATGCTACTTTTCAGACTAGAGCTACATACTATGTAGATTTCTTAAGGCAATAAACACTTGCATAATCACTTGCTGAACAGTCTTAGCTAGCAAGATATTTGTTACAGCTACAACTTGCTTTTTGGAAGACATTCATGCATCAAGGGTTTATGCAAAACCTCTGCAAAGAGAAGAGGGATGAAGTTCACCTGTTCACAATGCTGATCAGCTCTTTAAGCCTCTCTTCTCCTTTCTGTCGTTCAGCTTCACTTGCGTCTGCATCTCTGCCTTTCAAGATAGGCAATTCAAAATGTCTTTTAAATTCCTGTGCAGTCCCTGCACAAACAGAAATGAAAAATGAGAAAGTGACAGCTACTACCAAATAACCTTCGATCAACATCCCCACAGCCCCAGCTATCATGCCATAAACAAGAGGCCCAGCAGATAATACAAACTCTTGCCCCATCAGTAGGATTTGGTTTTCTTTCTAGCCAGGAAAGATTTAAACATGGCTGGCAAATCTGTACAACTTGAGATTATTTTTTAATTCTAACAATGCTGCACTGCCAAAGGTCATTCAAATGTAGTTAAACCTGAGTCCTATCAGGCATGTACTGCTTTTGCTTTCATTCCAGTTACAGTTTTACTCTCAGAATTTGTATCCTTGTCAGCAACAGTGCAGAAATTATGTGCCCTTTCCAAAATGGTCTCTAATCAGTTGCTTACTACTGGTTACAGGCTGAGACAGAGAAAAGTGACCACTACATGCATACGGCTCTGGTAGAAGTATTTATAATATTAATCTCATCTCAAAGAGAAAGAACTGCAAGTACAGGGGAGTTAATCTGTGTCCAAAGCACAGGTTGAGAGAAAAAAAGTCACATCAAATAAGAAAGGAAAAAAAAAGCTGAAAACAAGGAAAAAGCAGATGCAGAACATGTACCACCACATCTCACCCTTCCCTTGAGAAACACGGCCCAAAAGTTGCTTTTAAGGCTGAGAATCTGATGACTAGGTGTTTAACAAGAGTTGTACATGCACTAGAATTAATGAGAAGCCTTTTTGACAGGATTCCCAAGTCTGACACAAAGGTGGGTGACAAGATGCAGCAAATAAATGATTTACAGATCAGTTTATTCTCAGTCCTTGACAGAAAAATTACGTCTCGATAAAGACAAGCTGCTTCACACCAGAAAGCAGCAGACCTGCTTCTAACCCAAAGATGTAGGAGAGAATGCAAAAGCTATTCTGCTTCTCAAAAACAAACAGAGCTTAGGAGCCAGAGGCAGGATATTCTAGTCAGTTACCAGCAACTATAGAAGGTGTTCGATCCTGAATCATAGAATGGCTTGGGTTGGAAGGGATCTTAAAGATCATCTAGCTCCAATTCCCCTGAAAACACAATAAACAGTGTCCCTCTTTCAGGTTCTTTTCAACCCCAGACTCACAGGCCTCCCTTATCAAAGAAAAATAAAACCACCAAACTGCCACATCATACAAACACAAAACACAAAAGTCACGGTCTAGAATTTGGAGTTAAGATTATACATTATCCTCAAATTTTTCTCAATATATTTGAGAGCAGGATGGCAGACTACCAAAGATTTGGGCTTTGTTTGCTCTGCCTTAAGGTACACCATTCTACCTTGCAAATGTCACTTCAAACTCCTAATCCAAATGAACACAACAGAGAGAAAAGGAAAAAGCACATTTTCCAGGCTACCTCTGTTAAGAGTACAAGGAATATGTCATGTAAAACCCTTTTTTTCCAGAGCCTCTCCCACAAAGGAATTGTACCTGGCTTAGATTTCTAAATTTACTGTAGGCTGTAAGCACTGTGGGAAGCACTATTTTGAGCCAGATCTTCCTGCTCAGCAACTCCTGCAGTACCTCAAAGTGCACATTATCAGAGACACTCCTAGCCCCACACATTCTGGTTGATCAGTACAGCTACTGGAGATCAACCACACAGTACTCAGGACCACATGTTCATCTTATCTTAATAATTAATACTCTTAAAACATGTTTGACATCCATACTTTAAATTGAAACAGAGCTCCAATTCTGTACAGCCTCTGGAACAGGAGACCATGACATAGACTTTCTGGACTCTCTGAAGGAGACTAAGTCTCCAATCTGTACACAGCCTTTCCTTTCTTTAACTTTTTGATTGCTCCTTTCACTAGCACTGGTAACCAGAGGAAGCCTTGCCATTAATTTCCCCCTTTCTCATGCCTCACACATTCATTTTTCTCACCTAGGATGCCAGAATTAACGAAATGCACCAGGCTGAAATATTCAAGCAAGTCATTCTGGATGGGAGTACCCGAGATAAGGACTCTTCGAGGTGTATTTAAGCTGTTCAGAGCTTGGTACGTTTGGTTTTCAGAGTTCTTCAGTCTGTGTCCCTTAGAAAAAGAAAAAAAGAATGTAGTTGAAAAATCCAGTGGCCTTGATGGGAAGCAGCTTCGAGACCATCATCAACACATGTTGTATTTGTGACAAAGCACCTCACAGCTTTTCATCTGTTCAGAGTAGAATAAGTGTCTTTCCTGTATTCAGGTGTTGTGACTTCCTTTAAAGGTAAGAAACTGGTGGGAAATCTGGAGCAATTACATGAGGAGAAATACCATTTCCATTACAAGCTTCCCAGGCTAGGAACATGTGAGTCACACCCAAGGAAAAGAACCTGCCATGAAAATACTGACAATCATGAGTTCTAATTATAAGAAATCAAAGACAACAAACAAAATACCAACCCCACAAACAAGAGTGAAACAAATAAAATTAAGATAAGAACATTTAAAATCTGCTTTATTTTCCAAATATATTGATGCTCTATATACAAATACTTGGGACTATTGACACCTCTGATTCCTAAAGGATGACAAACAAAACTCCATTAAGTGCTGCAAAACACAACCTGGGAAAAAGTAGCTCTTATTCTTATGCTGCAGGACAAAGTGTAAGTGAAGAAATGCTTATTACAGGCTGAAACATAGGGAAAATGCAGAGCCAAGGACCTGTGCTCTCAGCTGCTGGTCCTGTTCCAGGGGCACTGATAAGTATAGGCAGCCACAGACTTGCAGCATAAATGGTGAATGGGAGCCATCCATCACAGTCCTGATGTCCAAGTCCCTCTCAGTGCCATACCAGCACATGAAGAACCAAACCGCTGGGTGGCACCACTTTCTAACAAATCTAAAGAGCCACAGGGGACACACACTGAGACCTCCAGCTACATTATTTCAAGGAGGCATAGGTTATTTGCTTTTCTCCTCAAGAACATCTCTGTCTCTCACTATCTGTAATCACAAATATAGAATGATAAAGCAAAAAGAAAAACTCAAGTTCAGACATGTGAAAGCTTAGCTTGAAAACCAGGCAAGGCAAAGCTAGATCCCAGCAGTCAGTGAGCCAGGTCAGTCCTTGAACAAGCAGCAGAAAGGGCCTCCTTATCCAGATCTCCTACCTCCACTCCAGGCAGCATGCTACACTGGGAAGAGGGTCCTGCTGCAGCTGAACCTTCAAACTCCCCTACAACCACAGATAAATTCTCCTGAGTTTTTAACTCCAAAGAGCAGGCCACTTTCACCCACTGTATGCTAAGGGAACAGATGTCTTGGGACTGCTGGACAAACAAAAAAGATCAGCAAGGATCCAACAGAGCAAGGGCTTTTTCAGAGTCACAGATAGGTGGTGAATCTTCTTTCTCTACATATTACACTCCAAGGTAGGTGTACGTGTCTCCATTCTTCCAGGGAACTAAGATACTTACCACCACTTCATTTTTTTTATTGATTATTTCTTCTCCTATTTCAGCTTCTGAGAACAGTTTCTCATTCAGGCTCACCCACCAAGAACAAGCTGGGTACCCATAGCCTCTCAAACTGAAATGGGTGCTCTCCACAGGCAAACCTTGCTTGACACCTCCATCCTCACTCCCTGCCTTTTCAGAAAGTTGGGCCACTTCTGCCTGAAATTCAAGAAAACATCAGGAATCGATTCTCCTTAGAGATTTAACCATACCTCATCACATATGACCAGGCCAACGCTGCCCTTCTGTAGTGCCTCAGCATGGAGTCGGAAGGTCTCATAGGAGATGATCAGGATGGGTGAAGGCACTCGCAGGCCGCGTTGGTTCATAAAGCCAACTGTGGGTGGAAAGTAGGAAAAGGATGATGAAAACAGTAATGGAAAAGGCTCCAAACTCTGCAGTAAAAATCAACTTTTAAACATCCAGGAAAACCTTTCTGTTTGTTTCAGTGCTGTTGGTTGCTGACAAAGAGCTGATTCCAAATATATCCATGCTCCATTCCCCACAGCTGCTCCCATTTCCACTCCCTCCCACCTCTGCTCACTCCCACCCTAGCTTCAGTCTGGAAGAAAGATGACACACAGGAACTGCCTCAACTTAAGGGCACAAATGGACTTGGATTATTCCAAAAGAGAACTTTTATCAAAAATGCAATGATCTGATCTAAACATGTTAGAAAAGAGAATTTCACTCTTGTCAGCCCCCAGAGCTCTAACAACTACTCGGAAACATTCCCTTCAGCTGCTGTAAGCTTCTTCCAATTAGAGGTTTCACTCCAAACCAGCCAACCACACCATTTGCAAACATTTCTGTACCTAGTTTTCGGTCAATCTCTTCTTTGGAGCCTCCATCAATGGCCAGTGGCTGAATCCTTCCCCCCAGCCATTTCTCTACTTCGTTGTACCAGTTTCTCACCAGGCTGGAGGGAGACACCACCATGGCTTTCTCGATTTCAGGCTTGCAGTCTGGACTCTGCCGGAGAAGCGTCCACATCAGAGTGATGCACTGCAGGGTTTTGCCCAGCCCCATCTCATCTGCCATGATACAGCCATGACTCCCAGGAATACGCCGGCTCGTCACGCAGTCCCAGAGGAATTTCACTCCCTGCCAAGAAATTGTTCTCTTATAGCAGGATGGGGACATTCACAGAATGACAACTTCATTAGAGCTTTATTACTGCAATGCACAGGACTGATATTACAACAAACAGCAAATTTGTATAGCAGATCCCAAGAGACACGCATTCTAATGAGACAGAGGGAAATCAGCCGAGACACAGCTAAAACATGGCCACATCTGGTCCGGAAAAACACTGCTGGTGATGACACACACTTCAAAACACATACAAAACCATACTATGCATTAACTGCACTGTTGTAACTAGTTTCCTGACTTAGAATCCCCAGGAATTTCTACCCTAACTAAACTAGTTAAGGCTGAAGCCATTAGCTAACCTGCGTCAATCAGTGCAAACACGTTAAACATCTTAAAAACACCCAATGGAATGTCCAGACCTGTTTCTACTCCTTCATTAACCCCCAGGACACCCCCAGCAGCTCTCATTGTCTCCACCTAGAAGCAAAGAACCACCTGGGGACACAAAGAGCAAACCAGATTTAACTTCAGAGAAGAAACAGGGCTGAGGTTATTGCTCATCGCGTGATGGAAGCGCTCAGCCTGGTTGCTAGGCTCTGACAACATCACCAAGACAGATGAAAGCAGAAAAAAAGTCTGCGAGGTGTTCTATCATGTGATGATAGAGTCAAAGAAAACCTGGGGCACTGTCCTGGCAATGGCCAAGATCCCCATAACGTCAACCAAACTAGGAGTGACAGATACAGCCTGAACACAGCCTTTATGTTCTACTACACAAGACTGGAAGATAAACCACTTAAATTTCCAAGTCATTTCATTTCTTTCTTAGGCTCATTCATTTAAGCCAGCTGAACAATTATCAAATATATTACTAACTAAAAAGAAGAATTTGGCTGGGGATCTAGTTCAGTAACCTCCCAGTGACACGACAAAGAACAAGGCCGCAAAACAGCCTGACAGCAACCGGAAAATCAAAACAAAACAGCAGAGGAATCTCAGCAAGCAAAGACTGATCAGTCAGACTAGAACAGAGACTGCTATTGCAGATATCCAGCTGTCAAAAAACAATGTGCCCAGGACACCTCCGTAACTATCAGTACTTGACAAAAGTGCCAGCAGGCAGCATCTTACACAACACAGAGTCCCTCCAGCTATGTAGCCAGAGGCCAGCATTATAATGGCTCACAGGTTAAGTATCAACTCTGAGATAAAAGCACAAACCAGGAGAGTGCTGTAGGCTGCTAAAGTGCCATCTGACAATCTCCCATACAGCAATACATACAGCTTGACCTGTTCAGCTCAAAGATCAGCAACAACAGCTCTTACCTGTGCTGCCTCTAGGCTTACATACTGCATTTGTGATAAACTTAAAACTCTGCACATACCTACACTAGACATTTGTGGATTAATTCCAGCTGCTTCTGTACTGTGATGTTCCACATGTTGTGACAGAAAAAGCAAATTCCACTGGTAAACTCCAAGTCCACTTAGGTCACTTACAGTTTTCAACTACAAAAGGTAATCTCTGAATAAAATACACTGAAGTAGGACACCACCTCATACTATAAGAGTACCAGAGAGAACTTTGCTGTGTATCAAGGCAGACACTGCAGGTCCAACGGATTCTGGTGATCAACAAAACAGTGCTGCACAATCTGCCCTGAACACAAGAAGAAAATTTACTGCAATTACATCCTATCACCTTTCACAGAGTTCCAGTCTGAAGAGCTACATCGACAGATTTCAAGCAAAGTCTGAACTTTTAACCCTTACTTTGTAAAATCCCATCTCTTTGCAGAATCTAGTAATTTCCTAGGGCATCACTGGTGACATAAAATCAAGCCAACATGCTTTAAAAGACCTATGCAACCAGTGCACATATGCCCACAAATTCCCAGATTTCCACTATAAGCTGATCTAACCTACAAGCCTGCAGAGAACAAACTTCTGCATTAGGCAGTACTGTGTGTAGGCTGGGAATGCTCTGACTCTGCTAGATCAGAGGCAAGAAAAGAGGAAAAAAGTTCTTGCCCACTAGAAAACAATAAATTCCCCCATTTTTAAGGACAAACAGGGCTGTTGTAAGACTTCCAGCACACCCCTCTTGTTTAGGACAGGATACAATATTTCAGCATTCGCGCTTCTAAAATGGTGTTTAGAACAAATGTTTCACCTTATGTTTGCAACATGCCAGTCTGTTAGACAGCCTATGCAGACCTCAGGGTTATTGGGTTACAATTCCAGCAGAGGCCTGCACCTTTCTGAAATGCACCAAGTTCACCAACCACAGCCTCGTGTTCCAGCAGAAAACTTACTTCTCTCTGATGAGGCCGTAAAACACGACTGAGGACAGGATCCACCACAACATGCACAGGCACTTTATCCCTGCAGGAGACAGTAAAGGTAAAGGCTATGATTAATGTACTCAGTCCAGCATATGCTTAGTTAAGGGTTTCTGTTTGTTGGTTTTTTTTAATCTCACTGCTATTCTGAGGGCTTCTCTGTGAAGTAAGAGAATCAACTATCAATGAAAGTGAAAAAAGGATTAATTCAATTCTGGAATGGAGTTACACAGGCCTGATTTACAATCTGAAATGTCAATGAAACCAATAGCCGAGCTGCGGTTAAAACAAGGGCAGAACATCTTATAGAGAGGTATTTTAAGAGCCAATATTTTCTTAGTCTCATTAACATTGGTGTAATTGCATTAATGAAGAGAGTAAATCAAGGAACACCTCCTTCATCTAAGATCCAGCTAATAGCTCTTCTCAGTCAAAAAAAAAAGAAAAAGAGGGCACAGAAGAAACTATTTAACAATAAAAACCATTAGGCAGATTAGCATTTGACTGTCAGT
Source organism: Centrocercus urophasianus (assembly GCF_019232065.1). NCBI lineage: Eukaryota > Metazoa > Chordata > Aves > Galliformes > Phasianidae > Centrocercus > Centrocercus urophasianus. Next base: position 20,908,909 of record NW_024884733.1, on the reverse strand, counting down.
CATCTCCCTCTGGCTGTCTCTAGATGCTGATGTATCCTGACTTCAAACTGATCCGTAAGATTTCCTAAACAGCTTATCCATGCATGCATCCTTATTCCGTGCATCATGCTTATATTTTTGACGAGTGGAAGATCAAACAGCCTGTGGAAGAAAGTAAACAATCTGGCATGGGTACATGCTTTCCTTTGATCGTTACCATACCTGCAACAATTCAGTGGCAGAATACTTGGAACCAAGCTTCCCTTGATGTTCAGAGCCCAGCTCAGACACATGTGGGAAGAAAGCACACAAACATACACATACAAGGAGGTCAGAGCTGAAGCATGTGCGCCAGGTATTGACTCACTTGTCTATTTTCAGCTGCTCGTGGGCACTCAGCAGTGGGGGCTCGTACAGAACCAGAGCTCCTTCCTCAAAAGGATCGTGGAGAGAACTCCTCAGCCCTGCCCGTTTAATACCCAAAGCCCGCAAGCCCGTCGGCCCTGAAAGCAAACAAAAGCACAACTCAAAGAACAACATCCTGCTGAAGAAAGCAGAGACTTGCAGAAGCATCTGATTAAGTTTAGAAATGCTGAATTAATTGCATACAGCGCTAAGGTGGAGAAGGCAACCGTTGCAGACTGCGTTGCCAGCACACACTGCTCTACTGCAGGAAAGAAAGAGCAGAGAGAAAGATGGAGCAGTGGCACTGCCCACCATGCTGGATGCAGTAAATTCGGAATAACTCAGTGCAGCAGATGCCAGAAATGCTGGCATACAAGAGCATACACTAACTTGCAGGGTGATGGATCAGACTCTGGGCAACTTGATCTAGATGTAAGTGTCCCTGTTCACTGCAGGGAGTTGGACTAGATAACCTGCAATGGTCCCTTCCAACTCTAAGGATTCTATGCCATGCTAGATCCAAGGCAAAGTGTTCCTCTCAGCTTCACTTGGGCACCACAGCTGCTACCACTCCTTGTTCCACTCACAGTGATTCTTTTACTTTTTTGAAAGACAAGCAAGGTTCAAGGACACACTTGAGCTTTGGCAGCTCAACAAATACATTTCCATGTATATTGTACATACTGGGTCAAAACCTCTTTTTGGATCATCTAACCAAGGCTTTGCAAGAATTCTATCTTTTGTATAATATCAGAACGAGGCCTGTAAAAGTAATGGAGTTCTACAGTATCATAGTCAGACTCACACTGCCATTACCTAGTCTAGAGAATTATTTGCTCTCTCCTGAGCAATAGCAGATGTTGGGCACAGGAGCCAATTTCTCTGAAAAGAAGAAAATAAGGACAAGTCTCTCTTCCTGATGTTATATTTTGATGTCACAGTTAGGAATAGAGATGAACATAGAAAGAACATGTATAAAAACTGCTTGTGTCAAAACCCAGCTCAAAGACTCATCTGAGTCCTGGGAGACAACTATGCTCCCAGGAGTGATTATGCTTGGGAAAAAATGGAGCAGAGTTAATCCCCTGCCACCTGCTGAAACTCCTTGCAAAACAACAGTGTACCACAGGCTGGGACAATGCCTCCACACGAAGAAAGTAAACGAAACAATCTCATCTCCCAGTTTAGAGAGAAAAGTAACAGCCATAAAAAGAAGCCTCTGCAGTTACAGCTCTGTTTCAGTCTCTTGACAAGTCTACTTCTCCATCAAATAAGAACTAGGGCAAACAAACTCTTCTGTGACTAGCTGTTTCATATTCAGCACCTGCTGAATGTGTCTAGAGACATATTTTATGACTAATGTTTGAGTGAAACGGTCCCGTCCTTCAGTTTTTCAGCTGGAGGGTGAAGGGGAAGAAGGAGACGAAAAGTCCCATTTGTTTCTGGGATCATGTGCTGCCTGATTCAAAACCAGCTGAGGCTTTGAAGTTCAGAGTTACCCTTGTTTTGAAGATCACCTTGAGACTCAACAAACCAAGTAAAATAGAAAGAGAACTGGCACATACTGTCTTTTTCACCCTGGCCTTCAGTCTGTTAGCACAATTTAGATATTTTTTAGATTATATTCTTCCATGGCTTAGAATTCATCTTGCTTCTGTATTTGCAATGTGGCGTACCACCTTCTGGCACTACATCAAACACACAGCTGCAAGAATACAAAACCCAGTTCTGAAATGTAGGATTATCCAAACAAAACACTAGAAAAAAATATGAAGATTTTGCTAATATGCTAGTATTTTTCTATCAGAATTAAGTCAGGATTTCTGGAACATATGTCATCACTCCAAAAAATAACACTAATCCCCGCAGGTACATTTGACAGGCCAAACCATCACGTTTCCCCAGAGTCAGACAACACAGATAATTATTAAACCTCGTCATCTTACCTTTATAATTTGGAATGGGGACTTTGAAGGGTTTGGACAAAATGCTGCGGATAAAAGCCTCCTAAGAATTCAGAGAGAAAGCACATGCTTCAGAAGTTTGAAGTCAGAGATTGCTCAAGACAGCAAGTCTAAAATACATTTTAAGAACTCATTTTTGCCCAGTGCCAAGGGTTCCTCTGTTTAAACTGTTCAAGCTCCAGCCAACCCCAATTATTTTCTATGTGCAAAAGGAAGAAAGTAACAAAACAGAACCGCTCCTGCTCCCTACTCCACTTTACAAAACTGTTTAAGTTTTCTAATGCATGACATTTATTTTCATAACTCCATCTACTTAAATCCACTGACAGTATTCAATTCTTTAAACACAGTTACGTTCTCCTTAACCTTAAGGTAACTCAGTCAAGCAATTCTCTCCTGTGAAAGAGCTAGGTTAGCTCTAAAGTACACTACGTCCCATCTCAGACAACTTCATCTCCATCTTCTCTGGGCTTCTTTGAAAGCTCGGTGAACAAATAGACAGCACTTGAGCCACCTATATCAGAGGAGCTTCCCACATCTGTCAACACCCAAGGACTCCCACCACATCCCCTTCACAACAGCAGGAGCAAGTGAAGATCCTTCCAAAGAACCACATATGACCCCTCCATAACACCCGGGATAAATTGGCCCACAGAAGAGTATGGACTGTGCTGGTCAACAAGCTCCACGTGCAGCTCACCCACCACCACGAGCCGGCAGGGATGCCCACTCACATGCTGGCTGCTGTCCAGGCAGAGAAGCCTGTTGGTCAGTTGTGTCAATGGCTTCCGGAACGGCGATCTGAAGCAGTCTCCACTCTCCGCCTCACTGCCTGCCTTCTGCCTCTTTTGAATCTGAAAAACAGCACCAAGGCAAAGCCTGTGAGCAGCTGGCGAGATCGCTGTCACGGTCAGTGAGCGCCCAACCGCAGCTCAGAGCCAGCTGAGCATCCCTGAGCACCACACACCTCAACTGCCCAAAGGCAGAACCAGCAGCACCCAGCAACTACGGGCGAGCCTGTTCCGCTACCGCCCAGCAGCCCCTCACTCACCGCCGGCGGCCGCCACTCGCCGTCCTCCTCCTCGCCGCCTGCCTTCCTCTTGGCCAGTTGACTGGGGGCCAGGCTCCTGCGCTGTAAGAAGGGCACAGCACACTGCATGAAGGCGCGCGCGGAGCGGAGGGTTCAGCCGCCCAAAACCGCCGCCCGCCCCGCACTCACCATTGCCTCACGGAGGGGTTGGGGGGGGGGATGGTAACGGCCGGCACAAGGCCAGGAGGGCGGGAAGGTGAGCGACGGGACGCGCGCGCCGCTCCGCAGGCGCGAAAATCGCGGGAGGTTCCGCCCCGCCCCGCTCGCCCCGCCCCTCGGGTAGAGCAACAGGCATGGCTAAGCGAGCGTCGAGCGCATCGAACCGAATCGACTCGCTCTGGGTGCCGCGGCGGTACAGGCTGAGGTTTTGTTATCCCTGAGAGCGACTAGGATCGTGGCTGATGCTCGCTGAGGTTTATAGGACGAGTGTTTACAAACTGCAAAACCACAGCATGCGAAGATATCCAGCTAAATTGTCCCTTTGGTCCCAAGAAACCCCAGACTTCCTGAAATAAGACATTTCTTCTTTTTTAATAGAACTGTGAAAAGCAAAAATACACTCTTCAGCCCAGCTCCTCAGGCTCCACTCAGTGGTGGATAGTGCATGCCTCACATTAATGAGAAACACAAGAAAACCCTCTGGCTGTACCCCCACCTCATGTTGCACAGCATATTCATATTAACCTTTATGTTAACATATTGATGCTCCTTTAAAGTACAGCCATAAAGCAGAGTGGACATAAGGCAAAGCCACATTCTCACACGAGGACCTGGAGGTGTGAGGGGCACAGGCTACCTGCCGCTACCTGGAAGCTGAACATCTCGTCCCTCAACTTTATTTTCCTGTCTTTTTCTCCACAACCCAAATCCATTTGCCAGAATTTTACTCCTGAAGTGCTCTGAGAGCTCAGTGACAAATGTCAGATGCTGCAGTTATCGGCTCACTGGGCAGAGCAAAGCTCCATAGGAAGGTAATTGGCTATTTTTCCTGGCATGAGTAATACTCACATTAATTGCCTTCCTCACTCTGGCTTAGAGAGCAGTCTTGCTCTGTGCTTTTTGCCTGCTATAGGAGCTGACACATTTTCTGGCCCAGGCAGGCTGAATTAATAACAAGAAGGGAAGGCAGAATGTTCTTCCTTGCTCTGTGTAGACATTACTGTTGCAGCAAGAAGATCTCAGTCCTCTTACACCCAACATAGAACTGAGGAATGCAGACCTGTGACTTGTTTAGCTTTTCTCTGCTAATCATTCTTGGAGAGGGGAACTTGGGACAACATCAGGGAACAGCCACGCCATGAGCCTGGAGCACCATGGGCAGCTGCAAGGGTATCCCCTTGTGCTAGGCACAAGCTGTGAAATGTTCCCAGACATAAAGGTGCTATGAGATACAGCAGAAAGGTTTTGTCTGTCTGTTTTTTGGTGCTTTGTTGTTTTGTTTTCCTGAGGGAAGGCTGAAGGACTTGCCCACGACAAGGTCAGAACAGCAATTCCCAATACAGCAGATCCCACCACTCTGCACTCACCTCCACCCTTCTCTCCAAACTATCACCTTCAGGCAGAGGTTAAATCATCCTCCCCTCTCCCTGTCTAATTACACAATTTACTCCTCCTCTGGCTGTAATCAACTCCCATTTATACAACCCAGAGAGATCACAAGATAATCACCACAGGGAATAACCCTGTCATTTCCCTTGCTGTCTCTGCAGGGTGCAAAGTCCCTTCAGTACGAGCAAGGAGAGATGGCAAACATCCTCCCTGATAACTCTGCAGGATCAGCTTGTCATCCTCCTCCTCCCTCCTGGTCCTATCCCATTCTCTGGTGGATGCAGTGATTTCCCAACTTGCAGGATCCTCTTTTATTCTTCACCCCTCCTCCCCCCCCTTTTTTTTTTTCCCCCTCCTCTTTTTGAGGCTCCTTCTTTTCATTCTGCAGGAGCCAGGGCTTTGCATCCAACACTTTGCAGGCACCAGGTAATGAGGACAGGCCCTTCCTAGCCTCCTGTCCTCTCTGTAGAGCTTGTGACCTCAGCAGCAGGCAGAAAACAGCATGAGGGAGAGGTAATGTGACAAAATGTCTCCTGATGGATGCAAACCTCAGGCCTGATTGAGGAGCTTCAGCAGTGCCACATGGATCTTCCTAGCTAAGCTAGGAAGGGACCAGGGCTGCAGGATCAGGACCTCAGCCCCACCAGTTTAACTGGGACATATTAAGCTGGGAAGGTAATTAGTTAAATATCCTTCCAGTTAATTTCTGCAGAAACCACAAGAGGGAAACTGAGTATGGCCACACCAAATTGCTGTCAGCTGGAGTTGTAATCCCCTTTCATCACTGTCAGAGGCAGCTCAAATGCCCTTCCACCAAAGCCACTTACTGTGAGAGAGGAAATGCTAAGTGCTTTAAAAAAAAAAAATTAAATTCAAGGAGAAAAAAATAAAAATCCTTTTCCATTCCTGAGGTCGGATGCCACTCACATACAGGCAGGCTGCATGCCGGATGTAGGCAGAGGTTCAGCAGCAAGGACTCAGTGTTGCAGCTGTTTTTGGTACATTTACATAAGTTCCACCCAAAGGAAAATTGAATCATGAGCCCAGCTGGGTTCAAGTTGTGCAGCTGACAACAGTTCACATCCCAGCAGTGAGCACTGGACTGGGGTTACAGCTGCTGCACAGCGCCCATGGTGCAGGTGGGTGCAGTCAAGGCACAGCCCTGGTGTCACCCAGCCTGGGGACACAGCTGTTTCCTGCTTTAGTCTCAGAGCTCTTTGCAACCATGCATGAGATTTCATGGTGTCTTTTGATTCATTTATGACTGCTGTCCTTTTGGCCCAAGTGGTACCTAATCCCTATTACTGCTGCTGGAGAAGAAATAAATCTCTGCTAATATTGTCTATTTGGAAAGGAAAAAAAAAAAAAAAAAAAAAAAAAAACACCACAACAGCAAAAACAAACAAAAAACCCCCATAATCCTATTTCTTAAAGCAGCAAAAGCAGAATGAGCAGGGGGATCTGAGGCTGATAAACCTCCGAGATGCCTCTCCAGCAAGATTTGAGCCCAGGAATGCTGCAATCTCCACTACTGTGGGTCTGGTACTTCCTTCTCCAAACCCCTTGTTTCTGTGCTGGATATTACACCAACAACCCCCAGGTCATGGCTGGGGAGCAATGAAACAGAGAAGGAGCCAGGGGTATAGGAGGAGGATGTGGACCAAGGGGATGCAGGGGGGCAGCTTACCTCCAGGTAAAGCAGCAGCCTCCTCAAGGGACAAGGACCTGGGTCAGAGCCATGGGGTTTCTCCTTCTGTATTGTTGCTGCTTCAAGCACTGATCACAGCCCTGTCACTAATGTGACACAAAGCAGCCTATTTTTTCCAGGCTCATGGTGCTGGCTGAAGAGTGATTTTCTTTTTCTTTTTTTTTTTCCAAAAACTATTTTTAAATGTGCTCGAGTCTGTGTCAGGGTTTGAATCGATCTATAGAATTTCTATGTTCTATTTTATTTACAAGCTAATTAGCCACTCTTGTCTGTCTCACCTTTATGAGCACGCACAAGTCAACAACGCAAGCTGCAAACATTACGAAGGCAGGATTTAAGAAATGTTAGACTCAAACTATATTAACACTTCCAAAAACACATCCCTCAGTTTTCAAGAGGAAGTGGTCATGCTGAAATGACTTCCCAAATTCAGCTTTTGATTTTGCAAATTGGTTTAGCCCTTCTGAATGTCCTTTTCTGCAAGAAATTCACAATCAAATGCTATTTTGCCAAGCTCAGACTTCTTACAGAGCACTCAGCCACAGAAAAAAAAAAAACAAAATCCAAGTGCAAAACTCAGCCTCATGGACCAGGAATAGTCCATGATCACACTGTATTCTCTCCAACCAACCAGCATTGCCACTAGAGTGTTTCAGGGGCTGTGTTCAGGGCATGGGTACATGCTCATGAGTACAAATGCACCTCTGTGCCTGTCCTGTTGCAGGATCAGGACTGAAGTACATAAGGTTACAAGCATCTTCGCATAACAGCAGCCTCCATCACATCACTCTTACGACCCAGAAAGAGTCTCATCGCAGTCAGCCTGAACATGAAAGCTGAAAGACAGAATATATGCGAATGTATCCTATATATACACAAACTTGCTAAGCAGTTAATCTACCAAGCTTCTTCCAGCTTGTTTAAAAACACTTGCTCATCAGCTGGCACAACCAAAAAAAAAGACCTCCCTGTAGATATTTTTCCCCCCCCATCCAAAAAAGGAGGAATTTCTTACCTCCCTGCTGTTTGAGCCATGCAGAGAACAAGCCCTTTCCCCCTTGGCAAAAGAGTTTGGTCTCTGTATCATTTCTGTGATGCATACAGCTCCAAGGGCTAGAAGCAAGGCTGGCCAGCAGCAGAGATGCTCTCTACGCCCAGCACCATATTTGTTACCTGGAGCAAATCATCTTGATGCCTGGTAGAGTTGCACCTATTGGAAGATATCTTTTGAAGTTTGCACAGTCCCCCAGTGAGCTCTGAGGCCAGCTGAATGATCACAACATAGATCTTGCAGCCTGAAACTCAGTGAGATTTACACAACAAACAGAGCATCACGCTGCTCTGCCAGGGACTGCTTAGCTGGGAAGGAATGTGTCACCCCAACCGCTGCACATTGGCTTGGAAGGGTCCTTCCCCTAGCAAGAGACAGAATGTTATTCTCTCTGTCCCTTGATTAAATCTCAGCAGAAATAAAAAGTCTGGCTTCTGTAAGTAATGGCTCAGGACAGAGGAAACAGCATTTCATTGGGGCAATTAGCGCACTCTAATTAAACCCTAGTCTTCTGATCAGGCTCTCCTGATTAAGTGGGTTGCAGACACTCTGGATTACATTAACAAAATGAATCAGTTAATTACATGACAATCAATAAGAACCAAAAAGTAGGACAAGCAATTTGCCTTTAAATGACCATTTAAATTCATCAACATGATGCATGTTTGTAAGCGTAAAGGGGAGGGGCTGATATGACAGATCTGTCAGGCACTGGGGTAACCACGTCTGATGACTGCAATTCATGAAAAGCAGAGAACTTACAGCACCTTCCTGAAAAAAAAAAAAAAAAAAAAAAAAAAAAAGCATTATTTTCTATACTGGTTTACAAAACATCCGTGGCACAAATAAACCTACTGGGAAAAAAAAAAAAATCTGCAAAAGCTCAACTCTTTAATAAACTGAAAATCTTAGTTTGGAGTTATGACTTAAAGATCAGCTTTGCTTTAAACCAGAGACATTGTGGTCTTGAACGATTATCTGACTTAGAGCTCCCATCCAAATTGAAAACCATGGTGAACTGGAAGCTGTAAAATGACATTGTTAGAGAAGCAATTTCGCCCTGAAAAGCTTAGAGTCTGAATGGAAAGACTTAAAAAAATAAAGGGGGGGAAACTATTTTGGTGAAAAATGCATAAGTATCTGTTGTCATTTTGCAGGGTTCAAAACAGACCATGAGGGATTCTGAACTCCGCTAATGAGGGCTTTTAATTATATATATTAGAAACAAACAGACCACAGCAACAAATAGAAAGCATTATCACGATGGCTATTGAGAATTTCTCCTCTCTGAAAGCAGCTTTTCAGTCAAGCTAAAAAGCAATAACATTTTCTTGAAAAAAAAGTCAGCAAAAATGTCATAAAAAAATGAAACATCTGACAAGCATGACAATCTCCCCAACCTTGGGAAAAAAAAAAAAAAAAAAAAAAAAAAAAAAGAACTGGTTGGTGTGGGGGTTTTTTTGTTTTGTTTTGTTTTTGCTCTTTTTTAAAAAATTTATTTTTTTACTCCTTGCTTTATGATTTTTGGATGCTTGGATAATGCAGAATTAGAAAGGTGAGTTTCCCTCCTTCCAGACCTCAGGACCAGAAAATGGTGCCTGCAATCACAGACTCATCTGGGACATGAGTGAGGCAGGACCTCTGGAGCTCTCTGGCCCAACCCCATGCTCAAAACAGGGCCAATGTTAGAAGTTAAGTTTGCTCTGGGCTTTGCCTGACTGAGCTTTGAGGATCTCTAGGGACAGACACAGGGCAGCCCCCTAAGCTGTACTCCAGAACTGTCACACCTGGTTTCTCATCCTTGTTTGGTTTTCCTCCTTTCAGTCTGTTAGCAGTTCCATTTCTGAAGGCACAGGGATTGCTTATTGACAGTAAGCAGTAAAACAAGAAGGCAGAACTGATCAGCCATAGCCTGCCAAGCAAGAAATCTGCCTGACATTTGTGGGCAATCATTTGCCACGTGCCATCTGGTTTATCTTGCATAGGGAGCAGATGAAGCTACCAGGGGAACTTCAGCTCCAAAAACTGCTAGAAGGAGATTGAAGCTGCCAGGAAAAAGAGTGCACTGCAGTGAGATGGCTCTGCTGTCCCAGAGCAGCTCTTACAGACACTAAGAGCTCCGGGCTTTTCCCAAAGCTGGCTTTTCCAGCCAGCTGCTGAGGTGGAGCCAGTAGAGAGCTGAGGCAAATACCTTTCATCTTTTTCAAGCTTCATTTCTGAAGGAAGCAGAATTATGCCATTTTTATGCCATTTTTCTCTTTTCCTTCCTAATAACTTTTAAATCCTTTGGCTGCTCACACTGATTTTTCACAGAGGTACTGGGTTAAACAGGCAGTCAGGGAGAGAAGAGAAACTCTGCTGGCATGAAGCACCTCCCACTGACAGTCACATTAAACATCACATCTTCCAAGCATAACCTGGCCTCTAGAATCACTCTATGGGATGCAGAAGTTCGACCTGGTAGAGTCCCAGGCGAGTTGTTCTGCTTCATGGCAGGATTTTGCAGCTTGCTCTGAGCAATGCTGAAATAAGCTTATGTGCAAGCAGAAGCAAAGAATTGATTTGTAGTATGGAAGGAATTTGCACTCAGGACTTTTTCAGCGATGAACAGCTTGAGACACCCTGCATGCAGCTGCTGAAGAGCTCTGCTATGTCCTGGGGTACACCATGAGACCTCAGACACACTAAGACATCACCCTTCTCCACACAGCTGCAATTCTGTGCCTGCTTTAGAATATCCAGTTTTAGAAGGCGAGAAGCGTGACCAGTGCTTCAGAAGCATAGAAGGGAACTGAGAAGTTATGTGATTGTTTAGTCTTAGAAAAGGGAAAATATGAAAGCAATCAGCAAATTTGCAAAACGTCCTCGTGAAGAAGGACTTCCCTTTGACCATTACATCTAGGAAAGGAAGTGGTAGGTTTCAGTTTTAACTAGGAGATACCAGTTAGAAATAAAGGAAAACCTTGCCAAGAGGAAAAATAATCCCTCCAGGCATGGAGGGCATTCAATTTTTGCAGTTATTAAGGCAATACACCCGCCATCTATGGATGAACTTTGAATGGTGGTGACCCCTGAACCTCTCTCATGGCCTAATTTCTAATTACCAACCTAACCTCCACATTTCCATAAGGCAGCAGCTGCCACTGAGGAGACCACTGGCAGGTCTATGCACTGCCTTAAATAAATGAGCAAGTGTAAAGGCAGCAGGTGCAGTCCCAGATACGTGTAATGGGAAGGTGTGACAAAAAAAAAAAAAAAAAAGAAGAAGAAAAAAGATACTCACCCTTACCTGAAGATACAGGCTTACAGAAAAACTCCACAAGGAAGAATGCGCAACAAGAGATCATTGGTCAGGAGCAGTCAGCCCTTAAAATGAGGTCTAAGAGGTGTGGAGCCTAGCTCCTGGTTGCACAGGTAAACTGCCTTCACCTGTGTTTCCAGGGCTGACCAGGCCTTTTCTCCAAGTGTTCAATCAGTGGCTCAGGCTGTGATTCAGCAGTTCCCACAGAGGAGGATTTGAGCCTTAGAAGAGAAGAAGCAAGTATGCCAGATTCCACTGTGTGCATGGTGCTGTGCAAAGCTCATGGCAATCCCTTCCCCACTGCTCTAAGCTATAAAGATGATGCAAATTCTATGCCTAAATTCATGCCTAAATACATGCATGTTCTGGATAATTCTGATGCCCCTCTGAACTTTTTCCTTTTCAAAGTCATCCTTATTTGTCTTCAAGAGTGTGCTTGGAAGGCATAAGGACCGTAAGTCAGCTGATGCTGCCACACAAGGTCTAATCAGCAACCCTGACACGTTCCTGTAGAAAAGAGATTAAAAACAAAACAAAACTCAATCACTATTTGCTTTTTGCTTTAACCAAGCCTGCCTTGATCTCACAAAACCCAGGGTGCTCGCAGTACAAAGGCACAGGTTCAAAGAGACAGCAAGAAGTTAATCTGAAAGCAAAAAGTGCTCTTTCGGGCAGGTGGGAAGAAGTAATTAGAAAGCATAGCTATTCCAAAGCTTCAAAATAAATCAGGTCAGCCATTATACACTCACTAAAGCCAGTGCACCCTCTACTTTTGTCAGTCAAGAGAAAAAGGCAGACTGTAGACCTATGGACCAGGCTGCAAAGGCAGGAGCTGGCGGGGCTTCATGTGACACTGTTCAAATGGGCAAAGGCACAGACACTGCGGGTGAGCAAGGGAACTAGTGGCTTTGGGAGGCTACGTCTGTCAAGGCTTTTTTCATTTAACTGTGCTCCTCATTCTCCTTCACCATCAGCATCCACTATTCCCCACAAGCTCCACGAGCTTCTGCGTTCAATAACTGATGTCCTATTTTGATACTGTCCTCCAAAATGAGCTGACAGTGGCTTGGGTTGGAATGGCCCTTAAAGATCCAATTCCAACCCCCAGCTCTGGGATATCCACTTGAGTGTGAGGTGCCAGGCCCTGCTGTCAGCTCCCCATGAGCTCCCCAGTGCAGAGCCAGGGCAGCCAGCAACAGTAGGAGCTCTTTCCCCCACTGTAAGCACTGATCCCTCCTAAAACCTGAAGCGATTGCATTAATCAGTTTGCTTCGAAGTAGGCCATGCTGAATGTGTTTGAGCCTGGCTGATAAAATGGGGAGAGGAAGAAGTGCAAGGAGATTAGAAAATAATCGTGCTTAATTTGGGAACGTCTCTGAAGATTTATTCCAAAGCATGAAAGCGACGGAGAACGCTCCCGCCCAGAGATTAAAGATGCTCTGACTCACGTCTCAGAGGCCTGACAATAGCTTATTCAGGAGAGCTGCCTGCAGCCACGAGACAGAGGATGAAGTTTTCCCAAAGCATTTCAATTTGTGTGAGAAGAAAAAAAGGCTAGATTTCATTAGTTTCACCGCACAGCATGAGATGCAGTGGTCCCCATCAATCCTACAGCTGGCTGTGGATATCTGTCCATTCGTGGGCTGAGGAAAGCCACAGACAGCAGTTGGTCACAGCTTCTGGATCTGCCACTTTTTGATGTTTCCAACTGTCTGTGGCTTCCAAAGGAAAGCAGAGCTGGAGAGCAAGCAGAAGGTCCTGTGCAGCCAGAGGGGAAATCAGCCATCACCACCCCCCACAGAAGCTAAGTGCAGGGGCTGGAGGTGTAAGAGGTTTTATCCAGGTCTCCTTGCTGTGGGGTTCTCCTGGCTCTGTGGGCATCACGCAAGTGTGGGTGTGCATCCTCATTCTGCCATCCCATGGGTGGCCTCCTGAGCAAAGAGTATGTGACTGGTGCCAGGACCTCAGCATCTCTACCCAATGAGAACTTGATGGCCCCACTGTCTGTGCCAGCTCTAAGAGAAATAAAATGTCACCAGCAAGGCATGTGAAGGAACTGTCTCATGTTTTCTCCTTTGCTTTGAATCCGGGAGTGATGGAATGGCAGCCATAGTGATCTGTGAGATTGCTAACTGCCTGTGCTGCAAGTCTCTCTGGGGTGTTTGTTGGTGTACCTAAGCCTTGGGGATGAGCAGGGCATCTCTGCAGCATTGGGTTGAAAGAATTGGAGTCAACACTTGGCTGATGTAGGGACAACTGAACATCACCCATTGCAACCAATGTAAGCACAGAATCATGTTGTTGGTCTTTTGGTAAATAAACCAGTGGAGAGCTTGTAGCTGATGCTATTAGCACCAATAATTGGTGGGGACAAAGGCTGAGGTACAGCAGCTTCAGCTGCATCTAGGAGGTGGCAGCTCATTTTTAGGGAGGCTGTGCTGCAGCTGCAGTGAGCGCTGCCCATGTATGGGACTACAGCTTGTGGCATGGCACTTCGCCAGACAGGAGAGAGAGCATGGCACTGAGCTGCCTGTGCCTGGAAGGTTCCCCTGCATGCTGTGTGGCAGAGCATCCTCAGTACAACAGCACAGACAGTCCTTTCCGAGCAGCTGTGATTGCTGCTCCTTGTTCTATTCTCCAAGACAGCTGGAGCAGAGACAAGTCCAGCACCGTCAGAGTCTCTGCAGAGTTTGTTTTGATCTTCATGCTGATGGGGAAGGACAGCCAGAGCCTGCTGAACAAAAAAGTCTGTGTCCTAGCTCTCAGCTTCCAGGTAATTGTACTCATCTTACATCCATCACCCCAGGGATAGCAGGCTCTGTTGCAAGACCTAATGCCCTTTATGCCATTTCTTTCATGGAATGGGCTTGAAATTGATTCTGAAACAGAAGAAAGCATCTGTATCAATTTTCCCCTTGAAGGTGTGACAGTGTCTGCTTTCAGCCAGGTTAGTTTATTTTTGTTCTCTGCTGTGCTTGTGGTCCCTTCTCTTTATTCACTGAGACAGGTAGAGAGGAGCCCATCTTTCCTCAGTCACACTGCTGGTGAGAGGAGGTGACTGATAACATGTGACAGCAGAATGACAGCCACCCCCACACTTCACACAGTGTCCATCACCTCCATCCTCACAGGCTCTGTTTCCCAGGGGAAAAGTTCAAGGAGGAGATCTGAGGCAGATCTGTTCTCTGCAGCCCAGTCAGGTCTTTCCAAGTCACAAAATCTGACTGACAAATTGTGGAAGGAAACTGAATTTAAAGGCTAATGCATGAGGTTTCCTAACGTATGGCAAAGTGACCCCATTAAAAGGCACCCATTGGTTTTTAAGCAGTGCAAGGTCATAGGACTGTTTTTTTGTGTCATTCTTGAGCCACTGAGGCTCATGCTTTAAATTTGTCCCACTGACTAGGATCTGCAAAGCTAAGAAAGTGCAGAGAGGTGACAGCCATGCCCACAGGACTTCTGTGTGCAGCCATGGAGTGAGACTGTGATCTTCTGGCTGGAGACAGAGCTCTGAGTCCCCAAGGAGAGGGATGTACATCCTATAGATGCTGAGGAAATTCAAAATTAGGAGGGTAAGGGATTTTTTCCAGATCTCTGTTGGATTAAATACTAGGAAAGCAATCAAAATTTCACCCATTCTTCAGCAGAAATCTTATAGCACCATCTGATCTTGAAGATTCCTGTTAACACTGCCTTGTTCAGCAAACGCAGCTGCCAGATCTGAACCTAGCATCATCACACTTGCCGACAATATAAAATTCATGGCATTTCAAAAGGTGCTGAATATGGCTGTGGCCAGTATTGACCTTGGGGCACACTGCTAGATGCTGTCCTACAAGCAGACCTCATACCACTGACCACCAGCCGCCAGGCATGGTCATTTAGCCAGTCTTCACAATAACTTCTTCTGCTCGTGTCCAGCAATTGAGAGATCTTGCTTTCATCTGCAAATCCATTGTCATCCTTCACTGTCTTTTCTCTTGGGTTTGTTTTTTTTTCTCCTTTCCCACTGCCTTTTGAAGCTGACTTCCAGTCATTCTGTATTTGCACCTGGCTAGACCTTGGTGCCACATGTGAGGGAGCACCGAGAGAGACGTTGAATTCATGATTTGCTCTGTCACTGGAGGGAACAGCCCTGGCTTGTAGCTCAGGCTCATTCATCAGTGTCTTGTGTCTGTGCATCTGAACCTCTTGTTTTCCAATTACTCTGGGGCTGCCTTTAACAGCATTCGATTGAGAGGTCTCAACATGGTTCTCGTGCAATACTCATGGAGCAGGTGGAAATGCTTGCAGTGAGACATTCATGCATATGCAACATCTGTTGGGGAAAACATCTCAGATCTTATTGCTGCTGCCTGCAGTGTTGCCTGTCAGCTTCTGGATGAACTTGTAATGGGATATTTATTTGGGCAGAGGCAGCATTGGTGGAAAACCCTCTAAGTTAAAATGCTATTGCTGATTCTGGTAGAAAGTCTTCAAACACTGTAAATACCCCAGTGAAGCTGCTCTTTTTTGTCACTGACTGCTGAAATCCTGACAAAATGCTGGGAAAAAAAGTGTCTTGTGGAATATTTTGACCAGATTCATAATTCCAAAGGATGTCTTTTCACTTGAAGAGCACGTTGTACCTGCTGGAATCTTAAGATATGAAATTGAGGTCTGAAAGACTTGGGGAACCAAAACCAAAAATGTTTTCGGAAAGGGCAGAGATTACTCCACTGAAAGAAATGGATCTTTGAAGCAGTCTTAAGATCAGAGAGTCATGGTTTTGGTGCCCTTATGTTAGGAGAAAGGAGGGAGCGAGGAAACCGAGTGGAAGCCTTTCCCACCAGCTGGAAATGGATGCTGTATCTGATGCACCTGCCTAGTACAAATACACATGGATTTATATTTAGGGCCAAGTGAAGGGAGGCCCTGCATATCTCCAATTATCTGTAACACAATAGGCCAGCTCTCCTCTCCCCCTTGCCCTTCTTAGTTTGTTATTTTTATTTATGCTAAGAAAGACATGTTTGCCATCAGTTGTGTCCATTCTCTAATCATCATTCTTGATCTAGCCTGACCTTCCATTGGCCACAAACAACCTATAGGCAAAAGCCTGGCACTCTCAACAAGACCTCAGATCCATAAATGCTTTGATTCAGTAGAAATAGAGTCTTTCTGGGCCTTTCACGTGCAGACACAAGTTTCTCTAAATGCTGTCCTGAAGTCTATGAAATGCTGAATGTCCAAACAGCAAGGCAGTGGGCTCAGGCAGTGCTTGCATTGATTAGCATGCCCCTGATTGATGTGTGGATGCTTTATGATTTGTTCTCTAATGTACTTTCAGTGGTGCTAATAAAATTTCCTTTGAACAAGAGGGAACAGGTGATCACACAATTATGTGTGTCTTATCTGTCTGGATGATTCAGCCTCATGTTGTTGTCATAGCAGCATGTCCCCGTCGCTGGCTCTCACACTGAGGTAGGGCTCCTGTGTATGTTCTGCTCAGCAGTTTGCAAATAATAAACAAAACCTGATCACCTGCTTTATTAGGGGAGGATTTGCTGTGTTGTTAGAGTTGTAACTGCATTTGAAGGTGGGAAAAAACAAAATGAAGCTGATTGTTAGCACCCCTAGCACACTCCTGTTAGGATTTCCAAGGATAAAAACCGCTTTTGACTTCAATTCTCAGAGCCAAAGGAAAGAGATGTTAAAGTTGTTGTTGAATCCTCTGGAGTGAGCATCTCATTCCCTCTCCTTCCTAACTGGTCAAAGCACAATCTATGGCAGTGCTGCATCATTGCCCATGTAGCATGGCCAAGGAGCAGGACTTGGTTATACAGCCAGCTCTGTCTGACACGTGGCTCCCTCCAACCCAAGCCACAGATCCACCCCTCAAGAGTAGCTAAGGAAGAGCACAGTGGAGATCCTAGGAGAAGCCTGCACTTAGGAGCAATCGGAGTGTCACTGATTCTCCTTCATTTGCTCCAATAGACAGAGCTGATCTTGATTCAGATTTCTAAGGAAATTTTTGAACATATTTTTGAAGAAAGATTGAGGAAACGAGGAAATTGAATGGGATTGCACTGTGGCGCTGTGACCTCTGTGTCCAGAGCCCTGCCATAAATTGGAAGAAAAGTGCCAATTAATCTGACACTGAGGAAGGCTCAGGCAACAAAACCGTTTCATGTCTGCTCATTTCCCCCCATGACACGCAGTGCTCTCCACCTTGCTAATTGGAGAACGCTTGCTAACAGCTCTCTGATGTAGGTTTAATTAAATACCTTCTGAATGCCTCTGAGCTGTGGGGAAAAGTGGTGGAGCCATTCCAAGCGTGGCAGACTGAGGGACCGCTTCAAGTCTGGGGCTGCTTTCTTCATTGCTGAAAAAACACAGATGCTATGGGAGCAGTAGAGGAGTCTCTAATAACAAGCTAGAAACTAGAGGCTGATATAACATCCGGCTGGGGAAAGAAGGGTCTCTTACATCACAGCTATTGTCATCCTGCAGAGATGATGCTTGGTCATCCTGGTATAGCTGCAGCAAAGGAAGAGTTTGAAGGACGAAAGACACACCTATGGGGGATATCTCTGAAGTGAGGATGCTGCTGTTGTGGCCCAAGAAGAAGGGATACAGATCAACAAGGAGGGGTAGAGCAGTGAATGGTGGAGGAGAAGAGAAGAGGACATGGTGTTCTTGAAGGGCAGAGCCCCTTCAAGTGAGGTCAAACCCTCAGCCAAAGTTTCAGCTATGAAATAACTCTTCCAGTTTCTTTTAAGTACCCATTTCCCCCTTCATCCCTGCTGCTGAGTGCTGCAGGAAAGAACTTACAAATAATCTCAGAGCAAAGGAAAGCGTCTATTTAGCTTATCAGAAAGGAGGTCAAGAGGTGATTTGATTACAGTGCATAAGAGTCGTCAGCGGAAGAAAACACCAGTTTCTAAAGAGCTTTTTAATCTATCAGAGAAAGCCAGAACAAGAACCAATGGCTGAGAGATGAAGTCAGACAAATGCAAATAAGCCATAAGGCACATATCTTTAGCAGAGAGGGAGATAAATGAGAAGAGCAAACTCAAGGAAATCGGTACTCAGTGCCTCTGGGTGCCTTCAGCTCAGAGCTGGGTAGCAGACCTAAGCCAGGGAGAAGCTGGACTGGTTCCAAAGTGGAGTTTATGGGTCTGCAGTATATAGGTATATGTGTACAGGGTCTTCTTTCTCTCTTAATAGCAATTTCAGAAAGTTTTAAGTTCCTTGCTAATTATGGGGTAGAAAAATGCTTGATATTCATGGTTTCAAAGACAAAACCTTATCTTTGGGCCTGGGATTTCCAAAGGTTTCGTGGTAGTCTGAGTGTTTGACATCCTTCCTGTCAATGTGCCAGCCACGTCCTGGTGAAAAATTCCAGCTGAGTGGAAGGAACAGTTCTGCCATGGGTAGAAATGAAAGCATGGACAGTTAGCAGCATAAAACAAAAACAAATGTAAGGAGGTCTAGCTCATCATATATTCATGTCTGCCCTGGCATGAGACATTAGCAGGAGCGTAGGTGAAAAAAATGCAAGTCTGGAGTGATCCTTTATTCAAATTTCTTCCTTGTGTCCGGAACTTTGTGACTGCTGGACTCTTAGAGGTTACCACATAGCTATCAACAGGCTCTGAATGACTCTACTGCCATTACATTTTCAGGCTGCTTTTACATCTGTTCACACCTGCCTGGAAAAATAATATTCATAATTTAATAACAAACAATGTGTTATTTGGCTTCTTTCAAATCTTTCCACTGATGCCTCTATTTTTTGTGTCTGTCAGGAGCACAATATACTTACTAATTGCCACCTTTTGCACGAAGCTGAAGCTTCTCACCCTCACTCCTTCGTCTTTCAGTGAGTGTCCTGGTGAAGTCAGTCCCATTCAGTGATAAAGGGGCACAATCACTCCATCAGTAAGTGTGCTGTGGCCTGTCCACCTATGAGTTGTTCATAACACAGTTGAGCCATCTTCCAGGGTTGGATTGGAGAGGGCAAGGAAAGTATATACAAACAGTATGCCAGAAAATATGTCTTATCTTGGGTTGACTGGGAAAATTCCTTTTTTTTCCTCATACTGCTAATCCCAGCATCTTTGGGCATCTCTGGAAGAAGTGACAGTAAGTATAAGCCCTAATTTCCATGTTTCTCATCGGAATTCCTCCCATTTGATGATAAAAAAGGGTTTCTATGCCTGGATCTTCCAGCAATGACCAGACAAATAGCTCTTACTGCCACGTTTTCTCCTTTTTCTTTGTACAGCTGTGTTCAATTAAGGAAAAGTTCTAACAGATAAACCAAGCAGACCCTTTTTGGCCCTGAGGCTGTTTCGTGGTGAAACAGGTATTTAAATATTTATCACTTGCATGTGAAGGAATATCCTGGATTGCACTTCTGGCAAATAAGAGTTTTTTCAGCATCAAGTTAAAGTCATTGTTAAGATATGGCAATAGTTTCATAGCAGTGATGGGTGCTTACTAGCAATTGGATAAATTCTACAACAACCGAACCTGTCTTCATTCTCCTGTGCTCCATGGGCTGTCATAATCATAGAATCATGAAGGTTGGAAAAGAGCTCTGGGATCATCCAGCCCAACCCCAACCCACCACCACTGTGCTCACTGACCATGTCACTCAGTGCCACATCTCCTCAGTTCTGGAACACCTCCAGGGGCAGTGACCCCATCACCTCCCTTGGCAGTCTGTTCCAGTGCATCACTGCTCCTTCTGAGAATAATATTTTCCTAATATACAACCTGAACCTCCCCTGGTGCAATGAGGTTCCATGGGTGGGAAAAGTGGGCTGAAATTGGGTTGCCCTGCGAAATGCTTGCCAAAGCCTACTAAAGGCAGATATCTTGGCTCAAACAGAAAAACACGTGGAAAAACATTCTGATTCAGCCCACATTCTTTTTTTAATATGATTCTAAAAATAAAATAATCCAGCCTCATACATCAATGTTTCTTTAATTTAAACATTTAATCTTTTTAATTGAATCAATTTAATTTATACAATGTCAGTTCAAGTGAAGGTTAACGAGTGAAAAAGAAAATAAAACATCTGAGTATCTAAAGGAAACATATTGCCTGGGCCACTCTGGGAGTTAAATAGTTTGGGGGTGCGACAAAAGTCAATGTTTGGATTTCCAAGGAAAGATTTGTCGGCTCTTGGTTGTGACAGCTGCTTCCTGTATTTGTCTGGGTGGCATGAACAATCCTGCCTGAATCATTAGGGATGTATGGGACTTTTCCTTACTGTTCTTTGCAAAACAGCATGCACAGAGTTTCCATCTGAAAACAAGACCACCAATTCCCAGCCAAACAAACTAGAAGATAGTCTAGAGACGGAAGAGTTCTAAATGAACAGACAGAATATTATTAGCCCTCTTTTAACAAGTGGATAATAAAGCCCAGAACCCTAAAAAATGGTAATTAATTATTTTAATAATATTAATTTTCTAAATCAAAACACAAGATCTGGGTAAATGAATAGTCCATCCTGCATTTCCTCACTTCAGCTCTCCTTCACTGGACCTGCCTGTTTGGCTTCCAGCTGCTTTTTGTCCTTGCCCAAATATCAGAGAACAGCTGGCATCCTCCTGCAAACTGGAGAGCGGGGTCTCCATCAGCAGCACCCAGAACTGAGCAATTAACAGCAAGAGGCTTTTAGCACGCACAACAAAAAAAGGGCTGGGCTTTGGTTTTGTTTTTTGCTCCTTTTTAAAGGATGCCATTAATGTTCTGGAAAGAGCCTGGACTTGTATTCTTTAAGTCTGCCATCTCCAAAGCTTTCATGGAGAAGAGAGCATAACTGGCTGAAATTCTTGTTGTCGTAGCAAATGATCAATGCACTTATCCATAGTGCTGTAGCGTCTGCAATTAATTCATAGCCAGAATAATAGCAGAGAACCCGCTGTGTTGCTATTACCTTATCTCTGCCTCACTGCTAGGATCTCAGGTACGAGTGAAATCAACCATTAAATACTTGGTTAAAAACCCATCTGCTGCTGGGGAACAAATGGAATGATGCAGCTGTGAGTCTCAGCAAGTTCCTGATCCCTCAAGGCAAGACCACTCAGGTTAGGCTGCCCAGGACTTCATCCAGCTAAGTTCTTATTTTGAGACCCCCCCCACCTCCCTGGGCCTTTGTGCCATTCTCTGACCATTCTCAGTGTGATTTTTTTCCTAACTTTTAACTGCAATTTCACTTGTCACAGTTTGTGTCCATTGCTTTCTTCCTTTCATTTGGCATCTCCAGGAAGAGCCTGGCTCTGTCTTCTCTACACTACTACCCAATTAGTGACTGCACATAGCATTCATTTTCATAGAATCATAAAGGTTGGAAAAGGCCTCCAAGATCATCCAGTCCAACCCCCAACCCATCCCCATTAACCACGTCCCTCACTGCCACATCCCCACAGTTCTTGAACACCTCCAGGGATGGTGACTCCTTCACCTCCCTGAGCAGCCTGTGCCAGCACATCACCACTCTCCTAGAGAATAAATTGTTTTTAATACACAATCTGGACCTCCCCTAGTGCAACTTCAGGCCATTTCCTCTCATCAGTGGTTCATTTCCATGAACTATTGGCCTCATCAGCACCAGAACAGTCCTCTCATATTGTCATGTGCCTGCAGTGTGCTTCTCCAAGTAGGGAACATTCTGAGAGCTGTGGCTCTCAGGGCTGTGCAAGGAGACATTCAGATGTCCTTGGTGTGGCAAGCAGACAGGTTTGTTCATGCTGCAATAGAACATGCTGCGGGATAGATATGATTGCTTCTCAGCCACTCTCTTTAAGGACACAAGCAAATAAAAATGCAGAAGAAAATCAGCCGTGTTACATGGTGATGCTTTTAATTGCCTTAGCTAAATGGGAAATTAAGCACTGAAAACTTCAGGTCCTGTTTGATGTTTAGCATTTGCGCTCTGAAAGGATGGGTTCTCCGAGCACAGCTTCCGTACGCCCAGGAAGCGTGAAATCACTCCCAAATTGCTCGACGTGTCAGGTAATTGGCCTCCAGTGCCTGCAACGCTCTGGCTGCAAACTGGGAGAGCAGTCGTCTCCTCCTGAGCAGGAACAGAGTAGAGACCACGGGGCTGTCCATGTGCATTGCAGGCTGAACAGAGCAGACACCAGCTCTTACCCAAGTGAGTAGCTCAGTGCTGGGCAGGGTAGGGGAACCAAGTTGCTGAGAAAGAGCAAGACAAATTTCCTATCAGCCCCAGGCTATTCACTTTGCATTTTCTCCTTGTCACGCTCAATCAAGATACATTTGATGTGAGATTAGGAGGAAGTCAGAGAGAGATTTCTTTTCTTCCCAGAAAAGAAGCGAAAAACATGGGTTGAATGCGGCATGTTTCTGCTTGTCTTTGCTCACAGACTGCCCCACACTGGGAGCTTTGCTCTCTCAAATAGGATCCATAACAACACCTCACCTGCCAATTTTGTTACCCCAGTGGCCACTTCCACCTTCTGCACTGACAATGTCCTGCTCACAGGATGCTTATCTCAGCAGCGATAAAGAGCAGCCCATCATCTCCAGCAAAGACAGTGCAATTACAGAGCGTCACTGATCAGAGTGGTGATAATCACCAACGTGAGCTCAACTCCTCCAACAGCTCATTTGTTTGTTTTGAAGGTTTCTTAATATACCAAGAGACGGGGGAACTGGTGCTAATCCAAGCCCCAGCAGGATCTTGGCCAGGAAAGATGAACTACCACATCCTTCTAGACAGACAATACAGACAATAACAGCTTTGATAGTGCAGGGAGGTTCCCCCAAGCATCACAGTCACCTGCTTGCTGTCCCTCATCTTCATCCAAATCTTGTATCCAAATAATCACCCTTGATAAGCAAAGTGAGGGGACCTGCATGTCCTATGCACATGCCTTGAATCATAGAATGGCTTTGGTTGGAAAGGGCAAAGATACCTAGTTCTAACACCCTGCTGCAGGCACAGTTGTCAATCACTACCTTCTCTGAGTCTAGCAGAGAAAGAGCTATCAGGGCTGCATTGAAAGTCAGAGAAACACAAATGTGAGCAAGCTGCCTAGCAGAGCAGCAGGGTCTCCAGTTTCTGATGGTTTCAGATCACAGGCAGATGGTACTGTTTGCTTCTATGCTGGAAGAGATACTCTAGCTGGCCTCAGATGACTGGCCTTAGCAGAGCATAAACGGGAGAAACGAAGCCTCCAGCTTGGACAACCTCTCCAGCCCTAGAGTCAACAGGGTTTCCCTCTCCACGCCCTCAGCCAGCCTGAATGCTTCCAAGACCAGGTGGGCACGTCATCCCAAAGTCTCCAGCACACGTGCTGCAGTCTGGCACAGAGCTGGCATGGAACATACCCATTAGGCATTCCCAAAAACCCACAGTTCTCCTAGCTTACTTTCTTCCTTTTATTTTCTGCAGTCTTAGTGAACGCAGGGTGTTCCAAAGAGCTCTCTGCCAAACTCTGGTACTTTGAAGCCAGCTGGCGGAGCAGCCCCGGGTGACAAGGAGAGGAGTGGAGCCCAGCTGGGTGAATTCACAGTAGAAATGAATCAAAGCTAGAAGAGACAGCAGCATGAGCTGCTCCAATTCAGTCTAACTGGGGGTCCTCCCTTTATCACAGCCCCAGCCTTTGCTAAGCTTCAGATTATGTTCCTGGTTAGCAGTAAAGGTGGCTTGTAGCAAAGCCCAGGTTTCAGCTTTAATTACCAGCAGAATCTTTACACTTCTGCAGAAACTGAGCTGAGAAAGAGCCAACATCTGTGATCCCTGCTGGGGAGCTGAGCGCCTGCTCAGGGAAAGGCTGGCAGTCAGGGAGAGAAGGGTCAACAGATGACGATCTCCTTAGTCTTTCTGTACAGACAATCTCTAATATTTACTTAGCCAGAAGCGTAAAAGTATGCACAGAAAATTAACAAAGTGAGAGCTCTGGTCCTTTGTCAATTGCCAGTAAGAGTCTCCTTGGTGACTATGTGGGAGAAAGAAAATATTCTCCCTCCAGTGCCTGGGAGACAAGGCCATGCTTCCAGCAGCATTCTCCAGCTCTAACCAAGGGGTCTCATGCAGAACCTTGCAGCTTTGCTCTCACATCTGAGCCCCTCAGGTCAGAGTCCTGCACTTGCCCACACATAGAACCATAGATGTGGCACTGAGGGATGCAGTGGTGATGTGTTGACATTTGGATTGTATGATCTTAGATGTCTTTTCCAACCTTAAGTATTCTATGGTTCTCCCACCTGCTGGCTGGAGCTTATCTTCATTAGCATGGATTAAAGAAGCATCCCAGTGACTGCTCCATCAGAGAGGAACCCTCACAATTCCACCTTTGTGCCCACTGTGGCAAGCACAAGTGTCAGCTAGAAAGCAGGGACACCGTTTGCACATGGCCACCAGTATACATTTGAGCTACGGCAGGGAGCCCAGGAACTGGAATCCAAGCCTGGCTGCATGGTTTTGGAGCAATCAGGAATCTCCCGTATGACTTCCTATGCTGGCCTGGAAATGGTGCCTTTGCTGGGTGATAGAGGAAGAAAGAACAGTATGGGCTGAGCTGCTCACCGCACAAAAGTCTGGGGCAGGTCCATGTATTTGCACATTGTCTTCCTCACGATTCATTTTTCTTTCTGCTCTTGACAAAAAACATACTGATCAGGGTGTGCAGTATTCTTCGGGTCCAAGGTCACCTTACATTCAGCCCAGAACAACGTAACCTTAAAGGAATGGAGTGTAACGAAAGACCTGGGTGGCGCTGAGCCCTGAGGAATGACAGGTCTGTAAACATGACGACTACCTAAATTTTAAACAGCCCTTTGCCAACTGCCTTTACAGCTGGTTCCCTGCAACACCCTGCTCCTGCAGTGCGGAGAGCTGGGGAACCCCTCTGAGCTGATGGTGACAGTTAAGGAGGAAAGAGAGCCTGTGCAATGCCATTCCCACTTCAGCCAGCCCAGTCAATTAAAAAATAAAGACAGAAGCATTTGGTCCAGGGCTGCTGCTCCTATCAAATTCATTATCTCCCCATACCAACAGAAAGAGGGCAACCATTCACGTAAGACAGCTAATAATATCTGAGTACAGGACATTGCTGCTAAATTATAGGGAGGGCTTGGGAAGGGAAATTAGTGTCATTTGCAAGCCCAATAATAGGGGCTGCGCAGTATGAATGCCTATACGGGAGCTGGAGGAGGGTGTATGGCTTATGCAACCGTCCCTGGCATCAGGGCACATCCACCTCCTGCCCGAGCAGCCAGCTCCACCAGCATCCCATCTATGGACCAGTTACCAGGGGGATGCAGCATCCCTGTGCTTTTCTCCAGCCTAGTGCAGCCAAGTCCTTTGCTGGGTTGGGGGTCCCAGCCTAAGGGATGCGAGGAGGGCAGCACAAGAAAATCTCATCACTCCTGTCTCCGTTCTCATCTCCATCACTCACAGCCACTTTGACACCAAACATCCCCTACAGACCCCACACATGGATGCAGACACCTCAGTGTCTTGTCCCCATGGCTCCCACCTTGCCTCCCTCCCCCTCCCCCCCCCCCCAGAATGCCACCTCCAGTCTGCATGCCCACAGATGGGACAACTCCACATCAGCTTCCTTGCTTGCTCCCTGGGCACGGCTACCCTTTTCCTCCTTCATTATCCTATAAGTCAGGTTCTCATTCCAAGGCTTCCTCCCACAGCAGCCACGCTGGCTTTAGAAAGACACAATTAAGATGAAAGCCACTTATTTAATACTGCTCCTCTCCCAGCACCGCTCTGATGTAATCTAGCCCATGGATTTGCAGGGATGCATCTTTTCAGTCTTCTCCCTTTTACCATCCCTCCATTCAGACCAAAGTAGTTTCTTTCTTCCTTCAGCACTTCCCGATGGTGCTCTAAGCATTTTGCAGAACAAAGGATACCCCATTTTTATGCTGACCAGTGGGAACCTGGAGCCAAATGCTGGGCTTGGACTGGTGGAAGGCCAGAGAGGTCACACACACCATACTGAGTGCTTGATCAGGGTACAGATCAGGGATGAACTGCAACAGGGCAGGAATCCCTACACCAGCACATCCCAGAGGGAACATCCTAAGGTTACCATGGTGGGAGGAAAGCATTGCTGGGGGATACTGGGCCATCTCCCCCACCTACAGTGGCCAGCTTGCTCACTCCAGCACCAGCCTGGCTGTAAGCCCCCAGGCATACCTTGTCCTCGCACGCACACACACACACACACACACAGGAACTGCAAATATCAGAGTCCTCTCATCCTCATCGTCTCCCCCTCATTGGACTGTCAGGTGTTGAAGCCTCAGCTCTCTCCTCCACTGCATGCATCCATCAGGTTGCATTTTCTATCAGACAGGAGGTTTCCTGCTTGTCAGCACTTCCACCCACGCGCAAAGCTCTCTCCTGAACTCTGTATCCAGCCCTCCCCGCTTTGCTTCTCTTTTTGGTTAGGGAAATGAAGAGCAGATCCATATGCATCTCCGCCCCCCTTCCCCCCCTTCCTTCTCACAGGGTTATAGGGGTGTCATTTACAGAGGTCCCTGAGCAGATGGGCTCATCTGCCCGAGCCCTTACTTCAGTCTGGTTCATTTTGCTCTCAGGAGAGAGATGGAGCAGAGAGAAGAGGGAGAAGCTGCCCTGTTACAAAAAAAAAAAAACACCAGTAATTTGCAATTCATCATTAGCCCAGGTGCACTCTGCTGCCATTACAGGATGACACTTTCCTCTAATGCTTACAAACAGCAGCTGTCATGCCACAAGTCTGGGTACAGAAGCTACAGGCTGCTCTTAATCTCTCCAAAGGTCTCAAATGTGGCAGTTTCTGAGGATTTCTGAGCTGGGTCCTGGCTGGAGATGGAGTGAGCCAACCACACCAGGAGTTGGAAATGGATGGGTTTTAAGGTCCCTTGCAACCCATCCCATTCTGTGATTGTAAGATCCTCCCTGCCCTCGCATCCTATGGGACCGGCTCTTGTCACTTACAGGTGTGATCAGGAAATGAAGGGTTTTCAAAAACCCTGCTATTAACAACAATAAAAATAATAGAGCAGGAACATATGTCTCTCTGCAGGTCCATCACTTTCTGCTTGCTCAGATTGAAGTGTTTTGCCATCAGAGTGTGACAGCATGCTGATATATCACCAGAGCCATAAAGCTGCTGGGTTTATTACTGTTATCAACCAGCTTTTCTAGAGAAACAACAGCACACCACATGTAACTGTCTGTGTGTCATTCATTTCACACTCTGCTTGGGAACTGGTCAGCTAATTTCAACCCAAATATCTCTAAAGGTGGAAGGTGCCAGAACACTCAGTTTGTGTGTGTTTCTGGAACAGAGGAGTGGGATGGAGCCCCAGTGGTTGCTCTGTGGAGTCACCCTAACCCAAGTCTCCTGCCCAGGCAACCTGTACTCAACTGTTTTCATGGTATTTCCTCCAACCTCATGCACACCTCAGCCTCACTGCTAACATCACCATTCTCAGTGGGACCTGATTGGGCACTAGCACTGAAAGTCTTTCATTCCATCCCTGTATACTATTCTGTTAGTACCCCCCAAAGAACTGTTGGTGTTCTCATGGGCTGCTCAGGGAAGTAGGGTAGCTCTGCATTGGGAAGGTCAGGGCCATCCATCTCCCTCAGCAGGGATGTCACTTGCCAGCCCAGGGGAGCAGCAGGGAATTTGTCATTTGTTATTACTGCCATGAATTAGCCTTTTTCCCCTTGCTGGCAGCAGGAAGCGATGATTTCACCCTGTCCAGCAATTTAATTCCTAGCCCACATCAAACTGCTGTTTGCTGTGGCAAAACAGTGGTGTGCACAGATTGACATTTCCTTTCGGAGAGAATCCAAACACCCACATCACCCCCAGGGTGGGACACGTCCCAGCACCAGTCTGCTCAGACAGGCAGTACATCAAGAAAAGAAGCGGTATCTCAAGATCAATCTACACCAAAAGGCTTAGAACTGAGCTCAACTTCTGGCCAGTGTTTGCACTGGACAGCAGCAAACCCTTAAAGCAAAGCAGCTTTGCTTTAAATGAAGTCACCACAGCAGTCACACTTCCAGCATCTCCAAGGTTGGGATTTTCACACCTCCCCCTCCTGTGCATTGGATTCAGAGTCCGTTTTTCACAGGTACAGAGAGTCACAAGCTTGTGAAAAGAAAGCAGGGGGATGATCTCAGCTGTTGCTGTTCCCCCACCTCCCAGCAACCACTGCATCTCCTCCACCTTGCTTCCCTTCCACCTCTCACAGCTGGCAGAGCTCTCACCAGGAAGCAAGGCACCCCGCAGCAAGCATTGCCTGGGAAATGAAATTCTTCAGTCTAACACCAGGACAAGCTTTCCACCTGCAGCAGGAATGGCTCTTGGTGAACTTCCAACCCAGAGGAAGCTCTCCCTGAGAGCTGCAGGGGAGGAGGCACATTCCCAGGGCTGACTCCTGCCCATGATGGCAGCTCTGAACAACCCAGGTATCACCTTGGGACAGAAGGTGAGATACAGGCATGCAAAACACTGTCACATCACCCTGCTTAACCTGTGACAGGATGAGTTCCCTGGGTTTGTTATTGCAGTAGTCACAGCTATGCTGAAGAAAAGCTCTCCAGAGAGCGGATTTTGCTTGGAGACTGCTCCATACCTGTGTCAAGAGGGAAATTAGCAGTCTGAGCCTCCTCCAGAGCTTTTCTTTCTTCCAATTAATACATGAGTAATCAGCATAATTTCCTCCCAATTGTTTAATGCTCCTACACCAGGGACTGCACTCTCCTAAGCCAACCAGCCCCACTGAGGGGACCACTGAACTGCTAAAACAACTTCTACACCCTCAGGAAGCACGAACACTGTCTGCAAGTTTGTCAGGACCTACTGAACCAAAAAGAGGTCAAAGGTGACAGTTTACTGGATTACATCATTACCAGTGACAAAAAGCAGTGTCACCACTATGAGTTGTAATCAAAACTGCAGTCCATGGAGTGGTGGCATGCAAATTCCTCAAACAAAAAGCTCAAGATACAGCCCTCAGTGGGTACAGTGATGTGCACTGTCTTTTAGCATAGGAAATGAATGATCCTTCTGGATTTCCTGGAACCCAGACAAACCATCAGCTCTGATCACTACATCACAACACTGACTGAGCTGAAGGCTCAAACTTGCAGGGTAAGAACAGAGAGGAATACTACCTTTCTCCTGCAGAAGGATAACACCAGGCCCCATCCCAATTTGAAGACCGTGGGGCACATGGTTAATCTTGGCTGGACTGTCCTACCCACAGCATAATCCAGATTTGGCACCCAACTTCCTTCCATTTAAGAGAATGAAAAATACACTGCGTGGGCAACATTTTCCCAGCAATAACATCATCCTCGCTGTGAAGCAATGGGTCATCTCCACTGGTGCAGGTTTTTTAATGAGTGTGGTACACAGGCTCTTATTCATCACTGTCAAGAATGCACAGCTAACAGTGTTCACTATATTGAAAAACAGAGCAAGCTCTTAGCTAGAAACAACTATCAAATAGCGTTACTGCGCCCTTCACATCTGTTGTTGTTTCCATGAAACTAAATAGGAGGAATTACTTTCCGCATGACCTACGTATGTTCTTCACAGTGAGATTTCCTCTGGGTTTCTGCCAGCATCCACAGACAAGCACAGAAAAATATCTATGTAGTTAGGTCCCACAAATCCTCTGAGGATTCTGAGGACATCAGTTTGGCACTGGTACACGTGGCCAAAGAGGTGAGATTTTTATATTCCTGAAAGCAGACTTGTCTCTGAGCAGCTGTCCATATGGTCAGCACACACTACCATCATATTAAAAAAAAAAAAAGAATAAATATTAAATGCATCCAGCATGCACTAGTGATTCAGTGTCATTCAGAGAAAGGATATCAGGATCCCTGTGCAATGGTTGTGTTGTCACTAAGCTCTGTTCAGAGCAATTCTAGCCCATGCTGGGTTTAACCATGAGAGCAGTGAGTATTTATGGACCACAACAAATAGGGGGCCATATCAGAGTTCACTGTTTCTACATTAATGGCTTGGCATCACAGAGAGCTGTGGGAACCCTGTCCCTGGAAGTTCCCAAGGCCAGTTTGGATGGAGACCTGGGCAGCCTGACCTGGTGGGGGGCACACAGCCCATGGCAGGGGTTTGGAATGGGATTGGTTTTAAGGTCCCTTCCAACTTAAGCCATCCTCTGATTCACAATCTTGCAGAAAAAGCAGGTTTGGATTGTTCATATATGATCCATGCCATTACACTCAAAGTAATGTCTTCATTGTTACCCTGGGATGTTGGATCAAGGCTTCTTTGGATGCGAAGCTGCCAATAGAAAGCCAGGGAAGTAAGAAGATTGAAGCAGTCTTGTGATGACCTGAAGCTACAGCCACCTGCAGGCACAAGTCTTTTGGCCCTGCAGAACAGCAGAGTCTTCATTAAAACACCAGCTGGGCTGGCAGAAATCAACCTCTCAAATCATCCTGCGAAGCCCAAGTGATGCAGGAGGACTCTTGGCTGTCCACTGGGTGCCCTTCTGAGCTTTAAGGCACCTGCTGTCCTCCTTCCCACGTGGTTTGTGGGCATATCCTCAAGCTGTGTTTACAAAGGGATTTCAGCCTCTTTTAGGCTAAGAGGTTGCTATAGAAACAACAGATAAGAGATTGAGCTCACTGGGAGAAGGCCTGGGCTCTACTGGCTTAAACAATAGAAAAGCCCAACAGGGGAATACATCTGGCTGGAGACTGAGTACAGAGCACAGTGTTGTGATGAACATATTCTGCTTTTTAGGAGACTGGATTTCTGCAGTACTGGAAGCTTTTCTGTCTTCAGGAGGGTGAGAAAATCCACTAAATAAGGATCACAAAGAGACACGTGCATCCAAGGTGGGGTTTGGCCACCTAGTAGGTTCATGTAATCATTAAGTTTGAAAAGACCTCCAAGATTATTAGACCAACCCCAACCCACCCCCAGCCATGCCCACTAGCTGTGTTTCTCAGTGCCACACCTCCACTGTTCTTGAACCTCCAACGATGGTAACTCCATCTCTCTGGAGATACGAAGGACCCGATTTAGGATGCAGCAAGATGAATGAAGTGACAGACTGGTGGGGTGTTGCCCCAAGGAAGCCTGAGCCAGGATCACAAAAGTAATCCATTCCAATCCAAGCCTGAGCCATTTAGATATGCAAAGCAAGACAACAGTATGTCACCCCAAGAGTACATTGTCCCAAAGGAAGAACCTGACCGCAGCAGCATAAAAAATACCCAAGAAATTCAGCTGCTTGTTTCCTCTTGCAGTCAGCTTCAAATAGAAGAGGAATCCGTCGCCTGAAAAAGCCTCCAAAGAGAAACCTCTGTGCAAAGCCCAGCCAGCACTCATCAGCACAAGGCTATGATTAACTGCTGAAATAGCAGGGCATCTCCATTTCCAAAGGCAGAGCCACTGCACAGTCCTGACAGAAACTCTTCACATTCAGCCTGTGTTGGAACAAACCAAATCAGTTAGAGATTGAGAATGAGTATCCCTCTGCAGATCTCTGCAGGGAGTTGATCTGATAATAGAGTGAGCTGGGGAGGCACTGGGAAGCACCCAGCAGGGGGGACCAAAAGGAAAATCAGAGAGGAGGCTCAGACCAGAGAGCCCGCCAGCAGCAAGCTCAATTGGCTGCAAATGGGGATGTAGGGAGTCTACCTTATAGCTCTATTATAACCTCCTGAGCCTGCCTAGAGCTAAGTTTGTGCACGGGAGCAATGCTTTGGATGGAATCCCACTTCCCAAATTAGAGGCAGACATCAGCAGAAAGAGCCAGGATGAGGTGACTCTGATGCCACGCTGCAGCTGGGAGCTATGAAGGACCTTATGAGACAGGCCCCAGAGGGAAGCTGTGCAGAATCATCTCCAACCCAACATCTAATAGGAGGAAGAGACATAACCTGAATCCAGCTGCCAAAGCAATGCATGCCCCAGTATGGAAGGGAGTGAGTCCCTCCCTAGATGAGGGTCACTGGTTTAACCTTTCTGTTCACCCCCCCTCTTCTCACTTGAGCTACTTAACAGCAAGAAGAAAGGGAGAGCAAAGGAGCTGCAGCATCCTCTAGAAGTCAAGATCAAAGGACGCTAAAGGACAGAAATAGATTCAAGAGAAAGGCAAGGACTTTCAGGAGGAATGTGTGCTCTGCTGCTGGATCAGGACATCCTCCCCTTGGCCAGTTCCTATTATAGACAGCAGAGATACATACAGAGAAACTGATGGTAGTGGAACTTCTGGAGTCAGGCACGAGCTTCCTCCTGCTATTCTAAGGGTCATAGGCAAATCCCCAGCCAATAACTCAAGCAAGCTATAGATATCATGAAGCAACAAAAGCTGAACTGGATTAGGTGAGCAGAGGAGGAATAGCACATCCATTGACAGTTTCAGCAGAGGCAAGGTGATGAATCAGGCCCAGCATACATCCAAAAACCCCCAGCAGGAACAGGGGCAAGCTACCTACAACATAAGTCCAAGGAATATCAAGGGAAAAGGTCAAAAAAAGGCTAGAAAAAAATTACCGCTAAAATAGAAAAATAAAAGTCAAGCTCAAGCACCAGGACCAGAGAGGCCCTGAGCTTAAATAGAACCCCCAGACCAACGTGCAGAAAGAGTGTGTGTGGATGGGGTCCTACCTGAAGCTGCTAGGGCAATTAAAGCTCCTTAGTGCACAGAGAAAGCAATTAGGACTAGAAAGCAGGTCCTTGAGATGCAGCCAGGGTCCAATACAGGGACCAGTAAAAGTAAATCTGAATTAGCAAGAGGAGTTTCCACATCCCTTTCTGTTAGCATTTTATTGCCAACTGGCAATGGAAAAGAGGAAATTAACTTTCTGACCGTTTCTTCTCAGAGGTGTTAGGTGGGGTAATGAAATAGAAAATTCATTTCCAAAATACACTCAGCTGAAATCTGACCATCTCTCCTTGGGTGGTTGCAGGGGGGGAGGGGTAGATTGTGCAGAAGAGGTAAAAGAGGCAGGTGAATTCCCTGGGAGCAAAAGCTTGCTGTAGGGATGCTGCCCTCCCTGAGACCTCACTCTTCGGCACATTGCTCCCATTTCATGTAAGGCTGCAGGTTTCTCCCCTGCTGAATATGTGCTGAAAGGCCCATCTGTTTGCTGTAGGACAGGCAGCTCCTGGCAGATGAGCTGCCAGCGTCCACACTTCCATCATTCTGCTGTCTGCCACTGTCTCCTGGATATTAAAAATCACCCACAGAAATGATTTCTCATTGCTCTGTGCTCCCTCCTCCGGTCTGTCACCTCCAGCCACTTGGCAGGTGATTAGCTGGGCACAGCAGCAGGGAAGTCAGGCTGGAGGATATGGCTCTCTCTCTAAATAAACACACAGGCTGAATTAGAGTTTCTTTTGCTGGACAAGCTGACTATTATGGGATCGCATCGCTAAGCCGCATTAGGGCTTTGTGGATGCGGCTGGCCTACTGGCCTCTTCACTGCTGCTCTGTCCTCCCATGGAGCACTTCTGGCCCATGGCCATGGTTTCTGCAAATCTCTTGAAGTCACACAGGCTTAGAGCTCTGGTCTTGCCTAATGATCCTTCCAAGCTTGATTTCACTGTGGGACAGACGCTCTATGAGACCCCTCTCTATTCATAACTGTCTATACTCTGGTGAGATGCTCTCTTCAACTCAATCCCTCAAAAAACCCATATAACAGGGAAGAGCCAAGAAAACCACTCTCTGTGTGTTTTTCAGGCAGCTTGGCATTTGGTAAGTATGCTTCACAACTTGAAAGGTCAACAGGATCCATACTACAGCTGTGGGACCTTGTTATGTGTTTAGAAAGCTAATTAGCAACATGAGTACTATGGGGGAATTCTCTTCTGTCCCTGTGTAGCTTAATCTCTTGTCCTCTGAGACACTCGGGAAAAAATACAGATGGCTCTTGCAAGAGCAGCACTATGAAGTCACAGCATCAGAGAATTGTAGGGGTTGGAAGGGACCTCTGGAGATCATCTTGGTCCTACCCCCACCTGCCCACCCATTGACCAGCATTAAGGCAATGCTGCAGACCTCAGCATTTTGAGGAAATTTTGAACTACAGGGAAAGAAAGGGAAAAAAAAACAAATAACAAACCAACCAAAACTGTTTCAAAGGAAAATTGGCGAAAAAAAGAAAGATAACTGTGGTATATCCTGCAGACCTAAAGTTTGCCTGCTAATGCAGCTCTGCAGAGACATGCTAGGTAAGCAGCAGGATGAAAGGGAAAATATTACTTCTGAGGCTATGAACAGGTTCATTGGTGCCGAATTAACACTCCCATTCATGTTCCTTTTTCATACAAGTGGTGTTGGGAGAGCTGACCAGTATCTCTCACTTGCTGATCCCCCCACTTTGCCTCCCACTCCCCAGGCCTCCACTTGCCTCATTCTTTGTATAATGACCCCATGCACCCACTTGCAACATGACTGAAGGTCCCCAGAGCTGGCAGAGCATCACGCATCCCCACACTCAGTATGCCTCCTGTAACCTGATGCAATCTGCTTCTGCATAGTCACAAATTCCCCATTTGAACTTCTTCCTTATTTATACCATCCCATAAGCCTTCCTCAGCCCAAAAGTCACGAAGACCAGCCCAAATCTCCAAGGAGGGCTGGCTTTTGTCCTTCATCATAAACACAAAGTGACATTTGGATATGGCCAGTACCCTGCAAGGCTCTGAGCACCTGCTGGAGCTGTATGTGTACTTGTTCATTGCAGGGGAGTTGGACTGGATGATCTTTAATGGTCCCTTCCAACTCAAATGATTCTATGTCTCTATGATTCTAGGTCCTCTTTGAACCCTGGATCTGGTGCACCCTCAGGAGCCATTCAAAGAGGATTGGCTACAGCTGCTCTGGATGGGTTCAGGATGGATTTCCAGCCTGCTGCCTGTGTGAAGATGTACTAGAAATGACATGAAAGTGAGCTTCTGACTTGATGATCCTTTTAATAACAACACTGCAGAGGGCCACAATTACTGTCTCGCACCAGAGCTCAGATCAAACACAATCAATTTTCAAGTGAAAAAGATGGCTTTCCTGGCCATGCTGCTAACAACACTGTGTCCCGCATCCATCATTTAAAAATATCTTAAAATACAGCACAGATTTTTCCATCCTCAGAGCTTTGCAACCAGCATTACGCAGGCTTCAGCAGCAAAGCTATGAGCGGGGGGATTTCTACATGAGCCAGGTATCCAGGCGTGAAGCGCAGCAGCAAAGCACCTGCACACCCTCTGTGCACTACAGTTCCTTGCTCCTTGCTTCAACCCACCCAGTTTGTTTCACTGCTTGTTGTTTTCTCTGGAGAATTTCCTTGCTTGATGAAAATATTTTGTTCCTTTCCAAATGACTGCGCTCCTTGGCAATAATCATCTGTGTCAGGCAGAGGTCCTAATAGCTGGGATTAAGGAGTGGGGATGAAAAATACCCTGAGTCATGCACAGTGGGGATGCTGACCTGCTTGCTGCTTCAGAGAGAGGGGTTTTCAAGGAGCCCCCAGCAGCACAGGACCTCTTGGAACTCCTTGCCGAGCGCACATCCCTCTTGCCCCTCCTCACTCCTGCTCTGATGCTCACCTTTGCCATCCGTCATCCTTCTTCATCCTGAATAATCCCATAGTTTAAATGATGTCAAGCTTCTGCTAAGCACTTCACCTTTGTCCCCTGGGCTGGGTCACAATTCTTCTCTAAGCATAGAGATATTCAGGGTGCTGTTAGCACAGGTGTTGCTGGAGACTATTGTCGGGTTTGGAAACTTATTCTGGGGACTGAAGCCCTGCTGGGGATGTCAAGGGCCTGAAAGAATGGCCATGAGATGCCCCCACACAGAGGAATCTCAAAGGTTTGAAGGAAACTCCCCACTCTGGAGAGAGCTGCTTCTCATCCCACCCCATAGCTGGTAGATGTGTGACAGCAGGGAGTGTATATGATCGCTTCAACAGAAGTTCCTTCCATCATGCATGCATTCTCTAGCTAATTGGAAAGCTCAATGGGAGATGAGGAAAACAAATAGCTGCCCCTTAACACACTCGAGCGCTTTCCTTCTTCAAGGAAGGCTCAGCATTCAAATGAGCTGCTTATTTACAGCTCTCGTGTTTGCTTGGAGAGCTGCACTGCACACACTGGGTGAGCAAAAGGTTGCCTGGTGCTTCTTCACAGGGAGTGCCGCTGGCAGCCTCTGAATTCAGCAGTCCCCACACATAAGTTTGGACATGTGTGTTCTGAGAGGAATAAGCGACATAGGAATCCAGATTAGGAGATGTTGCCCTGACCAACCCACCTTCCGCACTGGGATGTGTCCCCAGCCCTGTGACAGCTGCAGCCAACAGGGACACGTGCCTATGCCTCATCCTCCCCAGGTAACAGCTATGCGTGCTCGCTTGCAGGACACCCAGCTGAGAGCTGCAATTCTTATTTATCTGGAGGAGGGGGAGGCTTAGGGAGCTCAGTGGCACAGAGTGACAAGCCTTTCTTCTGGGTATGACTTCCCAAAGCTTCTGGAGATTTCTTCTTTTCCTCCTGTTCTAGCTGAAGATGAAAGATACAATCTCAAGCTTCTGTGAATTGAAAAATGAAACAAAATTAAAACAAAACCAACTGGTTGGGGTCAATTAAAATGTTTTGTTTCAGTAGTCTCTGAACATGCTGTTAATAATCAGCCTAAATGGTGGAACAAGGGTGTTTCAAATTGCAATCTTGATTGTTAAAGTGGGACCTTTCAAGAATTTCAGGGCTGTTTTATTTTTTTATCCGAGCCATTTGTCAAGGCTGTTCTCATTTTACCCTCTGAAAGTTTCAGCTTCAGTAAACCTGCTCCACTTCTGACACCAGCTGAGAAAGGCCCGGCTGTCCTTGCTGGCTCAGTCATGGCCGAAGCTGATGGGGATCCAAGGTCACACCCAAGGTCACTCCCTAAATCAGCATCACATCAAAGGTTTGAAACTATCAGATGAGTTCTGGATCTCTCCCTGGATTTTGCTATTAGCTTTCACCAGGATTTTGCTAATGCCTTAGAAAATGCAGCCCAAATTTCATCTCCAAGCATTACGTGCAAACCACATTAACTTCTTAGGAGATTAATGGGACCATGTTGTAGAGATGGTGGACATCCCGTCTTCATTTGCACTGCTGATCCAGGTGCCTTCTTCAGCATGTTCTGTGATTGCCCTACCTGGGCAGCTTGGTTGTGGCTGGAATGAAAAGTAGGTATGTGGAAAAAGAGAAACGCCTTCAGTGCTGTCTTTATTGCTGAAGCAGAGCACAAGGCATAGCCTAAGACCATTTCAATAAATGATGCTTCAACACCTGAGTTATTGCAAGGAGCACAGCCAGCTCCCTGAGTGAGCAGCAAGTAGACGTTCACTTAGGAAAGA
The DNA here is from genome assembly GCF_019232065.1 of Centrocercus urophasianus. Lineage (NCBI taxonomy): Eukaryota > Metazoa > Chordata > Aves > Galliformes > Phasianidae > Centrocercus > Centrocercus urophasianus. The sequence continues at coordinate 20,871,476 of NW_024884733.1, read as the reverse complement.
AGCTGGAGAGAAGTTCAGAAGCAGCATGGTAGAATGAAACACCAGAGCTGGCTGCTCAATGACGACAAGAGCACAGCAAGGAAGGGATTTCCCAGGTTTGCCATTACAAGTACAATTCCACACAAAATCTGGAAGAGAAATAATCATAGAATCATGATATCATTAAGGTTGAAAAAGAACTCTAAGAACTGGTCCAAGCATTCACTTGCCACCAATATTGCCCACTAAACCAAGGCCCTAAAAAAGGGCAAAAGGCCTTCAGGGAGCTATCTCAGCCAGTTCCCCATTCCAACATTGGGAAAACAGCCTCAAGAAGACCTGCATGAAAGCAGAAAAGATCCGGTAACCCACACACACACACATACAAAAGTGTTCTAGGATTCTTGGAAAGCATGCTGGGAACATTGCTAGGATGCAGCATGAAGATTCCTAGGAAGAGGACGGGAAATTCCTACAGAGGATCCCAGAAAATCCTGAGAAAACATCTGTAAATTTCCTGGTAAGCATACTAGGTAATGTGGGATATTCCTGGAAAGCAAAGGGGAGATTTCTAGGAAGCAATGCAGAAATTCCTGGAAAGAAATATAAAAACTTCTGGAAAGTAACATGAGAATTCGTAAAAAACATATGCAGCTATTCCTTGGAAGGTTGGATATTGGGAAAATCTTCTCCGAAGGAGCAGTGATGTGCTGGCACAGGCTGACCAGGGAGGTGGAACATGGTGCTCTAATAATGGTCACCATCCCTGGAGGTGTTCCAGAACAACCAGTAGGATGTGGCACTGAGGGACGTGGTCAGTGGGCATGATGGAGTCAGTTGGAATTGGACTGGGTGATCTTAGAGGTCTTTTCCAACATTAATGATTCTATGATTCCATTAAATTCCTGGGAAGCACTCATGAAAAAATTAAAAACAAAACTAAACTAAAAAAGATAAAAGTTGAGGGGGGAGAAGTAGAGAAATTCCAGGTAAACAAAAAGGGGAAATTCCTGGAAGCCAACAAGAAAAATCCTAGAGTACAAAGCAGAAATTCCTAGAAAATATTCTACAGAATTCCTAAAAAACAACATGGGATATTCCTGAGAAATGGAATATTCCTGGGACGCTCCTGAAAAATAATGGGGAAATTCCTAGGAAGAAATGTGGGAAATTCCCAGGGTCATTTCCAGAAAGTGATGTGGAGATTCATAGAAAGCATTGGGAATATTGCTAGAAAGCACTGGTGCTGATTTTGAGGGAGGAGAGGGTGAGAGAAGAGGGTGAGAAGAGGATGAGAGAGGTCCGACTGCCTGACTCCCTCATGACTTGCTGTTTTTTCCATGCCATCCTCAAATGCTGTTTCCCAGCCCACTTCTGCTCAGGGGGAAGAAAAGATCAGAAAGAAGCTGATGGCATCACTTTCATAATGCTCTCCTCCCCAGCCTGCCAATTATCTCCAATAACCCATCACACATATGACTGAATTGCCTTTGCTTTCATGTCTGACACTTCAAACACTGGGGATGGTAAGGCAGGGAGAAGATTTGGGTACTCAAATGAAGCAAGGACTCCAAAAAATAAATCTGCTTTGTCTGGAAAGCAGAAAGAGACCTGGGATCTCCAAGAGAAAAGGAGCTCCTACCTCTGCCACCGACCCCAGACAACTCCTCTGGTTTGTGCTTCAGCTTCTCCATCCATCCCTTTTATCCAATCCATGTTCCAATGGGGAATGGCTTCCCCTATGAAGGAGGGAGCCCCTCGAGCTCATGGAGCCACGGAAATAAAGCGGTCCTGGTGCTGGAAAGTGGTCACATAACTGCTTCTGAGGATCCAGCCTGATGCTCTTGTCCACTACTGTGGTGCTGGAGGCATCTCACAGTGCCTTGGTTTCAGCATCCTCCCAGCATCATGTGCTGGGCATTTCTGTGGAGTGATGGCTGCTCTCCAAGGGAATTCCTGCTCAAGCAGCCTGTGCAGATCTGCCTGCAGGATGACAGCTGCTGCTAGGGCAGAGCCGTGCATGCCCACGGGCTGGCTGCATGATGAAAACAAAAATGCCTGGCTCCTGCTGGATGTTGTTTTTATTGCTTGCCTTGTGGCTGCTGCCATGGGACTCTCTTTCAGAGGAGGTCACCCAGCATTTCTGTTGCAAAAACAGGAGAAACAATTGTGGGGCTGAGCTGCTGTGCAGTTGGGAAAGCGGATCAATGCATCTTCGGCAGATCAATCACTGCCTTGGGCAAGGGAATTCTAGCTGGAAAAACTCCCCTGCATTTGCTGGGCCATTATTAAAGCACCATGTTCTAAATCAGGGTCTCCATCTAACAGCAGTACTCTACTTGATTAATGCTGATTAGCCCAGCTTTGCATGGTATGTTGATTAAAAAGCAAGGTTCATTTCCCAGGTTTCCTTCCCAATCACATTCCCTAATTTCTTTTGGCACTTCCACAGCCTCTTAATTCTTCAGTTCTCCAAGAAGCTCATCAGACAAGGACAATGCTGAGGTACCAGCAGACAAAGGTCAAATGTGAACAGTATCCTAAGGGAGGCTCTCTCCCACACTATATTGCAGATTGGCTTGTGGCATCTTGACCTTAAAGTGCTACAAAATCCAACACTACTCAGGAATTCCTTACGCCCCAGCAGAGCTCTCTTTGTCAGGCCTTCACATACATATCTATTTGGTTCTATTAGATCTGGAAGCAAAGGGACCTGTGTTGCCTCCTCTCCAAATTGTTAGTCAGATTGCCATAGGAATGGCTATATGAGATTAGATCAGTGGCCCACCAAATTCTGTGGCTATAACAGATGCGTAAAATGCAACAGAAAAAGGGCATGTATAAAGTGGTCTTGACACAAACTTCTCAGCTTTGGTGGTATATGGTTTGGAGCTTCATTAGAATCATAGGATCATAGAATCATCTGAGTTGGAAGGGTTGCTTAAGGGTCACCTGGTTCAACTTCCCTGTGATGAACAGGGACACCCACAGCTCCATCAGGTGCTCAGACCAACCTGACCTTGAATGTCTCCAAGGACAGGGCTTCCACCAGAGGATGCACTCATCTCTTGAGGTTTTACAGCCACCGCAGAATTCTGTCTAATCCCTCCCTGAACTCACACCACAATATCCTGTGGCAATAGATTGGGCAATTCAGTTGCACTTCATGGAAAAAACAACTTACATGTGTCTATGTCAAGGCTACTGCTTGTTTGCTTTCAGAAACATCTAGTTATGAGAAAAGACAGTGATACTTCCTTCTCAGATATAATATACTATGGTAGGTTTCTGTCATTGCCCCTTTAGGCACTGTTTGTTCTAGCCAGGGAGTCAGAAACGATACAGAAATGATTTTGCAGCTCATTGGAAGTTGTTTTAATAAAACAGCCAGAGCTCAGGAAAGCAACATTCCCATTACTGCTTCACAATAAAAAAGTGAAAATTCAGAGTATCTGTGAGACACAACCAAGTAAATAATAAGTTGGCACCAAGAGCAATGAGTTAATCTAGCATCTGAATATTCACTGCTATTAAACAAGATGAAGGCTTGCCTCCTTCAGCTCTTATGTAAATAGAACTCATCTGTGATGCAGATTTTATTAATTAACTGGCAAATCGAGAAAACCCCAACAGGCTCTAATTGAACTTCATGTTGATGATGGATGAGGAGATGCTTACAGGCCATCCGCTGTGTCTGTGCAGCCGCTTTGGAGCTGCTGCCACCGCCACCATCCTCCCAGCAACATCCTGAGTCAAATCAACAAGATCCCAGTGGCAGACATCTGGATCTGATGGGATGCCTGCTACATTTGCCTCCTGAAACACCCTCTTTGGCAAGGCAGCGCATGGCAGAGCTCAGTGGGAAGGAAATTAATGCATCATTGATGCAGGAGGTGAAGCGATGAAGAAGGAAGCCTCCTGTGTGGATGCTTTATGATTCTTGTTGGGGAACTAATTTTCCTTTTATTTTGATAGAGAAACAGTGAGGTGGCAGTGAGGCACCCACCCTCGAAGCTGCTGAAGCCCGGCTTTCTCTGCACAGAAAAGGGAAGTGGCATTTCAAACAGTGAGATATGAGAAGAGTCTCATTATTGCTCTGGATGGCCCCTTCATTAGAGGAAAGCACAGTATTTAATGAAGGGGAAATAAAACAGGAGCTCCCTGCTGTGTCCAGAAAGGCTTCCCTTTTCAGCTCTAGTTTTTCTTTGTTCTCCTTATTTATGGAAGTGAGGAAGGCTGGGCCTATCCATCCCCATAGCATCCCATCCCTGAGTCTCATGACAGGAGCTCCAAGGTCACAACAAGTCAAAACAGAACCATAGAATCATAGATTCATTAAGGTTGGAAAAGACCACTCAGGTCATCCAGTTCAACCGTCAACCCATCACTACCATGCCCACTAACCATGTCCCTCAGTGCCACACCTATCTCCCTGCAGAAAGCCACCCATGAGTGCAGTTATTACTGCACTTGCCAGCATTAGGCACCTCCCTGTGCCTGCACTCAGATGGCCAGAAGCCAGCACAGAGTACTGAGGTCTACCCCTTCTCCAACCACATGCAACTTGGATGTGGTCCTTGGGGATGTGGTTGGATGGCAGATTTGGTACTTGATGGTTGGACTTGGTGATCTTAGGGGTTGGAACTAGGTGATCTTTGAGGTTCCTTCCAACCCAAGCCATTCTATGATTCAGTGATTCTATGATTCTGTGATTCTAAATTATTCTGTAATTCTGAGATTCTATGATTCTGATACTAGGGGGAAACTGAGGAGTGGGAGATGTGTCATCCATGCTCAGCACCAAGTTTGAAGACCATATTTGATTTAAGGGCATAATGAACACTCTCCCCTATAGTATCCTTGCGAAATGCCCTCATATTACAAGAAAGGGTCTTGTTTTCTCACACCATCTTCAAATCTCAATATGGGATTCTATTTTTTTTTTTTCCAGCTAACAGCAACAATTTGCTCTCTCAGTGGCGTTCCACAAAGTTTTCATTATGAAAAGACAGCATCTCCTTTCTCTTCCTCCTCTCCTACCAACTGGATTTTTTTAGCAATGTGTCAATAGTCTTGAGGAGCAGAACCAGCTCACATTCCCTTTGCTGGGATAACCCTAGATCTGCTAGGAATTGGTATGAAAGGAGCTTGCTTTCATCCCAGCATAAGCAGGCAAAAAGTGGAGCATGAACAAAGAAGACAAGCAGAGAATAAGAGCTGTGACTTGATTCTGGGCCTCTGCATCCAAAGTCGCCCTTAATCTCTGCTCATAGTTTAGGTCTCCAGTCCCAATTAGTTCCAGAATCTCACAGGCACGTTGGCTGGAGGGAACCTCTGGATGTCTCCAGTCCAATGGCTCAATCTGCTCCCAGAATTTCTCGGGATCCCTCATGACTTGTTCTCTTCCCATAGAGAGGAAGTGTCCTGCAGTGAAAGAACATCCGTCTAAATCCCATTTCCTGGACCTTCTGGAGACTTGGAACTGAAAGAGCACATTTCTTGTAAATTACATTTCCAGCAAGTACCCCTACTAATTAAAGATTATGAAACGGATTTGCCATTGCTTCAATTAAAATCCATTCACAGCTAATGCCTTCCTCTTTTCAAATGTTATTTATGTATTGAGGGTGGGGAAGGAAGGAACCATGCTTGGAGTCTCCAGAATTCCTCTGGATTTCTAACAGCCTCTGCTCTGCCTCGTTACAGGCAATCGGTCCCTGGAGAATGCAGGCTGATTGCAGTCAAATTTATGGCATTCATCAACATATGAATTAATGCTGGGGTCTCAGATATGAAATCTCTCTATTTCCCCCCTCCCCCTCCCTCGGCATCCACACTTCCTTCCCTCTAGTACTGATTCTCTCTTTTGGTAGAGAAGGTTTTGCTTAGAAAAGGGATGAGTTGAGCAGTTCACCTGGATTTATGAGATCAAATTAAAGCCCAATGAAGCCAAGGAGGAACCAGTCCCTGTTTTGTATAAGCTCAGGACCTGCTGCTCAATTGCCACATGCCTCAGTTTCCCCATCTGTAGCAGGGGGATGGCGTTCTGGCTTCTGTCTATTAATGGGAAAATAAAAGTGCTCTTATGCTGCAGGACCCTGCGTGGATGTTTGCAGAAGGCTTTCTGTGTTTTATAATGGCTCACCCGTATTGTTCTTCGCTTTGACCTTGGAATGAGCCATACAAAAGAACGATCAAAGCCACTTACATTTCGGGCGCTTGTTGGACACCTGTTTAAGCAAGCCTAAAATTGCAAGGTCTTCCCTAGGTGGCAACCGTTAACCCATAGCGTGGCAGGGAGCCTTGGGGCTTTTGACAGAGTGATAAATCAGAAGCAGCTGCGGATGGAGGCCCATGTGCTTCTCACTGCCTGGAGGCTGGTGCAGGCAGAACGCGACAGCAAAACAAATCTGAGGCCACAAAGTCAGACTGCTGTATGCCCTGGGGCAGGAGAGCAGGGCTGGGAGCAGAATGAGACACACAGGGAAGCAGAGTGTGTTCAAGTGAGAAGTTTGTCTTTGCTGGCGTGGGGAGGTGATAGCTGTCTGCACCCTATACAAGCAACAGAAAAAGCAGGTGTTGTGTAGAATGGGAGCTACAGACCTATAGGCCTGTATAGACCTATGTATGCTGTCTGATGGCCAAGGTCCTTTGGTGAGCTATTAAAAACACTGGAGGACATTGAATGCCCTCCCAGCAATAACATGCTAGAGCCCAAGGACTATGTCAGGAATTGACAGGATTTGGACTCAGTGATCGTTATGGGTCCCTTCCAACTTGGGGTCTTCTATGATTCTATGTCTCTTCTATGTATGGTTAACAGCCTACTAAACAAAATATTGCCCTGTGACGATGAATTTCAGTTTTATTCTTAATTTAGCTTTCTTCTGGGATTTCAGCTCCTGTAAGGGAACATTCATTTGGTGGTATCAGTCAGGCAGACTGGAAAATACAACATGCAGCACTGTAGTCACAAAATAAGGCATAAGGGATGCAATCCCACCTCTGGTTGCAGACAGACTGAAAGCTATTTCAGTACTTGTTAAATACACATTTTTGTCTTCTTCTGGGTCTGCTCCTGAGTTTGTTCTATCTCAAAGTCATCAGGTGTTTGGCTGCCACTGCCAATCACAGCTGCCTGCTGCTGACAAGGGAAACATTGCTGCTAGAGGTGGAGCACCACGGGGTGCTCCAGGCAATGTCCCTGCTGAGATTGCAGAGCTCAGTCCAGTCTGGAGCTCCGTCATGCTGCTGTCACTCAGTCTGGCGCTGCTGCATTTCATCTTGCCTGGTCTGAATGTGGAAATGGGGCATTGCCATCCCATCCCAACCTTTCCTCCAGAAGGGCTGTGTTCACATCTTCCCTGGGTTCCAGGACCACATTCCTATAGCCAGTGGAAGATCTCATCATGGCCCGCTATTTGCACTCATTGCTTTGGAGCACAAGTTGTACTCAAAGATCCTTATGGGTCCCTTTCAACTCAAGACATTCTATGATTTTATGTCCTGTGGTACCCACTAGAAGATGAACACAGGGTAAAGCTGCAGTCCCCTCCCTCCACCATCAGCTCCTGTAATGTGAGCATACCTGGCATGTACAGGGTACTGCACTGCGAAGCAGCAGGCCAGGGTTACGGAAGGTGATGGGGAAAGGGCACCATCTGCAATGCAGAAGAGAGCACTGCATCACCACTTGGATGCAGCAGCAGATTGATCACGAGTCATGGAGGGTGTTTGTAACTCGCTTGGCATCCCAGGTGCAGTTCACCCCACAGAAATCTTCCTCCACACTTGGAACTTGGGTCTGAACATAAGCAGGTCCTGCTCTGGGAGGAGAACACAGGAGCAAAGACTTTGCAAGGAATGATGAATCTGTGAGCAGAGTGGGAGAGGACATGGAAAACCCATTGCTCTTTCACCTACTGTGATGGAGCCTGTCTGTTCTGCTGCCTCTGGGTATCAGATTTGCCCATAAATAGGTCCTACAAATAATTTCCAGCTATTTTTATCTGTGCTGTGGCCAAGCAGCACTTTTTGAGGCTGCAAAAAGCACACATATCTCACTCCTCCCACCTCACCTTCACCATCACCCCAGGTATGGTTACTTGGGAAATGTTTCTCTTTCCTTTGCGATCCTTTTCACGCCAGGTATTTCTGTGAATGTCCTCAGTCTCCAAATCCAGTGGCATGTTCTAAGGTGGGGAAGTGCTGTAGAATAAGCAGAGCTGGCCCTGATACATTGCCACATGCAGTTAAAACCTCACTTTGTTTACCAGAGACAGCAGATAGGGAAGCTCCTTCCCAGGCACTGCAATGGTATGTTCATTCTGGCATTTATTATTCAAATCTGGATGATTTCAGCTTTGGCAGCATGAATAACGCAGCATTAAAAAAAAAATTAAAAGGTATTTTTGTAGATAGATAAAGATAGCTTGTTCTGATTCATCTTGTAAAATCTGCCACTGCTCCGTGTTTGTTTGTTTGTTTCAAGCAGGTGGCAGCTCTGCTGGGGATGAGGGCTGGGTGTTTTTTGGGCCATGGTTAGCGGGCATGGTGGTGATGGGATGGTGGTCGGACTGGATGACCTTAAAGGTCTTTTCTGACCATAAAGAGCCTGTGATTTGTGAGTGGGCAAGGTGGTGATGAGTTGATGGTTGAAGAGGACGATCTCAGTGGTCTTTTCCAACCTTAATGGTTCCATGATTCTCTCTGTTGGCAGCCAGCTCAAGAAAGACACAACAGCATCATAGATGTGTCAGTGTGATTCTACCCATATGGAAATAAAACATCATTCTATGACTGTAGCTGCAGAGAGAATAAGCCATAAAGTAAAAATGCCATGGAAATAGCTGAAATAAATACTGAACATCCATCACAAGGCATAACATCTTTCTTGACCCTTTTACATGTGATTTGTTCCTGTTCCCAGGGGCCAAAACACCGCTCTTGTGCACGAGCTGTGTGTGTCACTGTGTATGTGTGTATCCCTAAATTTAATTTCTCCAATTGCATTAGGACAAGCAGCTAATTCTGAAATTCATTTTGCTGCCATAATCAACCCCTCTGCCAAACGGCATTTGGGTGGAACTGTGGAGATTGTGATTTTTATTTAAGGTGATTTATTGATATCATTAGTAATGTTCCCTAAATGGAATCCACAGCAATCCTTTTAATCTTCCCACCATCACCGCAAATGCAAACATTTTTTTTAATAACAGAGAGTTTGAAATATCAGGTTATTAAAGCCTCCACTTTTATATTTCTCCCTGCTCTCTCCCCCTGTAATGGGATGGAAATGATAATCATGGAAATAAAGCCTCCCCTTCAGACAAGAGTGGCAGAAGGTGTAAAATGAACAGTTAAGCATCTATTCCATCAATTTGAGCTAGTATGGGCCTTAGTGTAAATGAAAGAGGCCAACTTCACTTCCATTGCAAGGAAATAGAGGAGGAAGAGGGCTTGGGTGTTACTTTGAGCCCGATAACGACTTCAGTGCCTGCAGCAGACCTTGGAGAACTGCTCCATGATATCTGGGAAGCCTCAGGGATTGCTCCCCATCCCACTGCAGCTGTCACCACCTGTCTCCAGGGTTGGACGTCCAACAGCTGATGGCTCGCTGTGTCATGGTTGTTTTGCCCCATATGGCACAGGGCAGAGCCTCTGCCTCAACCATGTGGGCCTCCAACTCAGGTTTACAGGTATAGGATATTAAGCATCCCTCTCTGCCCTTTCTATGCACACACCCCCATGCAAATAATTTGCCCCAGAGCACTCTGCTCCATTTCCTCCTGGACATGGGACAGTGACACTCAGAGCCCCAGGCAGCAGGCAGCACAGGTTTGGCTCAGCCCAGCAGGATGCTCTCCCTTTCCCTTGGGTTGATGCTGGTGGTGCCATGGCAACTGGTGAACACACGGCTTCAGAGCAGCTGCAGTCCCTCAGGATCAGTGGGAATACCCTGGGGTCACTCTCTCCCCCTGGGGACTCCACTGAGTATTGTGTCCAAATGGGGAAAAGCCAGGCTGCACCACAGTGCAAGAGCTCAAAACTTGCCTGGCATTGAAGAGTTCTGTTAAAAATAAATAAATCTTGCCACATTTTTCCTCTTGGACAGACAAGTCGCTGCAGTGTGCTGTATGTACGCTGCAAGGATGGGGCACAAAACCATTTTCCTACACATTTCCTTTGCTACTGGTGCTGGACAGTCTGTCCATCACCTACCTGAGCCCCGGGGATTCCCTCGTAAGGGTGAGATATTTCAATTTGTTTACTTTCCTCCCATCCTAAAGGCAGCTGGTAGGGCTGCTGCTGGCTGCTGGCACAAGAAAAAACGTGAGTCTTTTGCTATAATTCCTCAGAAGATCTGTTAGTCTGCATTCAGCCTAACATGGTGATTTCTTTGCCCTTATAAGAGCTATTTCTTACATGGGGAAACTGCACACACACACAGAAAAGTAGATGTGAGAAATGGAGCTGTAATTTATTTTCTCCTCCAAATATAGCAAGACAATCTCCCCCTCTCTAAGGTTCCTTCTTCCTCCTTTAAATAAATCCCAAAAGAGCCAGCCCCCAGCAAAATCCCATTGCCGAAGTGGATAAAGGTGATGTACTCTGGACCAGTTTAAAACCAGCATCAAGGTGTCTCTTACCAGCTTTCACGGTGTGGGGAGAGCTCAATTGCTGCAAGCCGGGCATCCAAAACTTGGATGAGCTGGGGTTCTGTGGGGAGCACTACAGCCGGGGATGGGGATGGGGATAGGGATGGGGATGGGGATGGGGATGGGGATGGGGATGGGGATGGGGATGGGGATAGGGATGGGGATGGGGATGGAATCGGCTGCCCTCCTCCCGATAGCGCCCGCCATGTGATCCCGCCCGCCGGCAGCGCAGTGCTCGGAGCCCGGCATCGCTCAGCCCCGGCTGCGGGCGGGCGGCGGGGCTCGGCCCCGGCCCGGGGGACACCGGGGCACCCCCAGCTGCCGCCGGCTCCGCGCCCAAGCGTGCATCCGCGCCCACGCGCGCCCTCGGGCTGCTCGTCGCCGCGTCTTCTCCTCCAGCCGGGAGCCCGAGCCGAGCGCAGCGTTGGGGATTAACTCCGCCGAAGCACGGGGCCGCGCGGGACGGGGGCACCCACGCAGAGCTCGAAGGGAGCTCCGCAGGGAGCACGGCATTAAGCCAGGCGGGGCGTCGCATGGCCGCTGCCTCGCAGAAGCCCCCAAGGTAAAAGCCGACGATTGGTGCCTTCCGGATAGCACAGGGCTCTGGGTTCTTGTTCTTAATTTTTTTTATTTTTATTTTTTTTTCCCCCCCGGGATTTTGTTTTTAAAGGCATCGATCGGGAGATGTGGGCAGAAATTGTTGCTGCTGCTGGGGCCGGGAGCTGTGCACCTCCGGAGCACACCAGGAGCAGCTGAACTTTGGCGCTGGGGAAAATCCATTTCTCCTCCGTAAACACTTTGGGGACGACCACAGCGCATCACCGCACACCAAGCGCTGCAGCACCCGGTGCTGGAGCGACACTGAGGGGTTCCTCTCTCGCCAAGGACGGACACCTGTGTAAAGAGCTGGGGAAGGGCAATTCGTCTTTCTTTTCCAGATGACTGAAAATACCGACAGGATCGTGGCTCTCTGCTTTCCATCAGCAAGTGGCATTAGGGAGAGGCAGCTGAGGAATGGAAATGATGTTGCTCCAATTCATCCCAGCATCTACTTTTTCCCAAGGGACTCCATGCCCATAGGGGTTTGCTGCATGCATATCCAGCAGTGAGGACAACGGTACCACGGATGCATCCCAACTGGATCATGTAAGAATTTGATACTGAGAAACCCACCCCAGTGAGACTTTCTCTGCCTGAAGTATATGGTTCGGTGTAAGCACAGCAATTTTTGCCTATTTCTCTCCCTTTTACATCTCTTGGGCTCGGAGATCTCTGCCCTCATTGCAACTATGCTCATTTGCAACATCAGTGCCATCAAAGATTGGAGCACTTTCCTCTCCCAGATCCTCCCCAGCGTGAACAAGACCCTGAACTTGGTGCAGCAAGTGGAAGCCACTACCAGCTCAGTGGTGAGTGTCCTGCAAGACCCTGAGCAGGACAGCTACCTGGCCAACAGCCAGCCCATGAACTCCAGCAACTTCACGGCTGGCCTAGACCACTTGTTTCAGTACTCTTACTCTGACAATGACCAGCTGTACAAGGAGTACAAACCCCCTCCTCGCGACGCCATCCCTCTGCCCAAAGCTGTCCTCTACCTTCTCATGGCAGCCCTGGTGGTGGTGGCAGTGGCGTACGCCATCGTTGGGCACCTCATCAAGGACCTCATTCATGACTTTATAGGTGAGTGTGGGCATCGTGTGCTCAAAAAGATCATGCAAACCATTTTCTTGGGTGTGGGTGGATGTTAGACCAAGCCCTGACCCCTTTGTGTTTTTGTGTGTGAATGTAACCCATGCACTGGGTTCTCTGTACTGAGCTGTAGATTGATCAGCTTTCCAGAGGAAATCCTTGGGCTTAGTCTCTTCTTAAAGAACTGAGGCTTGTGCGTGCGTGTGCATGTGTATAAATGTGCGTGTGTGCATACATCTGTGCTGCCAAATGCTTTTAAACCCATTTGCCAGCATCATCTAAGCTTTAATTAAAGGTCTCTGACACCAAAAGTTTCATGGCAACAGACACCTGAGCACAGGGTAGCAACCCAACAAGAAAACCTGCATTATCAACTTAGCACCTCATTGTCATTGAATCATTGAATCATTGGAGTTGGAAAGGGCCCTTAAAGGTCATCTGGTCCAACTCCACGGTTATTAGACACCAGCAAACCTCCTAGGAAATACAGCTCAGCCACCTTGCTGCCCTACACGGCACCCAGCACAGTGATCACAACCTCTGGAGCTGCTGCGACAACTCTGTGAGATGACAGTACAGAGAGTGAATATTACTGTGAGATGTGACCTCCCAGCTGCTTCACATCCTCCTGTTGACGATACATGAGGTCCCTTGGCATTAGCCACATGAGCTGGACACTGCTGGCTGCTGCCACTGTGGGAAGGCAGCTGCACTTTTCTGGTTGTGGTGAGCCCTCACCAATACTGTTGGGTTTTGCCCCCAGATTTGTTTAGCTGGTCATTCACATGTTCCCTTGATTTCCCCTTATTTCCCTTTATTTTCCTTTTTCAAAGCCCCTGGGGCAGGCAGTCCCCAGATGTTGGGGACAAAAAGGGGAAAAACCCCTGGCAAGGGCTTCAGGGGCTCATGTGAGGCTTAGCTATGGTGAGGGCATGGAGCCTGCTGCTGAGGGCTGCCCTCGTCCCAGCTGGGGGAACAAAAACAGACTTCAAGTGTTAAATCTCACACTTAATCAGCAGCTTGCTGGGTTTGTAATGTTTTTTCGCTCTGGCACTCATCTTACATTGCATTGCCTTCCCAGCACAGGTGGGCAGCAGGGGCAGCACCTATAAATACACTGCTGCCCTAGGACCGGGTCAGCCCAGCACCCTATGTGCTGTCCCCACAAGGTGAACTCTGTTGAACTCTGTCATCTACAAAGCCCTTCACAGAGGGATTTCCTTTGGATGTTCTAGGGCCATCCCAGAGCTGGATGGGCACAGAGACAGCACGTTGTGTCTCTCCAGGATCAGCCCTTCTTCAGGTTGGACGATCCCCTCCTTCCGAGCCCAACTCCAGCCTGTACAGAGAGGGCTGCATTCCAGTGAGTGTGCTCCAAATGACTCCAGGGACAGGGCGGAAGGACTGGGGCAGTAAATAAGAAGCTGCTCTATTAGCTGCTCAAACACAATGACTGGATTTATACGCTCAGCAGCAGCTCAAACCTCCCCTATCAGCATTTCTGTGCTAATCATATTTAGAAGGATACAGAGACAGATGGAAATAAGATGCCAAAGGGCTGGAGCCTGTTTCGGAGAGATTAAAGTATGAATAGTTAATCACTGCCTTAAACATTCCCTCAGCGACGGCAGAGAGGATTTTGACTCCCCAGTACCTGCCTGTAGGGCACAGCTCACCGGGACTGCGCACGGCGGGCAGAGGTTTGGGTTGGCCAAGGGGCTCACTGCTCCTTTCCCATGCTGAATCCGAATGGGCAGTTAAGCCCTTTGCTGCTGCTTTTTAAGAACTCAGTGAGAGCGTGGACCTGGTGGGCAGGCAGCCCCAAGGGGGGAAATGATGCTCTTCCCATAATCCTGGCCAACAGAGTGCTCACGGAGGATAAGCACAGGGCAAAATCCCTGCCAGGGCAACAGCAGCCCCAGCAGCTGGGGGTTCTTCCAAGAATCCACAGCAAACAAGGATGGAGGTGAGCGCCTGGAGATGGGAGGAAGGCTGCATGCTGGGTGAGGATCAGAGCCGGCTAAGACAAATTGGAATGAAGTGTTCAGAAAGAGGCTTAACTCAGAGCGCTGCTGGAGACAGCAGGTGCTGCCTTGGCAGATGAGCAGCCTGTCACCAACGTAGGAAGTGCCTAATTACTGCAATCCTGGGGAATCAGCCTGCCCTTCCTCCTCCCTCCCCAGTTCACTGCAAATTGCCCTTATTTAAGCACAAAGTAAAAGAAAGAGGGGGAAAAAGGGGTTAGGAATGAAATATAAGAAAAGTTTGATTCAAAACAAAGCAGTTGCCATGGGGATGTGTGCTGTGGGTGATGCCCAGGGAATGCACCGGGCTGTCTGCAAGGGACCCATGTGGGAAGGAGCTGTTGTTTGCATGGGAGCTGATGCTCCACAGTGTCCCCAGGGCGGCCCAGGTCTCCTCACATCAGTGATTCACAGTGCCCTTCCTCATATCCCCCTTTGGAACGGTCCCATGCAAGGCAGGCTCTGGTGGGACAGAGCTGGGTGCTGGCTTTGGGGCTGCTCAAAGCCCCGATCTGTCCTTGCAGTGGGGTCTTTCTTCTCTTCACCCTTTCACCCCATTGGCTGTATTTTTATTTTTCAGCCTTATCTCCATCCACCACATTTTGGGTTTCTTTCAAGGAGCCGTCGTCTCCTTGAACAAAGAAACTGTGCATGAATGTATTGCTGAAAATAGCTGCTGGGTGATCCTGCAGGGAGCTGGGATCTGCTTTAATTGCTCCCACGCAGAACTGCAGGGCCTTTGGATGCTGCATCCTGTGGCTGTGTCAGGAGGCAGGGACTGCAAATGGTGTCAGCCCCATCAGAGAAGACTCATGTCTTCTCTTCAGGGTCTGCTTTCCGGATGATTCATTTGCCTATCAAGGTTGTTGGAAAAGAATAGACTATGTCAGGCTCCCCTCTGTGTCCCCATCTCAGTTGCTGACCTCCCCCGCCTCAGTTTCCCTTTGGGGCTGACTGTGCTGGTGCAGAGAAGCCCTTTGAAGTGGAAAAATCTGGGAGATATCTGCAGACCTGTGGGTCAGGACCTGCTTCACACGAAGTGCTTCTGCTCCTGCTGCTGGAACAAGGGCTTTTTTAGCAGCCCTTTTCACACCTGGCTCCATTTGAAGCAAATAAAGCACGAGCACGAGGGTGGTTGTTCATCTAACACATTTCCCCTTCCGCTGCTTGTTGCCAGCTCTGCAGGGAGTGTGAACATCTCGCTCACTGGGCTGCATTTAAATCCCAGCCCTTCACTGCTCCCTCTGCCCCTTTCATGACCGCAATTCTCACTCCTGAAAACAAATCCCTGCTCTTTCGAGGTCGCAACCAGATCCGTTTTTCTGGCAGTTGGGCTCTTCTTTGCTCCAAAACAAGATTTCATTCTCCTCTTGGTAGCAGTTGTGTCCATTTTATGTTGCTTGTGTGCCTGCCTGTCAGATTTACTAGATGGAGAGAGAAATACCCATCATGATGCTAAGGGCTTTATCTGCTTTCAGCTGGTAACCACTGTTCCTCTTCTCCTGGCTGCTCTCACCTCCATTAGCTGGTTACAAATTCTCCTGTAGCATTTGGCACTGGATGTTTCTAACTTGTGCTTCAGTATGATGTGAAATGCAGCCCCACATACCTGTCGCTATCCTCATCCATATCCATCCCTATCCCCATCCCATCCCAGTTCCATCCCTATCCCATCCCATTCCCATCTCTATTCCATCCCATCCCCATCCCCATCCTCATCCTCGTCTCCATCCCCTGCAAAGTTTCTCCCTCATCAGAGCAAGTTATCATTGCAGGGGGGCCAAAGACACTCATTCTGTCCCCTGCCTGGTCCCTGCTTAAGGGACATCCTGAGGGACCCCATTTTCTCCCCTGCTGTGATTCAGTCCCCACATCCCATCCCAGAGCAGACAACCACTGCCAAAGATGCATGATGGGGGCTGGCAGGAGATAAGGACATCAACATCTTTATGGCTGTATCTTCATGGACCTGCTGGCAGAAAATCCTCTGCTGGTTCCATGTGGGGCCTCTCTGCACTCCATGCCTCCCTTCATCCACACACAGAACCACACTGCAGTTACAGGCCATAAATGGCCACAAATAACGTGTAATTGCGTAATTACTTCACTCCTTACTAACACAGTCAAATCATAAAGGCATCGCAGTAAATACCCTCTAATGACAACCTAATTACATCTTCCTGTAGATTACCAGGTAATTAGATCCAGCAGGCTCCAGCAATAATTCCCAGGGAAACAGTGGTTGGGATTAGCGCGCACAATCCAGTCCGCACGCACTCGAGAAGCAGCCAGCAGCCAACCCTGAAAACCAGGCAATATCCTCCTAGATGTGACATTTTCTCAAGGAAATGGCTTTTGCTGAGCTCTCCAGTGCTCTCCCCAATGATTAACTTCTGCACTTCTTCCTTTACCGCTGCCTTGCCATGTCATGCTCTTGCTTCTCCAAGAACGCATCCCAAAGGGCTCTCCATCTGGCCACCAATTGCCACCTCCCCTTGCTCAAACATGTTGTCTCATCTTCCCATTCTTTGTGCCCTCTGCACACTGCAGCTCTCATCCAACCACTCCTGGGATGTGGAATCGAAGAATCATAGAATATCCCAAGTTGAAATGGACCCATAAGGATCATCGAGTCCAACTCCTAAGTTGATATATGAAGTCCCATCGCCCATCTTTCTGCATCCTCCAGGTTATTCCCCCTTTTCCCAACCAGACCATCTCCCATGGGAGTTTTAGTGCTGACGTCAAGGAAAAAGCCAGCTGAGGGCTTTAACAGTATTTGTAGGGGTGATCTCTTTATTGCCTTCTGATTCCGCGTCACAGCAAGATGCTGCATGAGGAGTACCAACCAGCCTGGGTGCCCATGGGCACCATGACCCTCGGGGTGACATGGCCATCTGGTTCAGCCTGGAGAGAAAAGTTAAATAATTGCATTGCAACAGGCAAATTGGACTCTTGATCCGAATGTGTCCCTTCCAGTTTGGGATATTCTGTGACTTTTTGATTCTATGATAACTGCATCAAATTGATATCTTCCAGTAGACTTTTCAATTTTTCCCTGAATGGCAGTGACATGTTGATCCCCTTTCACCCCCACTTGGTCAGGTCAGGCACTGCAGACCAAAACCCACCCCAGAGAGGGTTCCTGTGCTAGCTGAAGAGGTTTCCATTGCCTCCAACCCCAGGAACAACTCTCCTCTCACCTGGATTTCTCTATCTCATTTTTTTCTCATTGCTTTTCTCATTTCTCATTCCCAACTCCTCAGAGCAGCCCAAATGAGGGTCCCAAGCTCCACATGGCTGCAGTGCATTCTCATAGAGGAAGTATGCCCAGCCACCAGCTCAGGACATTTTTCCTTATTCCAGCAGCAGATGCATTGGGATGTCACACGGTTACTTAATCATCCTCTCCATTCCTGACAGCAAAAAGCCATGGCACAGAACACACTGCTTGCTGGAGAGCCCAGATGCACGACTCGCTTCGGAGACACTTAATTTTCATTTTCAGGATTAGCAGCATGATTTCATTTGCCTGAGCCAGGAGGGCCTCCAGGAAGCAGCAACCTGAGAAATGGGAAAAAGAAGAGCGAAAAGCACAGGCTGTGCCACAGCACTGTGGTGATGGGATGGAGTGGTGGGGATGGGACAGGGATGGGGACAGGGATAGAGAGGGCAGGGGACACTCCTGGGACCTCATACTCAGAGCTCAAGATTCAATGGAGGATGGGAATGGAGAATTTCCCACCTGGGTTTTGGATCTGGGAACAACCAGAGATAACCGTATTTTTTCCTCCTTCACTCCCAGATTGGATCTTCGGCCCCAACCCAGATGACAACAGCAACAAAAGCGACGTCAACTGCATCACCAGCAGCGTCAATGAGATGAGTGAGATGCCCGAGGTGCCGCGCCACCACGACCGCCAGCCCCAGGACGTGGTCATCGCCATCGGCGAGACCTGCCACCTGCCACAGCAGACGTGAGCAGCGTGATGGGATGGGCATGGCAGGGAAGGATCAAGGGAAGTCTCCTTGTTCGCCTCTACCACCGACAGAGGACTGTCTGCTGCTGAGCAACCGGCACTGCAGGGATGGGGGCAAAGGGAAAGGGGCTGCGGGATGAGCAGAGCCTGCAGGGCAGAGCCTTCCAGGTTCTAAGGACATTGCCAGGGCCACGGGATTGTCAGTCCTGTGGGTCTATCAGCTTCCTTTTTTCCCCCATGAATAACAAAAGAGCAAATGGAGAAATACAGCGAGCAGAGGCGAGGCAGAGAGAAGGGTGGTCCTTTGGCATGCGGCTGTCCTGCGTCATGGGAATGGGGCGGTGGGAAGGGCAAAGTGGGGAGACAAGAAAGATGTACAACAAATACATGTGCCTACAAATCTCTCCCAGCATACCCATGCAGTTGGAGAGATGATGCTGGAGGGGAGGGCAGGGACCCACCGGCAGTGAACGCAGCTCTTTGGGTCCCCATTTAGCTGCATCCCTGGCTCATCTCCTTTGGGTTCCCTTTGTCACCTCCAAGCTGGGCGACTCCCTGAGGGTGTGCTGGGGTCACCACAGCCACACGTGTGATGTTTGAAGCAGGATCCACCATTTCTCTGTACAGCACAGCTCTCTACATCTTTTCCAAATTCAAAAAAGGCCAGAGGGGCTGATCCTGAGCAGAGTCAATTGCCCAAGCCCCAGGGTAGCCATAGCAGGGGTTGGAGCATCATCTGCCTCCCAAAAGCATGGGGCTGTGGTTGTCAAGGGAAGTGGGGCTTTAACGGGGAATGCCAGGGGAGATGGGGAGCAGTTCTATATGGGTGTACAGAGCCTGAGGGTGACGTGAGTCCCCGTTAATTCCCTGTGTATAAGTGTGTATGTCCCTGTCTGGCAAGGTGGGGGCACTTCTGCTGATCCCACCACTGAGGCTGCACTGTCACAGCTCTGGCCCACTGCACTGAGCTGGATGAATGCTTTGTTTGGGGGGCCAGGGGCAATGCCTGCAATTTTGGAACCTTGGAGCAGGGCTGCAGCAATGGAACTGGGGAAATTTGGGAATATCTCAGTTCCTGGGGGGCAGAAGCTTTCCTGGGAGTTGCGGGTCTCCTCATTGCCCTGACTTTTCAGCATCCGGGGCTGAGCATCGGGTTCTCCAGGGCTCTCAGCGACAGTGTCCCTTTGTCACCCGCTGTCCTGGAAGGGACACGGCTCCCTCCTGTGGCCGCTCTTCCCGGGCCTCCTGCAACCGTAACCCCTCGCCGTGCGAACGTCGCAGGGTGGTGGGACGTGGCCGAGACCCCAGAATGTGGCAGGAGAGAAAAAGGAAGGGCTCGTCCTGCAGAGTGGCACAGCTGCAAAGCGGTACTGCAAGAGCACGGAGCACGAATCGTCACATCATCAGCAACTGATGGCAGCAGGGATGCGCAGAGCTCTGCAGCTCCCGGTGATGCCAAGGCTGATCCACTGAGCTCCCACGTGTGCAGGTTTGGTGAAGCACAGATCCCCTCCAGGTGTTGAATGCGGGTACCTGGGGCAGCCTGGAGCTGTGCAAGGCTTTTGGCTGGAAACAGTTCTTCAAAAAAGCAGTGCTTTTTTCAATCCAGCCTCCCTAGAGGCTGGGAAGGGCCTCAGCATAGCTCCCTAAGTCCTGCTTTCCTCCCATAAGCGCCTTAGGGCGCAGGGTGAGAGGTGCCAGCACTTTTTATAGCAGCCGTAATCCACACTGCTCTTCTTGCATGAAGCACAGCCTCACAAGTGGGAGGTTTCCAAACCCTAAAATGGCCTCAAACCCCCATGGTTCCCAGTAGAGAGATGTGCAGAGGATGAGCAAAATACCTAGGGGGAGACACGACACCCACACTGGCTGAGGGTGGTGGGTTCCTTCCTTCCTAATACCTCCTGTAATCAGAGGGAAACTCTTGGCAGGGGAGACGTGCCCTTTCCCACAAGCTTTAGGTGCTGGCGGAGCTCCACACTTCACACCTGGATTTAACACCAAGACCTGAGCTTTGGTGTTTTATTTGGCCAAAATCAGCCACCAGTCCCAAACTGCCACTGCAGGATGTGGGACTGCAGTTATGCCGTGGTCATCTGTGGGCTCCTCACTGCATGTCTCATGCCAGCACTGCAAGGGCATGTCCTGGGGATGAAGGGCATGAAAAGGGGCAGCAAGAGGCTCCAGGTGGTGCTAAAGAGTGACTGGGAGAAGTGTATCAGTGGGCCCACACAGGGACATGTCCAGACATCACCATGAGAGGAGGCCATGCAGGACAGGGACATGGGCTCTGGGTGGGTAGGGGGACTTGACACCCCAAATTCCCTGGTATTTCCCAGATCAGTCCCTCCCCAGCCCCAGCTACCACGCCATCTCTCTCATAAACAACTCAGTTCTTCTCTCCAGCCAAAAGTCCCCAGGCTGGAGCCTGTCAGCAGCACCCAATGTGTTTTAACCTTTGTCTGCTTCTGAGACCTTGTGCTGCTCATGATGATGCCCTTTTCTCCAGGTCCCAGGAGCAGGGCAGCATGGGAAATCCTGCCAGTGGCTGTGCAGAGCTCGCTGTGCCAATTTTTCCCTGCTGACAATCCAGTCCTTATCTCCCACGGCCTCTTTGCAAAGTATTTACTGTAATTTTCCCTCTAAACACCCCATGGAAAAAACAACAGAGGGGTTCTGTGAGGTCAGGCTGGGCAAACACGATAAAAGCAGATTGATTTTTCAGAAGAGTGATTCTGATTTCTCCTCCTCCTCACCCCAAGAGAGACCTGAGCAAGGCTGGTGGGCAGAAGACAGCGACAGGGTGATCCCCAGTGGGGTGAGCAGCAGTGTCACACCTACGATGGCACAGAGCAAGGTGTCCCCAGGAACGCAGTGGGACATTTCCTAGGCAATGGGTCACAGAGGAGAATAAGGTGGCATACATATCTGGTGTGTAACCCCCAGAGGAGCAGAACGGTAGCAGCAAGCATGGGGAGCGTGAAGGTGAACATAGGACCTGGCAGCGGGCTCTCCCCCTCCCTGGGAAAAGGTGGTTGGATAGGAGCTGTTACATGGCTGCAGCCCTCCAGGGACAGGCCCTTTCAGGGCATGCAGGGAGGGGAGAGCCCAGGGGACTTTCCAATAGCTCCCCTTGCCAGTTATTAAAGTGTTTTACTGCCTCATTAATACGGTCTAATCTCTGTGTATATCTAAGAGGAAGAATTGGCAGGCAGTGTTGTTGTAGCAGCAGTGGGCGTTTTCTGGCACTGCTCAGCTGCTTTATCTGCTTGTTTTCCTGCCCATTCCCAGCACCCAACAGCCCTGTGACACAGCAGGGGCAGCAGCTTTGCACCCATTGCTAACCCTAAACTATCATCCACCAGCAGACAGACATCACCCCAGGGCATTTCCACAGGAAAGCTCTGTTACAACAGCTCTCATTTCTCCAGATCCAGCTCCAAGGTCTGGATTTGAGGCAATGTTCTATTCAGGGGGGCACAGAAACATAGAATGGTTGGATTGAAAGGGACCTTAAAACCTATCCAGCTCCAACCCCATGCTGTGGGCTAGTTGTCCTCCATAGATCAGGCTGCCCAGGGCCCCATCCAGCCTGGCCTTGAGCACCTCCAGGGATGGAACACACACAGCTTCTTTGGGCAACCTACAGGGACAGAAAAGCTGGGCTGAAGAATGGGCTGGACATTTTACTTCTATGGGTTTTCTTCTTTTTGTTTTATTTTTTACCTAAACCCAGCAGTACATGGGGAAACCATTCCCCATCCTGCTGTCTTCAGCGTCTGCCTTGAGAGCTCAGGGTTGAGCAGATGCCAAGGTCTGTGGATCATAGAATCATTTGAGTTGGATAGGTCTCTTAAAGGTCGTCTGGTCCAACTCCCCTGAAATGAACAGGAACACTCACAGCTCAACCAGGTGCTCAGAGCCTGATCCAGTCTGAGTTTGAATGCCTCCAGGGATGGAGCATCCACCACCTCTCTGAGCAAACTGTACCAGTGCTTCTCTGTCCTATTGTAAAAAAATTTTTCCCTATATCCAGTCTTAATCTCTTCTCTTTTAGTTGAAAACTTCCTCTTATCCTATCACAACATACCTTGCTAAAGAGTCTGGATCACTGGCTCATGCTTGCGTTGGACAGGCTATCGTTCTCAGGGGTGGCAGCTCCAGCACTCTTCTGCCCCTAAACCTCTGCAGACTCAACAAAGCACCGACAGCGTGGCCTTGAAGAAAAATTACCATTTATTAAGCCACAGCTATTGATGCCGACAGCAATTTTAGCAGCACTGGAGGACTTACCCTATCCCCTTGGGGACTCTCATGCAGAGCTAGAAGCGAAGCCTTGGGGACATGGTGGCCATGCATAGAGACATGAGCTGCTGGCAGGCAGATGGGATGGGGTGGATTTGGGATGCTCCCAAGTCCTCAGCAGATGCCACCTCCCATGATTTGGACACTGTCCTGTTCTTGCCCACCAATGCAGGGAAGTGCATGTGCAGCCAGGGTGCACCCAACCGCCCTCCTGGCCACATCCATCTCACTCTGCAGCCGCTCCAGGAAAGTGTTGGTTTCCCACTAGCTCCAGGGGATGATGAACCAAATTCCACCACTCCAACAGGGGCAGAGCCAGGATTCAGCTCTGCTGTGTGTGTGGAAGAACCCTTCCTTGAAGCTGTGGAATGCCACTGTCCTTCCCTGCAACATCCCAAGAAGGGCACAGATGCTGCCCAAGTGAGTGTACAGCTCAGTGCAAGCCATGCTCTGCAAGCTGGTGGTGCTGGGTACATAGGGGGCAGGCAGTCAAAGGCACAGTGAGAAGCCAAGGCTCAGAGGGCAGAGAGGACATCTCCAGGCTGCAGAGCCACACCAGCAGAGGAGCCATATGTCTTGGGCCACTCCACCACACAGGGCTTGGTCACACGGTGGGACAGTCCTCGAACAAATCCAGGGAACTTGGAGCTCCATGTCCCACTGAGTGGCTTCACAGAGGCATCTCAACCACCTTCAACTCCAGGAAGGGCTTTCCACACTGACAACCAACCAAGCTCCAGCTCCTCCCGGCTCCATATACCCTTGGTGGGCACTGCTTGGAAAAATACAATGGAAGTGCTGAGTTGGGATGCCCAGCCCATGGCCCTGCCCCATGGCTCACACTGCTGGTGCCACCAAATGGGACGTGTAGGAGTGGCTCCCATTCCCAACCACACCACAATCCCGAGCAGAGCCCAATGAAGCAGAGAGGGCGATGTGGGAAACACAGAGCCAGGGGCTACAAGAACGTCACGTCGTCCTGGGACTGCAGCCAGAGCCAGTGGGCATCGTACTCCAGGTGCAGTTCGCTGTTGAGTTTGCAGTTCTCCAAGCTGGCCTCAGCTTTCCGAGCCTTCCCACCCACATTCCCCTTCTCCAGCTTTTCTCCAGGCCCCAATTTGGGCTCTTTGCCCGAGTAGCCATTGGCCACCTGGGGCTCCTTAGCAAAGCGCTGCAGGTCTGGGCAGCTCCGATTTGGGCTGAGGTCTTTGTGGGGCCACTCATGCTCTGCTCTGCCCTTCTCCTGCTTCGTGAAACCCCTCTCGGGGTCCAGCCTGCCCCAGTCCTGCTCAGCCCTTCCCAGCGCTCTGGGGAGCTCGCCAGCATTTTGGGAATACTCATCCATGTCGTCAGCCAACGTGTCCAGATAGCTGCCGATGGAGATGCTGTCCAGCTTGTCGGGGGGATCCTGCAGGCTGTCCCAGCTGCCCCGCCGCGAGGCCGTCTGGCTGCCCGCCAGGCTGTACTGGCTGCTGGCCAGGCTGCTGCAGCGGCTGGTCAGTGTGCTCTTCTCCTCCAGCAGCCATTTCACCGCCTCGATGCCCTCGTTGACTGCCACCAGCTGCTGTAGGATCTTCACGTCCGCTGCGCGTAAGTATGCCTGGTGGGGAGACAGAGAGCGTGGCTCAGCGAGATGGATGCGCTGTGCCCTCCATCCCTGAAGTACCCCAAGTGCCAGCTGTATGAAGAAGGGGTAAGACCTGCGGATGTGCTGCCCACCTCCAGCTCCAGGTTCCCACTGGGAGCCACATTCCCCTCCAGGAGTGCTATGTGAGACTTGCAGACAACACCATCAGGGACTTTCAGCATTCACACAGTCATCCCCATCCACGGCCATCCCCACAGGAACAGGAACAAGGGGATAGTTGCAGGCACTGGGTCCAGATCTGAGCCCAGATATACCCCTAGACCTTGGTAGCATCGAGCAGGGATGCAGTAGGACAACCCCCAGGGTCAGGACCAGTCCCACCTCTGTAGTGTGGGTACTTCCCAAGTGATTCCAGATCTCCTCCATGCATTCAGTTTCCCCCATTGGACAAATGAGGGCTCTGATCCTGGTGGACACATCACGGAAGTCTCTGGAGCCTAAGATCCCAGTCACTCTCAAAGCTCCCAGACTTTCTAGAAGGTGAGAAAAAACAGTGGTGGCACAAAGTGCCTGCCCATTCTGCCCTTTGCTTGAGCCCATCATGGAGCAACCCTGGACAGGGTCTGGGTCCCCATCAGCACTCCCTCCCTGCACAGCCAGTTCCTGCCCTGCAAGGCCGGGAGAAGCTCTCTGCAGAACCACAGCTGCTGCACAAACATCTGTTTTCCTAATGGAAAGCTCAGCGTGCCAAGACATTCCTGTCTGTATGATGCTCGCCGCCGAAAGCCACTGGATTTCCCCTGCACAGGAGGAAAATATTTCACCAGGAAAGGGAACAAAAGGGCAGTGGGATGAGAGAGAAAGAAGCACACAGTGGGACAGGTACAGGTGAGGGGAGATGAGGGGACAGCCCGTTGGCTTCTGTGGGCACCATATCTCCAAACACAACCCTAGCTGCATGCAGCAGTCATGCTTTGGGAGCTCACAGGACGCAACCCTGAGCATCACTCCGGCCAAGCCCAATGGGAAACCACAGCATCCCCTCAACAGGTCTCCTGGGAGCCCCATCTGCATCTCACAGCTGGCACCAGGACAAGAACACTGGGTGAAGGATGGAGCCTGGGAAAGTTATGTCAAGGTCTCAGCACGGGATGCCTCTCATGTCAGAGGGTGCAGAGAAAACAAGCAGACACTTGCAGGGATCTGAAAACAAACCTCCTTGACCCTCCTCAAAGCCACCAGGCTGGACTGAAAAAAAAAAAAAGCAGAGATGGGAGAGCTGCTGACAGCCCAGATTGGGGCAGCAGCCAGCTCTGAGCTGCAGAAACTTCCTTTCTAGGCAAGTTATTTCACAAACTGCTCCAGCAGGCTTCTCCACACGCTCCAATGAAACATTGGCCCTGGCATGGAGGAAGTCTGGGACCTCCTGACATTGTCTCCAGGCCCTGAGCAGTGTCATTTTTCCCCAGCTCACGGAGTGGTCCTGCCAGAGGGCAGGGAAGGAGCAAGGCTCTGGGGTCAGATGTTAGGGATTAGGTGCCAATGGGAACACGCTCCCCGCTTTTGGTTCCCATTGCTGGAAAGTGTCATTTGCACATCTCCTCCCCACAAAGCATCCTTCCCAGGATCTTTCCCAGGGAGACCCACCAGGGCTCCCTGCTCTCAGGGCACCACATCGTGCCTCAGTTTCCCTGTTCCATCCCATCCTCCCAGCGCTGCAGTCTCCTATCCCTGCTCAGCACCCAAGAAACCCATTGGCACCTTTTTTTCCCTTGGAGACTGGCAGTTCTGGGGTAATGGGGTGAAAAATGAGCCAAAATGTCCGAGGACAAAGTTGGAATCGGGATTTCCACCTTCACAACACCTCTGCCCATGCCCTCCATCCCCGCTCAGTCCCCAAGGGCACTAAAGGCTCTTTGCCCTGCACGGGGGCAGAATCCACTCCCCCGCCCCATTCATGCTTCCCTTCCAGCAGAGAGGAATTTGCCCTCGGGGACGCAATATCCTCCCTCGGTCAGGGAAAGCGAGTGGGAACGCGCCGTCCCCTCCCCGCGCCGCCCACGCGGGGCGAAGTGCCGCTGCGGGGACGGGGCTGCGCGAAGCCGGGTGCGGTGCTGTGCCACACTTCGGGTCCGAATGGCATTTTAGCCCCCAACATTCGGCCGTCATTTAAAGTCGGGGCCCAAAGGTGCGGGGCAGGCGGCCTTCCTCCTCCTCTCCCTCCTTCTCCTCCCAGCAGCCCGAGTTCTGCACCTTCCTCCCGCGGTCAGGAGTGCGGCCGGGAAGCGGGGATGGAGTCGACGCGGGGACAGCCAACGGCCAAGGACGGGCAGCCGACTCACCGCCCCGCGGCAGCGCTCCCGCAGCTGCAGTGAGGCCGTTTCCCTATGGAAACGCCGCGTTCGGTGCCCGTGCGTGGGAGCGGTGCACCCTGCGGCTCCCGGGGGCGAGCAGCAAAGCGGAGGTCCGCTGCCTCAGTGCACGGCGAGCCCCGGGACAGCCCCGTGTCCCCAGCCCCGGCACTCACCAGCTCCAAGCGGAGCGCACGGAGGCGATCGGCGATCGGCGGACGGGCGCCGCGAACCGGAGCCGGCAGCGGGGACGGCGGGGTGGGGACGGGCTCGGCGCGGAGCCCCCTCAGCAGCCCGGCGGGCGGGCGGCGGCCCACCTTGCCCGCCAGCTCCCGCAGGTCCGCGGGCAGCGCATCCCCACCGCCCTCCATGCGGGTGGGGCGGCAGCGGCACCGCGCGGGGCGGAGGCGGCGGCGCTGTCACCCTGGCCACGCCCCCTGCGCTCCGGTCACGCCCACAACCTCTAGGCCACGCCCCCGTACCGACCGCCCTCCCAGCCCCGCCCCGCCACCTGCCCACGTACCAGCGAAGTCCTCCAAGCAGCGCAGAGCGGCGCTCAGTGGGAGGAGTGAGGGGAGGCCACGCCCCCTCGCGTCTCTGCGGCGCCGGAAGCGGCGCGGCCCCGCCGGTGCTGAGGGGCTGCGGCGGCGCCCAGCCGGGCTCGGCCCAGCCCCGCTCACTGCCTGCCGGCACTCACCGTGAGTAGCGCGGCTGGAGCGCAGCTTCTGTGCCGCTCTGAGCTGTGCGGTACGCCCCTACGTCCTCCCCGTGGCCCCCTATGTCCTGTGCTCCCCGTTCCTCCGGCCTCCTCTTCCCACTGTATGCGGGGGAGGCCTGGGCTCGCACCCAGCGCTACCCGGGCGGAGCAGCTGAGGAGCCCCTGCTGGCCCCGGCACCTGCCAGCCCGGTGTCCCGCTACGTACCTGTGCGCTTTCCAGAAGGAAAACCCCTCCCCGGCGCTTTGGCAGAGGTCCTCTCTAGGCCTTGAGATCGAGGGCTTCCCGTTGCCCTCCCCTATGGGGTCTTCTAGCAAAGCCCTGTGTCCCTGTGGGGCTGGTGGGGAGGGAGTTTCGTGCAGCTTCTGTGTCGCGTCCTCGTTCACAGCCACCCTCCGTGACGGGCTCTGGCTGTGCTAGGCAGAGGTTCTGCACCTCATCCTGTATCCACCCCATCTGGGCAGGGAGCCCCGATGGACACACGAGCGGAGCTGAGCGCATCCTGACCCTCACCCCATGCGGCCCTTGTGACTATGGACGAGTGGAAGCACAACCCCATCATCAAGCCCCACAAGAAGCGGAGCTGGTACCTGGCCTGGAAGTACAAGCTGATGAACCAGCGGGCGCTGAGGAAGCTGTGCCAGGTGATTCATTCGCAAGCCTGTGGTGGATTAGGGAGGATAATCTGGGATTTACAAGCTTAGGGAGCAGAAGTGGGGGTGGAGGTGGGTCTGCTAGGAGTCCTGTGTGACCTAACGTATCAGGGATGTATAACTTGTCCCTAGAAAAGGCATCTTGCTAGCTTCGTGCTCATGTGTGGCAGGGTCTGCCATATCTACCAGCTCCTTTTGTCTGCAAATGGACTGGTTACAACTGGAGATACAATTATTCAGGCTTTCCTGGGAGACTTTCAGATGAAAATGTGCCTAGTTCTAAACCTGTGCTCTGTGCAGCAGGATTCTGCCTGCAATGAAGGACCATCCCTGACAAATATGATTTGCGAACCAAGTCTGGTGTCATTCACTATAAGTGAACAAATAAAATAGGCTGAGGCATGGGATCTTTTACCCCAGAGGCAGCTGGTGTCTGG
The DNA here is from genome assembly GCF_019232065.1 of Centrocercus urophasianus. Lineage (NCBI taxonomy): Eukaryota > Metazoa > Chordata > Aves > Galliformes > Phasianidae > Centrocercus > Centrocercus urophasianus. The sequence continues at coordinate 20,843,096 of NW_024884733.1, read as the reverse complement.
GGGAACTCCAGGCCTACTTGACTGTGCTGTAAAACAGCTAATCTTCAGCCAAGCTGGCATACTAAAGGGTGTAAGGACGGGGTGGGTTTGGCCGCAGAGTAGTGCGCTGCAGAAAAGGAGCTGTTCTTGAGATGAGCAGGACTTGGTGAAAATAGGCAGATGGTGCAGGGTAGGCTCATAGGGACTCCCTGGGGAAGCAGACTGCTTGGTCCTGCATCCCCTGGAGTGCTTGGGAATGGACCCAATTGCTCAGGCCAGTACTGCTCCTTGTGGTGGGAGCAGTGAGCTAGAGCCTGTCTGCCCTGAGCTCTGTTGTGGTACTGATAGGAATTAAGACACAGATGAAAATTGAGCTCAAAATGTGTAAACCAGAGCTGCTGTTATAAGTCTGCAGCTGCAGGGTCTCTATCAGCATCCCTGGCTGAATCAACCACGCTACACCTGGCTGTTGGTCCTGCTTGATGCTGCCTCCTTCAGCCTGCCAGCTCTGGGAGCACAGACTGCTCCCCTGGTATTAACATGTCTATTAACAAAGACTTCTCTACTGGCTACCGCACACAGCCTGCTCCTAGCAACAAGCCCAAGCTCTGTTCTTGGCCAATTAAAAGCTTTTTGTGCTCTGATCCTGAAAGGTGATCATAGTTCTGAGTCAACAACAAGCTACTGAGCTAAAATGCTGTAGTGGTGTTTATATTGTCACATTATCTACATGTCCATCTGTTGTTTTATTGCTGTTTTTTCATTTTCCTCAATTACTTTTGAACCCGTTTGGCTGCATGGCAGTGATAGCAGCAGCGTGCAGCTTTGAGGCAGTAGATGACAAGGTAGCAGACCAGTGTGTGTGATCTCACCCCCATACCAGGCCTCAGAAAGCCTGAGGAGAAGGTGGTCTTACAAGGATCCTTAGAAATAAAGTTGCTGGGTGTTTGGTGGGCAATGGGAGAGAGACTTCCAAAACCAATCAAGATTGTACATCCCAGGCCAGCACTGCAACTCTAAGACCATTCTCTTGGTCTGGCCAGTGCTGCTCTTGCAGCTTTCACATGCGTGCTGATTGCTTCCCACCACTGGATGTTTGTGATCCAAGTCTTCCTGTCTCAAAAAGAGATCCTTATGGCATGGAATCGTTTCTGCTTTACTCTGGCTCTGAATACAAGGGAAAATACTGAAAATGTATGCACAGGGCCATGGGAAGTGGCAGTGCTGCCATTGGGGGTTTCTGTGGACTGCTCCATAGCCCCAGTCCTTCCCATCACTACACCATCTGCATCCTTGTGAACTGCTGTGGAGTTTGCTGCAGACTGTAAGGTTGTGAGCTGTTCTCTGCAGCCTATGGCACAGTGCAGTTTCCTGAAGTTAGATCTGAGTTTTTGGCTTTTGCTGTGTTTTGGTCACACAGCATTTCTTCCTCCTTGTGAATATCCTGGATACTTCCTGTGATTTCAGAGGGAGAGGCAAGTTTAGTGATGCTGCAGTAGGGGCAGAAGCTGAGGTTACTGTGAGAGTTGCAACTCAAATTAGCAAATTCTCTACATTTGGAGACCTTCAGCCTTAGTATTTTAGTAGCAGTCTGCTTGCATATCTGGAAACAGGAGCACAATGGAAGTGGGTTAATTCTCATGTATCAAATGCTCAGTGCTCTCCAGCTGAAGATGTACCTCAGCCTAAAACTGTCATCTTTATTTCCTTCTCTTTCTCTTCCCCTAGAAGAAAGAGGGAAATGCCAGGTACTGAAGATTCCTAGCAAGATCCCCTTGGGGTGCCCTGCAGACTATGGCAGGGAAGAGGCTTGATCTTGGGGTTGTTACTTACAAGTTGCTAACACAAAGCATCCTGCATTGCAGACAGGTGCTGTCCTCTTCTTGCTTGTAACTGTGATTGTGAACATCAAGCTGATCTTGGACACCAGGAGAGCTGCTTACGAGGAGGAAGAGGAGTCTGCACAGGACTATGGTGAGGGGCATTTCATTGAAGGGATGGAAATTAGAGGGAAAGGAGTAATTTCTTTAAGTCAAGTAAAACTTGTGGTGAGCTACAGTATGGAAGACAGGTTTGTGTCTATGTGTTTAATAAAAATGATTAGAAAAGGATGTTTATTGGTCTGTCTACTCAAGGCTTTAGCATGTATAGCTTCAGAAGATAGATACATGGGGATAGCTGGGACCAGACCTGCTGCTAGTTTGGATTTCCTTTACTTGCTTTCCCCTTAGACTGTGACCCATGGTCAAACGGACTGGAATGCCTGATAGGCATCAGATCCTAGAGGTTTGGTTGGGCTAGGAACAAGCAGAGACAAACCAGAGGTGTTTGGGCTGGTTGAGACTGGAAATTCCTTTCCTGTAGATGATGAGATGCTGAATGTGGAGGCCCCTAGGCACCCTGTGAGCAACAAGAAGGTCTTGGATGTTGAGGTGTACTCCAGCCGGTCGAAGGTCTACGTTGCTGTGGATGGGACAACAGTAAGTGATGGTTGCTTGCTGTTCCTGTGAGCAAATGATGGGTTGGGATTGAATGGGTAAAGCCTTGAACTGTGGGCAGTGAGAAGCAATTCTGTAGTTGGTTTAAAAAAAATAAAAAGATCCTAGAGGACTGGAGATGCTGTCCTGTCCTGTACTATCTTCTACCCTGGCATTCATGAATATTGTGAGCAAAGCCAAAATCTCAACAGGGGAGATACTAACCTTTTGTTTAGGGGCCCTGCTGGATGTGCAGGGAATAAGGGATGCTAGCTTAGGCTCTTGTCAATTCTCCACTTGCAGGTCCTGGAAGATGAGGCTCGGGAGCAGGGCAGAGGGATCCATGTCATCGTCTTAAATCAGGCTACGGTAAAGCATCCCTGCACGTCTATGTGTCCCTTCCTTCCTGAGCTGTTTTTGTCCTTCCTGTTTATCTGTTTGATGTATGAGACAAAGTCCCTGAACTTGTTTGCTTTCAGTTGCCAGAGTGTGACATGAATCACCCAAAAGGTTCCTGCAGTGGACCTACTAAAAAAGGAATTCATGTTGTTTTGGGGTTGAGGCTTCTGAGGCAGATTTCTGTAGTTCTACTTGTCCTGGTCATATGGAATTTAAGATACATCTGATGTTTGAATACCAACAGGGTCATGTGATGGCCAAGAGGGTCTTTGACACCTATTCTCCTCATGAAGATGAAGCTATGGTACTTTTCCTCAATATGGTTGCCCGGGGCCGGATCCTGATCTTCACCATTAAGGTAGATGTGACTTTAGTGTCAGAAGAGAAGTTGCTTCAAGTCAGAACACAGTCAGGCTCAACTCCAGAATGTTATTGAGCGTTTCTAAGGCTAACTGTCACATTTCTAGCTATGCTGTGTCTCCCTGGTTGGATCACCTGCCTTGTCTTTTCATTCTTCCTTGTTATTGCTGTGTGCCCAGTGAGACTGCAGGGCAAGAAGAACAAACATGTATCAGAGCTTGCAGCTATAAATAAGATGGAGAATGAACACGAAGAAATGTAAGAATGCATTGAGACCTGGCCAGCAGATGCTCTGTGCCAGTCCTAAACTATGCCAGTTCCAGGCTGTTTTGGCTGGAGCTGTAGACTATTGGCTCTAGGCTACTGTGTGAGCAACGGTGCACTTTAAGGCTGTGGGTTCACATGTGTAAAGTATTGGTAGATACATTCTGTCCCTGCTTTCCCCTCACGGAAACAGAACTCTGACTCCTTTGACCTGCCCACAGGTCATGGTTGGGGAAAAAAAACAGCAGGTTTAGTGGCATGGAGATCTTGGGAACCTGCTGTTGAAGGTCTCTGGTTGAGCTGATTTCAGGAAATGGGTCCTGTACCTCTTTGGTATTGATGATAGGCTCTCCTTGTATGCAGACCTCAACTGAGGGGTTGTTTTATTCCAGGATGAAGGCTCTTTTCACCTCAAGGACACAGCCAAGAATGTTCTGAAAAGCCTGGGGAGCCAAGTTGCACCGTTCTTAAGCTGGAGAGACATGTGGACATTTGTGGGGAAGAAGGGAGGTAAGTATGAGTCTAGCACTACTTGGGAGATGGTTCTTAGCCCCTTCTGGGGAGAGAATGAAGGTAGAAAGTCGCAGTCCATTCTCAACACACTGTATGAGCACCAAGTCACAAAGAGTAAGCTGCTCTGTTCTTGGGGATGAGGGAGAGGAGTGAAAGCAGAGCATGCCCCTTCAGCAGCTCCCCGGAGGCTCTGAAGTGGAGAGAAGATGCTAAGCCACTACCCTGATCTGCAGCCTCTAGTCATTTCTTTGCACAGTTCAGATGAGCCCTACCAGGCAGTTCTGACCTTGTGTCCCTATTCCAGGGGAAGTATACGGAGAGAAGCATGCCAAGTCACCTGCCCTCTCAACATGGGGTGACCCTGTACTACTGAAGACAGAAGTTCATCTGACATCTGTGGAAGGTAAGGAAGTTAGATTTGCTCCGTGTTGCTGGATGTCTCTGGGGGATGTCTGCCCGCAGCTCTCAATGCTTTTGAGTTGGAGCCTCAGGTCTGTTAGTAGCATCCCGGGATTGATTTAAGGCTGTTTGTGATGAGATGCTGACTTACTTACAATGACCACAGCTTTCCTTCTTCCTGCTTCCATGGCAATTCCAGACATAATAGAGAGAGGTGAGGATGAGGAACTGAGGACATGGTCTGGCCATTCATCATCTCTTCAAATTAGCCCTGGTCCAATCACTGTGACTGTTATCTTGAGCAAGGACCGTTGCTGCTTAGAGAGGCTATGCAGAGGGGATGGTTTCTAAATGGCTCTTGTGGTTCTGTTCTATATCCTGCAGTGATGCTTGTTCATGGCAATAAGAACTGGCTTACTTACGGCTGAGCCCACAATGGGCCGTCTGCATGGCAGCCACGAGTATACAAGGTGAGGCCATGGAATGAGCAGTCTGTAATTTTTTTCTCCTTGGTGTCTCTAGATGCTGAGTGTCATTGGCCTGATACAGAGCTGAACCGCCGCCGGAGAAGATTCTGCAGCAAAGTGGAAGGTTATGGCAGCGTCTGCAGCTGCAAAGACCCCACGCCCATTGAGTTCAACCCTGATCCTGTGAGTACTGGGACAAAGTACCTGGAAGGCACTGGGAGGAGGCTGGCAGGGTCTCCAGCATTGCTGAGTGGACCCCACGGTTGGTGTGGCATAGTCTCACCCAGCCTCACTAGCGTATTTTCTCTTCCAGCTCAAAGACAATAAAGTCTTCGACGTGCCTGTAGCTGTTATTGCAGGGAACCGCCCCAACTACCTGTACAGGTAACCACTGCAGGGGTCACGGTTTCTCTGCTCTGGGCCATGAGACCATACATGGTTAAGCCTTCTGTTGCATCCTGCTGATAGGATCAGCCTTATCCTATGGCTGTGCAAGCAACGCGGGCAGACCAGCTGGCACAAGTCCTGGTGCCCCTGGCCATGGGCAAGGGAAAAGCCCAGGGCACCAGTTTCTGTTCCCTCACTGTGTGCCCTTACCCCAACACAGGGGATCCATACTCCTGTGTAGGGTGGCCTGGACTCACTGGGACTGTGCTATGCTTAGTCCCTTTTGTCTCTCCTCAGGATGCTGCGTTCCTTGCTGTCAGCTCAGGGCGTCAATCCTCAGATGATCACTGTCTTCATCGATGGGTACTATGAGGTGAGAGCGCTCCCGGGGGTCCCTGTAACCAGGTCCTTGTTCCCACAGCTCTGACAGCACAGTGAGCTTCAGATCAGGCCTTTGGGATCCCAGTGAGCCTAAGGAGCTTTCTAGCTCATCTGTGCAGTAGCCCGTAAAGTATTGTCCAGTTACCCTGTGATGAAGTTGGGGAAGAGAACAGGCTCATTCCCTTGCAGGCCTTTCCCACTACTGTCAGACTGGGGCAGCTGGTGTGTTTATGCAGGCTCTTACTGCAGTGCATCAGAGTTGTTAAAGATAGTAGCATCCATTGCCATAGCAACTAGAGCAGTATCCCTCATCTGTGAGGGGGCAGCTTGGATGTTTGTGCTGCCATGATGGATAAAAAGAAAAGAGGGAACTGTTGGAGTAATGGGAGCTCCTTCCCTCAGTTGCAACTAGATGGTAGGATGGGCAGGATGAAGATGGAGAAGGCCTTGGTGAGACCATCTTGGAGCAGGGGATTTTTAGCCCAGACATGGATTATTATGGCAGGGGGGGTTGGAACTAGGTGATCTATAAGGTCCTTTCCAACCCAAGCCATTGTGTGAGTTTTTGATGGTTCTAAGATTATTTCTTACCCCAGAAACGATGAGGTTGTGCTTGGACAGAGGTTCTTCTTGGCAGTTGTCAAAGAAAATTTAGTTGTTTGTGATCCTGATACTAAGCAGCTCAAGATATTCCTAGATACACCTATTTTCCTTCTGCACTGTCCATGGGGGACTAGAAACTTTGAGGCCTCTTTGGATACAAGTCTGGGTACAGAAATCAGTGGGGCTAGCGAGGTTATGGCCAAGGTTAGAGATATTTAGAAGCTGGAAGGGCCAAGATGATTTGGTGAGTTCCTTGCCATGAGGCCTTCAGCAGAGTACTGGTTGGAGCCCCACCTGCACTCAAGAGGACAGCCATGCAAAGGAAATCCTATAGACATGTTGTTGGCGTTCCAGGGAGCTGATGCTGTGGCAGAGGGTAGGGAGAACATGTCCTAAACCACATATTTGAGCTCTGTACATTCCCATTACAGGAGCCAATGGATGTTGTGGAGCTGTTTGGCCTCTCGGGAATCCAGCACACTCCCATCAGCATTAAAAATGCCAGAGTTTCTCAGGTGAGAGACCTTACCAGCCCCTGGGGGAGTTATTTCCTGTGATAGTATTTGAGGGAGGCAGGCTTAGCCCCACAGCGGTGCCAGACAGCCCCTCCCTGTGGTCTGGGAGTTGATGCTAACACAGGCAATTATGTGTCTATTCTTGTAGCACTACAAAGCCAGTCTGACTGCAACCTTCAACCTGTTCCCAGTAAGTGAGACCTCTACCTGGGCCCTTGGGAGTGAGACAGCACAGGGTGTCTGTGGGGTAGTGGTGTTTCACAGCCTGTCTCACGGGATTTGGAATCTGTCCTATGGGGCAGAGAGCAGCACAGTTAGAGGATGCTCTCTGGTGTCTCTGCACTCTTCTGGCCCACTCGTCCTTCTGATGCTTCCCTCTGCCCTACAGGATGCCAAATTTGCTGTGGTTCTGGAGGAAGATCTTGACATTTCTGTTGACTTCTTCAGGTAAAGCTGTTGGATCACTGAGCTTCTGTTTGGGTTGGGCATCTGGGATTTTATGGATCCTGTCCTTTTTTTCATTTTTGGAGCTACTGATCTGTTTTGCACACGTGCTTATGCCAAGATGTGCCACCTCAGTCCAAGAGATGGGTTAAACAGTCCTAGTAGTTGTGGATGGCTCATCCCTTGGTGGAGAATTTGCATTGTGGGAAAGGATATTTAACCAGGAACTGGGAAACTCTTTCCTCAGCTTTCTGAGCCAGTCAATACACCTGCTGGAGGAAGATGAGAGCCTGTACTGCATCTCAGCATGGAATGACCAGGTGGGTCAAAGAGGATGGCAGAAGAGAGACAGCTCTGCCCTATGTTGTTCCCAACACAGTCAGGGTGAGGTCTGAATGCTTTCTGTAAAGCAGGGTTGCCCCCAGTCCTATCAACCTGGGTGACTGTGTTTCTCCAGCCCTGGAAATACTCCTGCAAACTGCCATCCTATTGCTGCCTTGTGCTTCTCAGTGACTGTCTCTGCTTTGCAAGCTGGGAGCCAGCATAGGATAGGGCAAGTTACTTTGGAGGGGCATGGAGTGCAGTTGGGGTGCTGAATGCTTCCCATAATGTTGCAGGGCTATGAGCACACAGCTGAGGACCCCTCACTCTTGTACCGTGTGGAGACCATGCCAGGCCTGGGCTGGGTTCTTCGGAAAAGCCTGTACAAGGATGAGCTGGAACCAAAATGGCCAACCCCAGAGAAGGTGAGTATCCTAGAGGGGTCCTGTCTTCAGCAGCACATCTCTGCACATCAGCAGTCCCTGATCATCACTTGATTGTCATGAACAGAGCTCTTGGAGGAGCCCTGGCTCTTCCTGAGCTTCACCTGGGTAGATGCCCAAGCAGAATGGATTTAGGATAGGCGTTAACTTGAGGACTATGTAACCAGCCACAGAGTTGGCTGCAAAAGCCCAGGCAAGCTGGGACTGTGTCAGCTAGAGGTTGAGGGGGCATGCAGAAAGTCCCTGAACAGCCACAGTGCTGAATGATATCCTCAAACTTGAATGCAAGCAGCAGTTTCTCCTCCCCAGCTCTGGGACTGGGACATGTGGATGCGGATGCCTGAGCAGAGGAAGGGCCGGGAGTGCATCATCCCTGACATCTCGCGTTCCTACCACTTTGGCATTGTGGGCCTCAACATGAATGGCTACTTTCATGTGAGTGACTTCCCTCAGCCAGCAGCTCTCCCAGACCCTGTCATGGTGTCAAACCCTGACCCGCACACCTCTCCAGGTGGCAAAGATACTTGAGGTGACCTTCGAGCACCGTTCACTCTTGGCTGAACCTTGTTTTCTTTGTCTCCTTCCTCTCTTCCTACTAGGAAGCTTATTTCAAAAAGCACAAGTTCAACACTGTTCCAAATGTTCAGCTTAAAAATGTGGAGAGGTAAGTGCTAGTTGGAAGGAGATTTGGGTGAAGCAGCTGCATGACCCGATCATTTTTCCTTATACTGGAGATGGAAGGATGGAGATTCCTTACCAAACAGCAGCCATCAGTCACCTCCATTCACAGCACTTGTGCTCCACTGTGGGAATCCTTGTGGTGCTTTCTGGGAGGTTGCATGTAGCTAACCCAGGAAGTCTGAAAGCAGCCTGAGCACAAAGCATCCCTCATTCTTGTTTGTAAGACTCCGTTAACATTGGAGGACAGACATCTGTCTCTATTACTCCATTTCACTGTTCACTGCCTGATCCTCCAAGCTGGCTCTTAGAGCTCTCACGTTGCATGCAACTAGCCCTGTGGTTTATTGTTATTTTCTTCTAAAGACATGGAGTCTTTGTAAGGGGCAGTTCAAAATTGGTCTGGCAAGTGTAAACAGTCATTTTTTTGCTGCAACATCCTGCTAAGAGATATGATGGTCTCTGCTCTCTGTCCACGGTCTCCAACTTGTCTTTTAGTGTTACAGTGGGGTAGCCTTAAGCAAGGATCATCCCAAGATGACTGAAATTTACTGCACTAACTCTGCCCTGATCTCTGTGCTCTTTCCTCCAACAGCTTGAGGAAGGATGCTTATGAGGCTGAAATTCATCGGCTCCTGGGGTAAGTGCCAGCAAGAAGGACGGGAGTCCACAGAACTTCCTGGATGGATCAAACAGGACAGCAGAAGGAATAGAGGTGGCCCTATCCACTGCTTGCCTCTCCTCATTCTGTTTCCACAGTGAGGCTGAAGTCTTGGACCACAGCAAGAACCCCTGTGAGGACTCCTTTGTGCCTGACACGGAGGGCAAGGTGTATGTCATGTTCATCAAGATGGAGCAAGAAGCAGATTTCACCACCTGGACTCAGCTCGCCAAGGTAAGGCCCTGACATGGCTCATCCTCTTCACTGATCTTGGAATTGCTGGGAAACATCTAGTTGCTTTTCTTTGTTGTGTCCATGGTATAGACAGAGCTCAGCAAATGGATTCATGCTTACCTTGGGTGATGTTTAAGCTGTGTTTACAGAGGACAGTGGGTCATTTTTAGGTTGATTCTTGGCTCTGTGGTGATAAAGCTTATGGCCTCCCTGTGTAGGAGCTCATGGCCTGAGGTGTTTAGAATCACTTGCCTGGAGGTGCTGGTCAGACACATTGCCCTGAAGCAGGGATGGGAGTGGAGCAGGCTCCCCATCTACTCTTGCTGATGATGGTGGGTGGAGGTGTGTTTCCCTCAGCTGCCCTCATCAAACTGATGTTCTCTCTCTGCTGTGAGGACAAGGGTGATGGTTCTTTACTTGCTGGAGGACACTCAACTGTTGTTTATCCCAGCCCTGATTCTTCTTCCCTCTCTACCATCCTAGTGCCTCCACATCTGGGATCTGGATGTCCGTGGGAACCACAAGGGGCTGTGGCGGCTCTTCCGAAAGAAAAACCACTTCCTCGTGGTGGGGGTCCCTGCTTCCCCCTACTCGTGAGTATCAGGGGCATAGCAATTTGCTACACGTTTGCCCTACATCCTCATGGCACTGCCCCCTGCCCAGGACACTGTGTCTTCTGCTTCTGTCCCAGCTCGCTCTTGGGACTTTGTGGTACTACTAGTGCCATCTCCCATCCAGCCTTCTTACCTGCAGGTCCAAGAAACCCTCATCAGTGATGCCAGTCTACATGGAGCCCCCTGCCAAGGAGGAAGGGGCAGTGGCAGTACCAGCAGTTGCTGCAGCAGAGCAGACGTGAGGCTGGTAGCTGGGAAGTGAATGGGGCTGGAGAAGACAGAGACACCCATGGTGCAGAAACCGAGTTGGCAGCAGCTCTTGGAGGCTGGTGACTTAACATGGACATTTATTTCAGGCTGCAGAATGAGATCTTGGGCTGCCTTCAGCCCCCTGTTGTGGTCTCCCTCTCCCTCGCATGGGGGCAGAGTCCTTCCCTGTAGATATGCCACCTTCCCATCCAAGGAACTTTTTTTTTTTTAACACAGACTCTTTACTAATGCTGCTCCCATTGCTCCCTGGCTGGGCAAGGTTGGAGGAAGGAGATGCTCGGCTGGGGGCTGGAGGAGGCTTTTAGAAACACCTCTGCTCCCCTTTTTTTGCCCCCAAAGTTCCAAGAAGGCAGCATGCTCATGTACAAGTGCTGCAGCCCTCTAGCTGGGTGTTATTAACTCTTGCCCAGTTGGATCCTTGCCCAGTGGTGAGCACAGTGGTAAAGAGGGGATCTTCCAGCTTTTTTTTTTTTTCCTCCCATACAATGGATGCACCTTGAAGACTGTACTAGGTTGGACATCTCACTCTGGACCACCATAGCTGATGCAGCCTAGCTCATAGGCGAAAGGGAACACTGAGGATGAGCTGGATTTGCTGTGGAAGCATCGAGGATACCCTGTCCCCATCTGGAGGGCAGTCAGGTTCCCCTTTCCCTGCAGTTCTGGGAGCTGGAGATGACTCGACGGAGGAGGATCAGGCTGTGTGGTGCTGCTCAGACTGCCCTCACCCACTTTCTCCATGGGGAGCAGCTCTGCCTCCCAAGTCATAGGAGTAGGGGATGAAAGTGCCTTGTAGAGCGAGGTGGGAGCAGTGAGCGGGGATCCTGCAGCTGCAGAGCCCAGTTGGACCTGGGCTCTCCAGCAGCTGGTACTGTAGAGAGAGGTGCTGCATCCTGGCATGCTCCTTGCCTGTGGTACTGTAGCCCTACCTCTCCCTCCTCCCCATCTGGGTAACCCTAGCTCTAACAGTGGAGCAGGAGTATTTGTTCTCCTCAATCTCCACCCTTACTGTGGTACGAAGCTAGCAAGGAAGCTGTGAGCTGAGTCAGGATGGGTAGCCTGGCTCTCCTAAGTTGGTACGCCCTCTGTGGAAAGGGAGGGGGTCCTAATCTTCCTTCCTGTGCCTTAGGAAGCACCCCAGGCCCCCTCTCACCCCCATCTACTTGGTACTAATGCTCTCCTCCCAACTAGGACCTGTCTTAGTCCCTTGCTCAGTGCACCTTCCCGTCTCATCTGTGCAGCGAGAGATCAGTTCCCTGCCCAGGTCCTGCATCCTCAGGCACGGGTGCTCTGGCTTGTCCCTGTGAGCAGGGTTTGCTGCTCAGCCCTTTCCCTGTGGTCACAGAGATTAATGTATGTGAGGGCTGTCCCCTAGGGTGCAGCACTCTGGGCCAGGAGCTCGCCCCCTTCATTTTCTCACTGTGAACTGAGCATCAGGGTCTCCTGGGAGCACAAACCCCAGCACCTGCTGGGGTCTACACTACACTCATTTCTTTATTTATTGCTTGTGGAAAAGGGAGGATAGCAGGAAAGTAGTGTGGAGAGCCAGCAGCCCTCAGCCTGCAAGGAGGCAGTCCAGGAAGGTGTGTCTTGTTACCCTGGCTCCATTCCCTTCTCTTCCTTGCCCAGGGTAGGGAAAATAAACGTTGAACCCAGCAAATCTCCACCAGCAGTAGGATCAGTGCTGCTGGGCATGCAATGCCTGGGACAGGGCAGGTGCAGGAGAGGACTGCCAGGTGGCACATCTGTCCTGAGGGTGCAGGGTGGTGGTGGCACCCTTCAGGCTTTGTGGTACCAGCCCTGGGGCTCAGGTTCAACCCTTCCCTGCTCTGCCACCCCCCAGTGCTGCACTTCTCAGGGGCTCTGGTGCGGCAACCCACAGGCAGTGGATCGCCAGGCTTTTATTTTATTTTGTAAGTATTAAAAAATAGGTCATTTACTTGTTATGGGAAAGGGACTTTGCCTCCTCAGCGGGAAAGCCAGTTGCTCCCCAGGGCACGGCTTTGGAGGAACCTCTGTGACTCTCTGCTGTGATGCCCTTGGCATCTCAGTTCCCAAGTCCCCATATCCCTTCCCTGACCCAGTGCCCCCTTCCCCTCTCGTTTGGTGGAGCTCAGGCTGGGCCTGCTTCTCACCCCTGGGCTAAGGGGATGGCAGTCCCATGGGCAGGATCCTCTGCTCCCCTGTGTGCTGCTTCCCATCCCGCAGCGACCAGGGAAAACAGCAGGGCTCTCCCCATGGGCTTGGAGCTCCTCATCCCCTCCCTCTCTGCTTGCCACCTTGAGCTGCTGGGTGCTCTTCTCCGTCCATCCCCGTTCCCTAAGTGAGGCTCCCGTTTGGCAGCTGTGGTAGTGCTGGGGGCAAGGGCATCCCCAGGGCTCGCCGCTTTCTGAATTGAATTATTTTTTCAAGAATAAACATTGCACAGCTGTTGAGCTGGGTGTGTTTCATATCTGGTTTCGTGTACCTTGGGTTCAAATCCCCAGCCCTGGCCAGTCTGCCTGGAAAGGACAGATCCACGTCCTCTGTGCCACCTACAGGACTCTGTGACAGCCAGGAGCCTGCACTTGGAGCTGTTGGTCCAGATATCCTGCTTTGGGTATGTATTTCCTAAGGAACAGCCCTTAAGGGCTCTATGCCTTCTGGTATGTCCTGGGAGAGCTGGCACAGAGCCTGGTTACCTTCTGCATGGTGTGCTGAACCCTGAACCATAGCAAGGAAAGGTTTGTAGAAAGGAAAGGGATGTAGGTTTGGCATAGAGGAGGCTGTCCGGTTGGGTTTTTTTTTCCCTCTTCTGCCCATAGCATGCATGGTGATGTCCTGGGAGCAATCCAGTGTGAGATCTCTGACTGAGCATCGCTGGAGCTGTTGCAGCTCTGGTGCCAGCAGAGGTCCTCCAAGCCCTGCCTGCTGCCAGGGTGGCTGCTGCAGGTTTGCCGCTTCCTCCTCAAGCTTTTTTTTATTATCCGCAGTTCAGTAACCGACGGAAACTCTGCCTATGGGCTCTCGTGTATAATGAGCCACTGCGCTGCCCACTACCGCCCTCATCCTCTGCTTTTCCCCTCGGTTCGCAGCTCTGTGTCCCTGGGTCTCAGTTCTTTCTGCCTGCTCCCGTTGGATTTGGGCTTCTTTCCTCTTGGTGAAATAGGCTACAAGGGATTTTTTTTTTTTTTTCTTCCATGCCCAACTTCTGCCCAAGGTCACAGCACAAGGAAGTGGCAGCAGGAGGGGACATGAGGCCAGCCTCAGCCTGGGCTGTTAAACCCAAGTGTGTTCGTGAGGACAAAATAAAAAGGAGGTGCTTGGAGCCCTCTCCCAGCAGTGCAACCCATAGAGTAGGGGTCTGGCAAGGGCTGGGGTGGGACCTGCGCTCTGAGAAGAGCAGGGCACAAAAGTGGCTGTTGTCAGCAGGACCCCAATGAAACTGGGATGTGGAGGTAGCAGCCATCAGTCCCAACCAGCCCAGACCCACTCCACAGGGTGAGGCCCAGCCTACTCCCATTGCCTCCCAGGGTGTAGGCGCAGCTAGATGCTAAAGGCTTTTCCCCAGCTGCGTGGCAGTGCTGGGACAGAGAAGAGCCATCACCTCTCCATTGCATCCACCTCCTCCACATACCAATCCTTGCAGTGCTGGGACTCTACCAGCTCAGTGCTGTGGAAGCAGCAGAGCCCCATGGGGTTATAGGGTACCAGCTCCCAGCCCCTTGGGAAGGTAGGCTGGTGGGGGTGAGACCTCCCCCTCCCTTCCACACACATCAAAACCCAAGGGGCTATTAGTTTCCTCAGAGCTCCGTTTACAGGAGTGAGGCAGGGATGTACCAGCTCCTGTATCCCGACCCCCCCTCGGCCCTGGTGTCATCCAAATCCTGGTTCCCAGGTCTGAGCCCCACAGCCCCCCCGCAGCCCGGCCCCACTGCCTTTGTGCAGCCTTACAAAGGAGAACCTGTCCAGGCTGCTCCATGTCCCAGGAGCTGGCTGATAATTAAACAAAAGCAAAATAGCCTTGGCATGAAATCTGACCTTTCCAGAACTTGGGGGTGGGAGGGAAAGAGTAATTTTGCATAATTTCTGGTGGCTTTTTTTCTTGCATCATGTTTGTTCTGTAGGCATCTCAGTACCCACAGGTGCTGGAGGAGCATGAAGTGCCATCAGTGCAATGGTGATTAATATGGCTCCATGGATGGAGGGAGGTGTCCTCAAGGCAAAGACAGGAGGGTGGGATGATGTCCTGATCCTCATAGGTAAAGACTTCTCCATGCTATAGGGGTGCCAGCGCCTGGGACACGCTGGCCCTGTCCCTGTTCTTGCAAGAGAGGCATTGAAACCAAGTTTATCCCAACTTGGAGAGCAGATTTCCTATTTTTACACCCTCTGCTTTACAGAGAGCCCTGGCACCAAGGTGTTGAGGGATGGCAAGGTGCCTGAACTGCCCCCAAGAAAAGACTTTTTCCGTTGGTCCCAGTGGCAGTGGACTGTCCCCAAGCGCCCAGCATGGTTGTGCCCCTCCCATGGGCCACCTCCCATCCATATACAACAAAGCCTGGCAGCAAATTAATCTTCAACTGGGCATCAAGGATTGTTACTGGAACTTTATTATGCTGCGTCCTGCCCAGCACAGCGTTAACGATTAACCCAGCAGCCCTGCTATCAGCTCTAGCACCCTGCATTTCTGCTATCCCTGACAGCATCTTATCTGATAGCCCTGCCATAAATCTGGGCATGGAGCTGCCTGGAAACACCCCCACCTGCAGCAGCCCCAGGGGGTTATCATGGGGTGAGAAGGAGGAAGAAGGAGCAGGTGAAGGTGGCAACACCTCACTTCTCCCATGCCCTTCGAGGGTGTCCTCTGCTCTCCAATAGGAACATTAGGAGGGGATGTCTTCACAGCTGGCACTTCTGGGACAGGCAGTGTGGATGAGTTTGCTTTGTTTTTCATTTGCATCCTTTATGGGCACAATGTGTAACAGCTGCAATTCTTCCTCCTCCTGACAATTGTCACTGGCCCCCACCAAAGGTAACTAAAAAGAATCGGTAAGCTCATTTCCTCCAGAGCCAAGCCCTGCCTGCCATCCTGCCCCAGTGCACATGATGTTGGTAGCAAACGCATGCAGGGTTTCTGGCTGGTGTGTGGCACCTATCTCATCAGGTGCACCAGCCCCACTCTGGGGCTCCCAGGTGTGAAAGCAGTTCTGCCCCTGTCCCAGTAGATTCTGTCTTGCTTTTCACCTGCTCATAAAGCAGGTACCAGGGGCAAAGAGAGCATCAGAGGATGGTCTCTATTGCTTGAGAGCTTGGGGGGTGGCAGCAGATGGGAGAAGGCAGCAGCAAACACAACTGGTTTGGGTTGGATATTAGGAAAAAAATTCTATTCAGAAAGAATTGTGATGCACGAGCTGCCCAGAGAGGTGGTGGGGTCATCATCCTTGGTGTTCAGGAACCACAGGTGGAGCTGTGACGCTGAGGGATGTGGTCAGTGGGCATGGTGAGGTGGGGTGAGGCTGGCCTGGGTGATCTGACAGGCCTTTTCCAATCTTAATGATTCTATGATTTCTTTGCAAAAAGCAAACCCTGCTCATGTCCCCACCACCAGCTCACTGGTCAGAGCAAAGCCAAGTGGCCAGAGGGGCTGGAAGATACGTGGCTGGTGGATATGAGACTGGAAGTTGCTGTACCCCATGGTTCAGCCCTGTGCAAGGCAACGCTACTGGCAGCACTCACACCCAGATGCACACACATCCCATCAGCTGTTCGGAACGCAAGGCCAAGAACATCACCATGGACAATAAGGAAGATTCTGCTGTTGTCACATGCACCCAAGGTGTTTGGCCTTACCTGCTGATGTCACAGCACTAGCGGGCGCTGGCACAGCTGCCCACGGAGGTGGGGGAATTCCCATTCCTGGAAGTGTTTGAGAACCGTGGGGATGTGGCACTGGGGGACAATTGCAGTGGGCGCAGTAGGGTGGGTTGGAATTGGACTGTGTGATCTTCATGGTCTTTTCCAACCTCAATGATTATGGGATTCTATGAAAACGTGATTCTATGAAAACACCTTACACAGGGCCAGGGCTTCCAACCCATAGGGATGGAGTCCTCCTTCCACCAGGGACACTCACCCCTGTGGCAGGTTCACACCTTCTGCTCCATGGCTGCCCCACAGACGTGGGAGGAGCTGAGCCCCGAAGAGTGAAGGGAGGAACTGGTCTCCTCCTTGCCTCCATCCGCATCCGGAAGGAGAGACTGGTCTTTCAAGTTCCTGCGGGCAGAGGGGATCACACAGTGCCACAGAAACTGCATGGCCCGCAGAAACCTCCTGCACCAGCATGGGGACGGGCAACACCTACCTGCACCTCCAGGAAGGGTTGGGGCAGTGCCAGCACTTCCATTGCTCGGCATGGGACACTATGAACAAAAAGCGCTGACGTCAGCCCCGAGGTCACGGGTTGTGGTGAAACTGGGACCGGTACCATTGCTGAGAAAGAGGAGGAAGAGTGGCAGCCCTTCCCATGGGGCACGGCCCCAGGCTGAGTCACCCAGGGTGGGAGTAGGTCCTGCACCTGTCCCACAACCGGCCCTGCTGCGAGGACAGGGCCGGCAGAATGCAGCATTAAAACTTCATGGGATGGCAGTTGAAAATGGGTTGAAATCCCAATAGGGGGGCATTTGCAAGAGGACAGGCTGCTTCTGCTTCAGGAATGCCAGACACCCCCCCCCATCCCACTGGGCTCAGCTCCCAGGAGCAGGGTTGTACCAAGGCTGTTTGCAGGGGGGACTGGGTTACACAGACACCAGGAAAAATCCCCTGCAGCTCCAGTCCTGCTTAGAACACAGAAGGACTCTGGCAGAGGGCAAGCGAGCTGCACAGCTCCCAACCATAACTGTTGTGCAAACACAGCCCTGTTAGGTTTCAGCACTGAGAAGGCAGAGCAGGTACAGGTAGAAGGAAGCTGCAGGAACAGGAGTTTATTGAACACAGCAGAAATTGATTTATATCCAAGATGATTTTTATTATCATTTCTTCTTTTCCTTTACAGCACAAATTCACGCTGAAATCACAGCAGGGTGCAGGAGCAGAGCTACGCTTCATGTCAGGGCAGGGGCAGCACAGAGCAGGGTTCCGGCCAGCAGCGTGCAGGTGTCAGCCCCTGGGCAAGCACCAGCCCCATGCACAGGGCTGGGGACAGGGAGGTGCCAGCATGGCAGAAGCACCACGGCCACCTGCCCACAAAGGTTGGGCAGGGCCAGGCCAGCGCCTGTTTCACAGCCCTGAGCTCAGCCTGTGCCCTACCTCCTGCTGGCCTCAGCAGATCAGATCCAGCGCTCCTCCCTCCAAAACAACAAAAATCTCTATGTACAGATGAGTATCAGTACAAAAATATACAATGTATAAACTCTACAGATCCCAGCTCAGTAGATCAAACCACAGCTATAAATCACAGTGCATGGGACAGCATCAGGCCCGGGGAGCAGCGGGGCCCTCAGGAGCACCCCAACACAGGGCAGGGGAGGGTATGGCTTCTTGCTGCTTCGCAGGGTCACTTCTTGTCCAGGTAGCAGTACAGGTACATAGAGACCACCATGGCTGCAAGCTGGGAGGAAAAAGGAGAGTCAGAATCCCAGCTGTGCCTCCAGCATGGGGACACAAGCCCACAGCACCCAGTCGAAGCACCCATGAGGAGGAAGAGGCAGGTGTGCAGAGGGAGGAAGGCTCAGTAGCCACCCTAGGGCAGACGGTGGCCCACGGGGCTGCACCAGCCCCCAAGGAATAAGGAGGGAGCAGTATGGCAAGGCCTGGGGACTCACCTCCAGGGCAGCAATGCCAGCAGCCACACCACCCACCACGTCTGCGTTTGTCCTGATTTCTTCTAGGATCTGATGAAAACAACCCTGAGGAAGGCAACCAAGTGGTGAGCGTGAGCAAGTGGCTGCGATCCCCCAGCCACAGAGACCCACTGTCCCAGGGAGATACAGCAGGTTCCCAAGCCCAGAACTTCATGACCATGGAGATGGCCTGGAGGTTCCAGAGGACAATTCATCTCATCCCCCTGGGATGAGGAAATTGGGGGATTTAGAACCAGGCAATGAGAGCAGCATGTTCATCTCCACTGCGAACAGGCCAAAGCCACCACATCCCCGAGGGACCCAACACAAAAAAGACAGGACTCAGGCTGGAGGTGAAGGATGGATTCCTCCCCCCATACCCCCCCCAGACTGGATGCTGCTGGAAGGTCAGAGCTGCTCATGGGTTCATACCGTGACGTTGGCTTGTGCTGCCTCTGCAGCGGTGCACGGCGACGCAGACTTGCAGCAGGGACTTGGGAAGGTGTAGCTGTTCTGTAAATACCATGGGGAGTTCTCAAAGTCTGTGTAGTTATTTAGGCCACAGCAGTGGACCTAAAAGGGAGAAAGAGAGAGAGGGATGCTGAGAGTTTCCAACAAGTCTCTGTGCTCATGCTCCCACCAGATGCTCCTCCTAGGCCCTCTTTGCCCCATGGAGGAGATCACCCCCCTCAGCCCAGCTCACTGGGAGTTCAAGGAGCAACACACCACATTCTGGAACAGCTCTTGCCCCAGCCGTGGGACCTCTGGACCCCAAGCAGGGTCAGAGCAGAACCCCATCTCTACCCCATAAGCCCATCTGGGACACCACCAGGCCTGCGCTGGAAGCATCATGGCCCCGACCCAGGGGTGCAGGCTCCTGGGCTCGGCGCACCTCATTCATGGTGACGTTCCAGATCTGTGTGAGAGCATCATCCTTCCCATACTTCTCCTTCAGGACAGGAGTCACCAATCCTGACAGGAGCGTCTCTGCCTGCAGGAAGAGGCACAGAAACACCATCAAAGAAGATCCCGGTGAGCTCCATGAAGCCAAGAGCCGCCCATGCCCCTACTGGTTTCAGCCCGTAGGGACGAGGCCAATCGGACCCAGAGCACATCACACCGCATCAGCCCGACGGCAGCTGGACAACCTCCCTAACCGCACGTTTTGGCAGCTAGGCCACGCACGGTGAGTCACACAACCCAGGGAGCCAGGAATGACGTTTGCCCTGCGGTTGACTTCTCCTGTGTCTAATGAAGCAGAGCACATGGGTTGGCAGTAGTCACTTTTCTCCCCAGGTGGATTTTCCAGTGCATAATAAGGGGTTGGTTTGCTTAGCACGAAGCATTAGGGACTTCTCCTGTGTGACTCCTACCATGAGATATCCAGCCTTGGCTGATGTTAGACTGAGGTGTTTGAAAGAAAGAAATGGGTAAAACTCATACGATAGCCCCTGTTTCTTTAGGGCAAAGGGAAACCCCACTCCCTGCTCCTTGGACGGCCCCTCCACATGGCCAGGCCATCCCCACTTGTCCACATAGGCAGGTGGCTGACGTCCCTCTTGTTTTCCCAAAGCAGCCCAGCCCAAGAATGAGGTATGCCACTCACAACACTTGTGTAGACAAGAACCACCACAGCAGCAGCAATTTCAGCAATGAAGATGATCAGTACCACTGAGAAAAACTAGGAGACAGCAAAGGGAAGGAGGTCAGAACAACAGGTGCCCCTCCCAGAAACCCACTCATTTCCTAGTGACCAATACCACCCTTTCCAGGGCAGAGTTCGAGCTCAGCATTGTCTTTGCAAGGCTCACCCAACTCTCCATAATATGGGAACACCCCAGGAGGGCATTACCATGGAGAAGTCTATCTCCCACACTTCCCACACCAGCAACCCACATCCAACAAGGATTGGTGAAGCATAACTAAGCACTGACAGATCCTTACCATCATCAGAAGACATTTGCTCTCCTTCTGGGCACTGCAGCACCCAAGGAAGCCGATCACCACCAAGATGCACCCAATGACGATGAGGAAGTAGCTCACATTCACAACCTGCATGACGCTAGATGAAAGCGACCCAAATATATCCAAGAAGGACTTGCCATCCACTGTGACCCAGATACCAATGCCCAGGAGGGTCCCACCACCGAGCTGGGGAGAAGAGAGAGGTGTCAGCTTCTGAGCTTGAGGAGTTGGGGGGGGTTCTTGATGAGAGGAACTGCCTTGTTGCTCCATGTTATTTTGAGGAACTTCAAGCAGTTGATCTGCATCAACCAGGTGTGTTTCGCACACCTCAGCAGCTCCCATTCTAACTCACATTCCTCACAGGGGCTGCTTCCATCCCATCCCATCTCCCCCCACCAGGCTCATCCTCCTCACCAGACCCACAGAGCCCTCCATCACCTGAGCCGCAATCACTGCTGCCCTACACAGAGCCCAGCAGGTGGGACCCAACAACACTGGGGCTCCTGGGCACCCCACCAGAGCTCAGCACACGGACAGACTCAAACTCAGGTTGGCTGATGCAACAAACACTGTCCCCAAAGCCCTGCACTGTCCTCTGCTTTCCCTCACCGAGATTTAGACAGACCATGGGAGCAGGAGACCCCACAATATTAGGGCACACATGGAATCACTAAGGCTGGAAAAGACAACTACAATCATCCAGTCACACAGTATCCCCATCCCAGCTGCATGGGCCCAGGTCGCTCTGGAAAGAGACAGCCACCAGAGCACTTACAAATATGATCAGGTTGAAAAGGATCATCATGACCTTGATGAACGTGAAGCACCCCATGTTTGCACCTGGAGAGAGCAGATGGACGTTACCAGTGGGATCCCACACCCAGCACCAACCTCCCTCCTTGGGGTTTAGGGCACAGAGAACCCCACCGAGCCCCCTCCCAGCCCTACCAGAGCCCATCCCCACAGCGGCTCCCCCCCCCACAACGCCCTCCCCCTCCTACCTGAGCAGCGAACAGCCCCAGCAATCTCTGCCGCCCCACGCCGCCCCGCCGCCCTTTAAGCGGGGGACGCCCGAGCAGCGCCCGCCTCCTCCGATAGAGCTCCCCCCACCACCATAGGGCCACCCCCTGGGGCTGGCAAAGCCACGAGGGCCCTCGACGAGGTGCTCGGTGCCTTGCTGCCCTCTGCTGCCCGAGCCACCCTGCCCGCCTGCTGCCTGCGTCCATCACCGCCTCCTCTGGGAGCTGGGTTGGGTTTGGGGGGCAGTTGGAGCCATCGCTAAGTGCTGCTCGGGGAGCAGAATTTTGCTGGTACACAAATAATTGTGGCAATTTCATAAATATTTGCAATGAAGGAGTTCCATTCACAGCCCCGGGGAAAATCCCGGGACGTGCTGCTGTGGCTGCTTCCCACCCCCACCTGCCCACACACCTGGAGATGCGTGCTCCCCACTGTCCTATTAGGAATCAGGGCTGGATTTTCTGGCTCTCCTGGCCTACCCACAGTAGGACAAGCCCGGTGGCATTCCCATGTCCATCCCAACCGGTGAGGCTTGCTTTGATTAATGTCCATGGGGACACTGACTGAGCTGTGCCTCAGTTTCCCTCCCTGGGAAGCACAGGGTAACAAACCCCATGTGGGGCCATGGAGAGCAGGGCATGCAGCCTGGGCTTGGTGGGATTTTGGGGTGGCCCCAGCTCAGTGAGCATCAGTTTGCGGCTGGGAACATCTGCCCATCTGTCCCAGTACCTGGGGTGCTGGAAGGACAGGGATCAGGAGTGGCACCAGCTGGTGTACAGTGGCAATCAAACCCTATTTCTCAATTTCTCCAGCTGGGAACACTCAGCTCCATGTTTGCAGCCTCACTCACCCCACCAAATTAGAATCCATGCATTTATGCTCCATTTAGCTACAGCCATGTCTGGGATCACACCAGGGTTTCCCAAAGCGAAGTGGGGAACAGGGAGAGCTGAGTTGGTCGCCTTGAGGGCATCCCCTGGAGATGCTCACACCAAGGGCTGCCCTTCGGCTGCACTAATTCCTGTCCTGTAGGTATAGCTCCAGGGAAGAAAGTGCAGAAATAGATGGGATGTGTCCTCCTGGCAGCCAAATATTTGGATATCTCAGCCATACCCAAATGAAACAGCTCTGCTGAGGTTCCCAGGCACACAGAGCTGAGATCTGGTGCTTTCATTGCACGTAGCTGCAGTACCCTGGATACAGGCTGCTGGTGGGCACAGCCCTGCATGACTGAGCCAGGAGCTTTGCTGTTCCAGCCCCCTCCATTAAGTTCTGCCCTATTAAATCTTAATCACTGCCTCGTTCATTTTTAAGGAGCCTCTCTGCATGCAGGAGTGCTGCCTTGTGTTGTTTCATGGGGTGCCTGACCCTTACCCTGGACTGGGAAACATTTCTGGGTAAATGAGAGAGAGGAAGCAGAGCATCCCTGGGCTGTGGTTCTCTGTGGCAGCTCCCCATGGCCCCTGCATGGCTGAGAGATGACCACCCAAAGGATGGGGTCCAAAGGGTGGAGTCCGAAGGATGAGTGCCACGGGAATGCATGTCCAAAGGGGTGGGTGTCCAAAGGGGTGGGTTCCCAAAGGGTGGGTGCTCAAAGGGTAGGTGTCCAAGGAATAGGTGTCCAAGGGATGAATATCCAACCATAGGTGACCAATGTTGGGTGCTCGAAGGAGTTGCCCAAAAGATGGATGTCCAAGGGATGGATGTCCATGGGGAGGATGTCTGAAGGTGCCCAAGGGGTGGGTGCCACAGCGTGGGTACCCAAGGGATGAGCGTTCAAGGAGCAGGTACCAATGGCATCAGTGTCCAAGGCTTAGATGCCCAACAGTGGGTGTCCAATTATGGGTGCTTGAAGGATAATTGCCCAAGGGATGCTGTCTAAGGGATGGGTTCCCAAGGGATGGGTACCCAGAGCATGGGCTGGATGCTGAGACATGAGACCCGCAGCCCATCACCCCTATTCCCCCAACACCACAGTGCTCCCCTTGCTCCAATATTAGAGCTGCCATCAGCTCCAGCCAATCCCGAGGGGACCCTCCGGCTCACCCCATCCCCACGATCACCTCCTCCCTTCACCAGGCAGGCAGGCGGCATGCCCCCCCCCCTCCACAGGCAGGCTGCCCCCCCCCCCCGCGCTGCGGTGCCGGCGGGCGGGAGGAGGGGACGCTGACATCACCGCCCGGCGCTGCTCGCCGGGGCCGGGCCGGCTCCGCTCCCTCTCCCCGCTCCCCGCTGCCGCCCTCCGGGGCCGGGGCAGCCTCAGAGCCCGGTAAGGCGGGGGAGGGGGGGGGGGGGGGGGAGCGGGGGGGTGGGGGGACGGGTGGATGGATGGATGGATGGACAGAGAGCTCAGCCCCCCCCTCCCCCCCCCCCCCCGTGGGCACTGGGGGGGGGGGGGGGGGGTGGTGGGGGGGGATTTCCCTGCTGTTATCTGCCCGAGGGATATTTATAAATAAATAAATAAATAAAAATTAGTCCATAAATATATAAACAAACAAATTAACTTCAATCCTAGAGGCAGAAGGGGTCCTTTCCCTGCCGTTATATGTCAGAGATATTTAAAAGCCATTAAGGAAAAAAAATAAAATAAAATTAACAACAACGACAACAACAAAAGAAATCACTAAAATCCTGTATTTTTGCACAACCCCGTGTGCTGTTCTGGGGCTGCAGGGCGGCTGCTCAGCCCGTGTGTCTATTTTAAAAGCACGTTGCTTGATCTCTTGCCCTACTTTCCGGACTTGCCGTACTTTCTCGGTGTGTGACAGCAGCAGTGCTGGCCCGGCTATGGTTTTGCCCAGTGCTGGGTGGGGGCACGGCGTGGGCTGGGGGCACCGATGAGCTGCATTTTGCCCCAGCAGAGCAGCCCAGCACCAGGAGGACGAAGGGTGGAAGGAGACCCGGCTGAGAAGGGGACAGCGCGTGGGTCTGCGGCGTTTGCTCACACCACAGTGATCCCTGAGCCAACCTCACTGAGCATCAGCGTGGAATTTTGGGACTGGAGGAGTCAGGGTACCCTCTCCAAGGCAACAATCTCTTCTTCCTCGCTGCCATTCCCTGCTGCATCCCCTCCATGGCCTCCTCAGAGGGGCTGCAGTACCGTGCGCTCTATGAATACCAGAAGGAGCGGGAGGAGGACCTGGCGCTGAGCCCTGGGGACGTGCTGACTGTCAGCAGGGCTGCACTACTCTCTGCCCCCAACTACAAGGATGGGGACGAGCGCAGCCCCAAGGGCTGGCTGCACGGCCTCAACGAGCGCACCAAGGAGCGCGGACACTTCCCCGGCACCTACGTGGAGTACTTGGGCCCCGTGTGCATCAGCACCACCAAGGCGAAGACACGGCCATTGCCCCCGCCGCCCGCCGGGACCCCTGTGCCCGCCGGCCAGCCCTGGGGTGAGTGTGGGGATGGGGGAATCCTAGGATGAATCGTAGAATGGCTTGGGTTAGAAGAGATCTCAAAGATTGTCTAGTTCCAACTCCTGCACACTATGATCCTCTTTTCCTGTGAGATGTGACAGAGGAGAAATCGCTGCTGTGCAGGGCTGGAGGAGCAGAATGGGCACTTGCTGGTGAGGAGTCCCCTCCAAAATATGGTTCCAGACAGCAGCAGTGGGACCGCTCAGTCCTTGGATTGGGCAGAACATGGGTCTGGGGCTGTGCCTGCTAGAAGGGCCCAGATGGACCCCAATAAGATGCTGGGAGCTGCTTTTCTGCTCTGGGAGCTGTCTGAAGCAGAGAGATGGGAGCAGGGATAGCATCTACTGCAGGTTTCCAGGCTCTGCTTTGCAGCTGTTCCCAGTTGTGTGGGATCCAGCCTGAGATCTGGGCACAGAGCATCCCCTGGCTGCCCCCATCCCTCCCCCTCACAGTGCTGCCGGTGACGACATCCCCTGATGCCAGCTGCCACCCTGCTGCCCATGGACTTTGCCATGCAGCTCCTACAGCTTCCTGCAAGCAGGGAGGCTGGGAGCTACCTCCGTCTTCCCTTGCCAAAATGTGGGTGACACAGTGTTTGCCCATGAATGCACCCAGTTCATGCCCTGAATGCACCAAGGCAGCCACAGTCCTGCTGCTCCTGCGGCACTGGTAAGAAGGAGCGAGCAGCTGTGTGCAGCCATCCTGGATGGGCAAATACTGTGTCCCCTGCCCAGCTAAGCCCAGAGGCACACCTGCAGCCTTCTTACCCGAGCTATTCAGAGGGCAGAGCCCCATCAAACTCAGTGCCGAAGGGCAGATATCTTGGGATCAACCCCGGTCACGGAGACCGTGTGTCCGTGGCCATCCATCACCAGCCTCTGGGTAATGAGAGCTGCCAGCCCACAGGGAAACAACAAGCAGGGGCTTGGCTGCACGCCAGGGAATCCAAAACAGCAGCTTCTACCCCAAAAAATCATTGCCTCACATGTGAAGCCCAGGTGGGGGTCTCCCACTGACCCCCCAGGCCCCAGCATGTCCTCAACCTCCCCACAGACCCTCTCCCACACTGCATGTATCAAGGCTTGGGCAAGTGGAAAATCAAATAAAAGGAACAAAATAGGTAAAACCAAGACGATTTTGACCCGCTACCAGCAAGGTTTGGGGCAGGGGTGCTGCCACCTATGGGCATGCTCTGTCCCTGTCCCCTCCGCCAGTGCCACTGCATGGGGATGTGAGCACTGTCACCTGGCACAGGGACACTGCGACAGGAGACATCTCTCTGCCAGATGATGAGTGGTTTTGAACTAAAAGTTGATTGGAATTAAAATCCTCTAGCTGATGGGATTTTCCCTATAATGAAAACTTCCAAACTTTGGAGGTGTTTTTTGGAAAAGAACAGCATCTGCTGAGCTGCAGGGCCAGCTGGGGCCCCTGGGACCCCAAACAGGGTGACTTGGGTTTTCTCCAGCCAGAGGAAGGGCTCAGCCCACAAGGAAAGAAATGCATTTCCAAGACATGCCCCAGAGTCAGGGCTGGAACCACAGGAAGGAATGGTCTTTTAAAAATTAAATAACTTCCTAAAAATGGCTTTGGTATGGAGCCAAGTGCTGTTTGCTGCATGGGGTCTTCCTAGGAGCTTGGAGGCTATTGTGTCCCTGACTGGTTGTCCCATGAACATCACCTCCCATGAGCATCACCTCCAGGACCTCTCAGTCTTCTGAATGGAAGAGGGAACAAACACAGGGAGCAAGCTGGTCACACTGAACTCAGCTTTTGTGGAAAGCACAGCACCTTTATTTAATTAGCCATTATTTTTTAATACAATTCCACTAAAACAGATCAGCTGGCTGCACAAAACAGGCAGAAGAGCTTTTGAGACATCAGCTTCTCCAGATGTTGTATATTCCCCAGTGGTGCTATGGTGATCTCAGAAAGCATGGCCAAGCCAGGGGTGACAGCAGCACCCTCTGTGCCATCACTGATATCCCATTGAGGCACTCTCTCTGGCAACCTCAGGTGCATAACCTGCACAGGCAGAGGTTCATCAGAAGGACTGATCCCAAACCAAGGAGCCTGCAGGGGAGAGAGATGGATGAACGGATGGGTGGTGGATAGATGGATGGAGCATCCACAAACAGACTGATGTGTCCTCTTGAGAAATATTAATTACATCACTGGTTGGAAGTGAAAGATTACTAAAAACAGAAAAGGAAGTAAAATGGACTATGAAGGTAGTTGTTACGGACTCACCTTCTCTCTGGGAGATGGCTGTGAAACACTGTGTCAACACATGTACAGATGGGGTTATGGTTCTTGTATTACCTAAGGACTCCATTTCTTGAATACTGATTGAGGAACAAAGCCTTAATGTTTAAAGCAGTCTCAGATATCTCCAAAATGTCTGTAGTGAGTACAAAAAGGCGTTTAAATTCCCATTAAAGGATTACTGGGGCAACCAACAGGGAAAACAAATTTGGATGGAAGGAAGGGAAAAAAAAAAAGGTGGAAGGAAGAAAGAAATGACAGAAGAAAGGAGAGAAGGAAGAAGGGAAGGGAAGAAAAAAGAAAGGGGGAAAGGAAAGCGGGATAGAGGGAAGCAATGCACACAACAAATTGGGAATGGAGGAATGCTTCAAACCCTTCTCCCCATCTCTCCCCAACAGGGCTCTCGGGGCAGGCAGAGCACGCCGAGCAGCCAGCCCTCCCTGAGCAGGCACTGCTGACCGTGGCCAGGCTCATCGAGGCACTCGAAAAGCAAGGTATGGGCAGCCAAGGGGCAGCCACTCACTCAGCCCATGGTCACTGGTGCTCCTGCAGCACTGCCAGAGCTGTCCTTCGCCCTGAGCGTGCTGGTATCCATGCAGCATGGGCAGAGTGAGGGATCCTGCAGTGTGGGTCCCTGCTCGCTTCTATCACAGGCATGTCAGAGGCAGGATTTGAGGCTCTAGGACTGATCCCTGTCTCCCTGCTGTTCTACAGGTCTCGACAGTGAGCTGCTCTACCGATCAGAGCCTGGTGTGCTGGCTGACACTGAGCTGAAGGAGGCTCTTCTGGCAGGTGAGTCCATGCTTGCATCTTTCCTTGCGTCCCTCAGGTTCTTGCCACCATCAGCATGGGCTGGGTTAGTCTCAGACCTCTTTATGGCCCTATGTATGAATCAGTAAGGCACTGACCACACTGAGCCCCCCTGCACTCGTCTGGTCCTGCTGGGATGCTGCCCATACGGGTGCAACAGTGGGGATGGGACAGACTGCAGGGCGCTGGCACACAGTGTCAGTGGCAGAAAGTAAAAGATTGTTGGTTTTGGCTACAGTCCTTTATTAGAAGCTGGGTGGTTTTTTTTTTTTCAGAAAAAAAAAAAAACAAAAAAATCTGTTTTGCAAACTTCTGAGGCTTCTATTTGAGAAACAGCATGTGAGTGCAATAGAGCAAAAGGAAGGAGGAAAACGAAGCTCCTATCTGGGAGATGGGGGACATGGGGATCACTGCTGGAAGTGGGGTGCACCGAGGCACCCCGTGCCCTGCACCTGAGGGCGGCACTCAGGCTCCAGGCACAGCCCTGCAGTGCCCGAGCCGGCAGCAGCCGGACCGTGTTGCTGGGGAGAAGGGCTGTGATGAAATCTCTATATTAAGCAACATGACCTCATCGTTTCCCTGCTCTCTGCTCTCCGGCTGCAGAGTCCCCGCCGGGCTGGGGAACAGGCACTGTGTGCCCCCCCAGTGCTTCCCATAGGGAGCGACTGCACAAGGGGAAGTGTGGGGGTCCCCCAGCTCTGAGCTGGGGGTGATGTTCAGCCCTGTGCAGAATGCAGACATCACTCCCCCTGCATCTTCCTGCAGGGTTTTGTAGCATTTGGGCTGTAAAACATCAGTGCTGGAAAAGGGGGTTGGGAGTGGGCGCGATCTGCGTGTGAGGGTCACACTTGGCCCCGTTCTCCCTGTAGTCTCCATCCCCATGGCCAGGACCCCATCTCTGTTGGCAAAAGTCAAGGTCAATTTCAGAGAATGGGGAGAAATCAGATATGGGAACTGAATCCTGCCTCAGCTGGGGAGAAAAGCAGGTCCGGGGAAGAGGCATTGGGGTCCCAGTGAATGCCCTATTCATGCTGCTGTTTGGCAGATGGAGAGGAAAAACTTCTAGAAAACACAAGAAAAAGGAGAAGGGGCTGAAGTAGTTGGTTTTCAAACTCCCAGATCTTAACATGTCTGAGAAAATGAAGCATTCCCTACACTACAAGAGCATCTCACATTTTGATAGGGAGTAGGAGGCTCCTCTGGTTGTGTACCCATGGCCTCATGACTGCCCCTATGCCTCCCCCAGAATGGCTCCCATGGGGACTGGTGGTGGCTGCGGTTCTGGGGATGGGGACAGTGATGGGGATGGGATGGGTCAAAGCTGCAAGTGCAGGTGGGATGGGGGGGACATGGGTCCCCCAGCCCCAGAGCTGCTCCATTACTCCAACGCATTGAAATTTGGGATTGTGGAACTCAGTCAGGTGCTGTCCCCACTGCCACAGGAACAGGGCAGTGTCCTGCAGGAGGGGGACATCCGAGCACTGCTAAGAGGATAACTTTAGTACAGCTTTTAGATCAGAGCTGCACACCGGGGTTGGAGTGATGCCACTGTTTGATGCCACTGCCCGTTGGCATGAAACGTGCAAGCCCCTCCTGCTTTGATAGGTGATGTCCTCTCCCCCTGCACTGTCTCCGGGTCCCAATCTGGAGCTGCTTTCTCCTCGTGACTGCGCTGAAGCAGCCACTTGGCAGGAGCTGCCGGGTGCCAGGGAGAATCCCGCAGCAGCAGAGTGGATTGGAGCCGCTGTCTCCAGGCGAGCGGTGCCGTGCGGTGCCATACTGCCATCCTCCCTGCTTTGATCTCCGGCCCCAGCGCAGCACAGTCTGCCTGGAGACACGCTCACGTGCCCGGGAATTAGGTCAGGGCTCGGTGGGGATTAGCGGTGGCGGTGGGCTCTGTGAGCTGCTGCTGGGCAGAATGCAGTGGGTTGGAGCAGGGTGCTCGCGTCGCCCCCAGCATCAGTGCATGGCGGGGGCTGTGTCCCCCCATCCTCTTCTCAAGGGGATGGAGCCTCCAAGAACTCCGGTGTCCCCACGCCGTGCCATCAGCCCCGTCACAATGACTTTACTCCATGCACCCCAATGCCTGCGGCTCTACTCTTCATTTGTACCTGTAAATAAACCCCGCAGCGGTCAGAGCCTGGGAGGATGCATGAGTTCATCTGTTATATTTGGTGGGGATGAAAGAAGGGTGAATTAGTGGCAGTGGCCGCCTGTGACTCATGCCTCACGCCTTCCCCATCTTGGCTCCAGGGAGGGGTCCCAGCTCCAAACCAGGGTGCACGGTGGGGAAAATCCCAGCCAGGGCTGCAGGAGCTCAGGGCAGGGCTGTGCCGCAGTCACCAAGCTCAGGGTGACCGCAGGGCTGGCACAGAGACGTGACAATAAGGCTGAGTCAAAGGCAGGGAAATTCCACAGGGAAATCCCCCAAGTGGGATGGATATCTGGGAGGCTCCGAGATCAGGTCCTTCAGCAGGCATGGATGGGAAGAAAGGTCCTGATTTAATCTTCCTTCAGCACTGGATGTCAAAGTTTGGGGTACCACTATGCCATGGGGACCTCAGACCCAGAGGCATCACACTGCAGCTCAGCCCATGCCATTCCTTGCAGATGTTGGGCACACGGGACCCCTAAGCTGGCTGTGGGCTATGGGATGCAGCCATCACCTCTGTCCATGTGCATGGCACAAATGGAGCAGAATGGCTGCTTCCCAGGCTCCATTCAATCCTCTTGTTCCCAAAACCCCCAGCCTTTTCTGGGCCATGCCAAGCATCCTCCTACTTTCCTTTTGCCGCAGTTCAGGCACACACCATGGGGCTGTCTTACTGACAGCTCCTTGCTGCAGCTGCCGGGAGATATCCTATCATTTCCCACCCCACCTGACTCAGCCTCAGCCCCTGCCCCCCGAGAGGCTTCCCTTGTTCTGCTGTGCAGGGTCTCAACTCCTACAGGGAAGAAAAGGGAGCCCCTAACCTTTCTCCCTCTCTGGGGTACCCCCACGTGCGTACCATGCTCTGTGCTTAGGGAGTTGGTATGGGGCTGAGGAGGGTTTTGGGGGGCATAGGGGGTGTTTTCCTGCTTTGTGGCACTGGATGGGGTCCCTCTGTCCTTGCACGTGGGCTGGGGAGAGGACAGGGATCTCCAGAAAAGGGCTGGAACATCTGGAGAGCGTGGGGGACAGTGACTCATTCTGCAGCATCATTAGCTTCTTACGGGGTTATCATCTCCCTGTGATAGCAGAGCGGGGGCAGCTCCCTGCCCACTCTTCCCTTTAACCCTTCCCAGCTGCCAACAAACATCTCATGGGGCACAGCTCCAAGCACCCCAAAGCCAGCACCAGGGAGGAGAGTTAGGGCAGGGGACATGCCCAGGATGATGGGGACACCAGGGTAGGGCCATTTCTATCTGAGCAACTGAGACTGCATGGAAGCAGTCCCACCTGAAATTAATTGTTGGCAGCAGGGTAACCCCTCTCCGGTCTCCCCATCGCAGCTCTCTCTGGGTGCAAGGATGTTTTCCAGTCTTGCTTTGATATCGGCTGAGCCTTCGCTTTGAACACGCCCCTAAGCCTATGCCCAGTTATGCAAATGAGCTAATTAGGCCACAGCAGAGCCGCAGGCTAATTGCCTCGGGCAGCACCCATTGGCATCCCCTTCCTTGCACAGAACAGGCGGCGGCTGCTCTCCCCAGTCTGCATGAGCATCATTTGATGGATCCCCAGTGAGACCCCCGTGGTGGGATGTACCCAGCAAGGGCAGATGCAGGAGGGTTTCTGGCATAGAAACGATGTCTGAGAGTAAGCTAAAACCAACTGGAGGGTTAGAACAGGTTTGGGGTTTGGCTGTTGCTGCCCATTTTCTCATCATCTCCAAAGCTGGAGAGTTTCAGGCAAATGCAGGGGTTAGAGCATCTCATGGGACACTGGCGGCTGGTTGGGAGGCTCCAATTGTGCATTTTGGTGATGGGAATGTGACAGATGAACTCTTCCCATGGGCACTTTTCCACATCTCTCCATTTCTCCTCTCCCTGCTGGCATCCTGCACATCCCCATGCTCCTTTGACCTGGGTCATGGTGGTACAGTGGCTTTCATCACAGCCATCCTGTCAGGCTCAAGGTTGGTTTGTGGCTAGCAGGGTGCTCACTCCTGAAGATGAGGTAGTGTCTCCAGCCTCTGGGTTAAAGGCTTTGCCTTGGGATTGTTCAATCTGTTTGTTTTCTGGTCACTGAGCCAAGAGCCGGGCACTGGGACTTGCCATGGGCTGTGGTCCTGGAGGAGCTGGACAGGGAGATGGGCACTATCCTGGTGGGGATGTTCTGGGGGAGCTGCTCTCCAACCACACAGCAAGAGGCTGGATGGGAAGAGAAGACCCAACTCAGAGTGTCCAAATCCTGATGAGAGTTTGGGTGCTCCATGGCCTGCCCTTAAGGAATATGGTTTTCTATCATTTGAGGCTTACAGTCTCCAAGGCCAGTTGAAGTGGTTGGAGGCTCAAAGCATTTTCTGCTGAAAAATGCTGTGGGTTTGGAGAGATGGAGCACCTCCCCAAACACTCTTGCTTTCAGTAAAGCTGCATTTGGGGATAAAAATGCAGAGAGAGGGGAAAGGAAGGGTGTTCAGGACATGGCAAACCCAATGCCTTGCTTCTAGACCACAGCCACGTAGGGCCTGAAACATCACCATCAAGAAAATGCAAAGCCTGGTCCATTTTCCGATATTCTCCTTTAGAGGAGAGAAATTCAGTTTCTATAAATGCACCGTCTCAGTCGGTCTCAAATACCTTGGGACTTCCTCCCCACCCCCCCTCCAACATTTCTTCTGCAAGGAAAATTTCAAAACCTTCATGTTTGGCTCCACTTCGGATCAGAGCCAGATTTTGAAACTTCAACATCTTCGCCAAAGGGGATGCGTCCCCCCAGCAGCTGGCTGGGCTGGGACCTCCAAGACAAACGCATGAGGCAATGCCTCGACGGACAGCTGAAGTAATGTGTCCCCTTGGCAAGCCTGGCCATGGGACTCCAATGGAGCATGGGACGTGTTTCCCAAGGGCTGACCCCATTTTGGGATGATCTCAGCCTTCCTCACATGCTTTGCCGCAGTCATGGGGTT
The DNA here is from genome assembly GCF_019232065.1 of Centrocercus urophasianus. Taxonomy (NCBI): domain Eukaryota; kingdom Metazoa; phylum Chordata; class Aves; order Galliformes; family Phasianidae; genus Centrocercus; species Centrocercus urophasianus. The sequence goes on along the minus strand of NW_024884733.1, from coordinate 20,810,280 downwards.
GCGCAGCATTGCATCATTCCATAGAATCACAGAATCATTACGGTTGGAAAAGACCTGTAAGGTCATCCAGTCCAACCAGCAACCCATCCCCACTGTGCCCACACACAGACCCATAGAATCATAGCATCATTAAAAGTTGGAAGAGAACTCTACGATAATCAAGTCCAACCGTTGATCCATCACAACCATTGGTGCCTGATGTCTGTAGTGGACCTGGACAGGGGCTCAGCCCACAGTATGGGTGCTGTCCCATGGTGGGAAACTCAGGGCTCCTGCTGGGTCTCTTGCAGATGCCTCAGACGTGGATATGGAGGTGTACGATGCCCAGACATTGGCAGAGACCCTGAAGTGGTACCTGCAGGAGCTGCCAGTCCCCCTTGTCCCTCCCACACTCTGCACCGACCTGCTCTGTATGGCTCAAGGTAAGCAGAGACAGGCTTCCCCCATGTTTTGTGGGGTGGAGGAGTTTTGAGAAACCCCTATCATTTCCTCTCCTCATTCTCTGGAGATACTGCATCACGGGCACATCCCAAAGGTCATCAGCTGGCAGCATCCCATGCTCCACATGGCAAATTTTGGGGAAGCAAAGGGAGAGCAGTAGGCACAGGATCCCCAAGACAGAATAACCTAAGCTGTGGGGCCACATATCTATGACACTAATATATGCCGTGACTCCTGTGTCCTGAGTGGGGGAGGTGTTTGTGAGGGCAGAAGGGATCATGGGGACTGCTCTGCCTGAGTGAGGAAGTGAATGGATGGCACAGCCCTGTGCAGGAATGGTGCCAGCAGAAATACTGCTGGGCTGGGGGCACCGGGACACTGCCTTCCCATTCCCCTTTGGAGAGGAGAAATCAAAGGCTGCCTCCTTTCCGAGGATAAAGAAGCAATTAGGAAGCAATTAGCTGGGTTGCTTCATTAAGCAACTTCAAAGGGAAGCACCTTGCCTCGCAGCCCAGTCCTTCCCCTTGTAGTCCAGTCCTGCAAGGAGCAGAGGCAAAACCCCAGGGCTTTCAGAAAAGATACCAAAAAGCAAAACTTCTGGGAGATGAGTCCTGAGCTCTCCAGGATCCAGCCCCAAAACATGACGAGTGGGAAGGTCCCTTCATCGTGCAATATCTTGCATCCCTCATGGCAATGACAGGATGTCTTCCCTCTGCTGCAGAGACCCTGAGCGTGGAGGACTGTGGGCAGCGTGCCCTAGCCCTGCTGGCAGCCCCAGCCCTGCCACAGCCCCACATGCTGCTGCTACGGGAGCTCATCCGGCACTTCAGCCACCTCTGCCAGGCTGCCTGCAAGAACCAGCTGTCAGCACAGCTGCTTGGGGAGCTCTTTGGGGAGCTGCTCCTCCGCCCTGCGTCCTCCAGGTGAGACCCCTTGGCCTTCTGTGTCCCACAGCTGTTGGGGATGCTGTATGGAAATGTGTGGGTTGGGAGGCAATTTTCTAGAATCATTAAGGTTGGAAAAGACCACTGATCTCACCCAGCCCAACCCACCCCATCATGCACACTCACCACGTCCCTCAGTGCCACATCTCCATGGCTCCTGAACACCTCCGGGGACAGTGATCCCCCCGCCTCCCTAAGCACTCTGTGCCAACATTGTGCTTTCAGAGAATGAATTTTTCCTAAAATCCAATCTGAACCGCCCCTAGTGCAACTTGAGTGCGTTATCTCTCCATGTGTCACTCCTTACATGATTTGGGGTGGTCAACTCAGGGACCTTTGGGGACACCAATCTGCTGCCATCCTCACGCTCACCCTGTTGTCCTCGCAGCACTGAGGCAAACCCTGAGCTCTGCGCAAGGATCATCGAGTCCCTCATCATGGCTAGTGAGGTGGCCGAGGTGCCAGCAGCCCCCGGTAAGTGATACCTGGTTGAGGGGATGGAACTGGTGGCACTGCCTGGGGACAGTCTCGCATGGTCCCATCCTCTGTGGGTTTGGGGGAAGGAAGGGGCTCAGTGTGCTGCCTGTCTGGTTGTGGTTTGGAGCTTCTCCTTTGGAGGTTTAAGCTCCAGCCCTCGTCTGGCCATGTCCCAGTGCTGTGACTATCCTGCCTGGTGGCACTTTGTGCCCATCATTGCCGGACCGCAGCAGGTGCCGCTGGAACTGGTAAAATGTGGATGGATGCAGTAGGGAGGAAGAGTGCTGGTGGCCCAAACTGCAGACCCTGAGGACCACAGAGGTCCATCCCTGTGGGATCCCTGTACCCACACCGAGCCACCCAGGAGATGCAGCTGCTTCTAGCCTGCCTGCCCTGCAATATATCTGGTCCCTGTCATTGCCTCAGGTCCCTGCAGGGTGGCCAGGCCAGGCAGGATTACGGCTCCTAATATTGCTCATAAATCAGCCCTTCAGACTTGTCAGCTGATCTCTTCCCTGCTGATCCAGATGTTGGACAGCTGTGGCTGTCCCTGCTCTCTGTGCAGTACTGATGTCTCCATTGCCGTCCCTGCACCCTGAGGTGACACTGGTCATCCCTACCCTGCACTGAGCAGGGGGTGACTGAGATTCAGTGGATCCCCATCCCCTTTTTGGGTCCACTGGGGACATGTCACCATGAGCCAGGACAGCCATGGAACTGCACTGCGTGCCACCAGACAGGTCCTGCTGCTCTCCATATCCAAAAGGAGGTCATTACCCAACTGTCATCACATTAGGATGTTGGGAAGCTTAATTAAATGCCTGCAAAGCACTTTGGGAAGCTAAGGTGCTATATATAAAGTGCAAAGAATTATTATTAGGCAGGGGACGCGTGCCTTGGCCCAGGCCCTGGCCTCTCCCCCACGTCCCGGCACCAATATTATTTTGGGGTGCATGTGGAGCCGCCGCTTTCTAATTCTTGCTGTCAAATCGCTATAAATACCCAGCAATAACACGGCGGTGTGTGAAAACAGCCCGGGAATAGGAGCCGGGAGCTGACACGGAGGAAACCGCACTGTGACCTCATCCTGACTCAGGCATAAATATACCTGGTGGCAGCGGGGCACGGAGCCCCGTGGGTATGGGGACAGTGGCAGTGAGGTCACTAGTGGGGTGGGTGACCCTGGGGGCTCCACCAGTGCATGAGCTGGGGCTGCATCCTGAGCTCCCCGCTGTGCCCTCCAGCGCGTCCCCAAAGCCACACCTGGTGCAGGGACATGGAGATGTTTTGGGGTCTGGGGGGCACACAGAGCCTGGTGCAGGACCCCCAGCCCCGGGGCTGGTTCCCAGTTTGGGTGAGGGGGAGGGAAGGCAGAGGGAAGCAGTGATGTAAATACCAGCTCAGCTGAAGGAAGATGACTTCATCTCCTTTTCCTCTCCTGCTGCTATTTATAGGCACTTTAATTTACTCCCCTTTGCTTTATTATCTCTCCAGCAAGCCGTTAGCCCTCAGACAGCAGGATGCCTTTACTCACCATGCAGCAAAGACTTGTGAAAAAAAAAAACGACTAAACACACACACACACACACACAAAAAACAAACAAACAAAAAAAAATTCCACAGACATAGAAAAGCCAAACATTGGGGCAGGAGGCCGAGCACTGCGGGCAGGAGCACTGCCATTCCTTGCCCCAGGTTGGGGAGAAAATGTGACCTCTTCAGCTCCTTTGTGAGCAAAAGCAGGGATGAGGTGTCCCCATTCCAGAGCAGGGTTTTGGCAGAGTGCAGCCTGGGTAGTTCCCAAGCCCAGGTCCTGCTTGGGGCTGTGCTGCTGGCAGGGGACAGAGCCAGCTGTCCCAGTGCGCGGCAGTCACCCCTGCGTCACTGTCTGTGTGCCAGTCCTGCTGCCACGATGTGCTCCTCTGAGTGCCAGGAAGGGGAGAGGTGCAACGAGCAGGAAAAGGGATTGGAGTTATAAATAATGTGGGGGCATCTCCTGCTGTCCCCGAGCGTGTGACGGAGTGGTGGCAGGGCAGTATGCGGATGGCAGCGGGGACACTTTCCTTTCAGGCGGTATTTTGGCATGCAGCCATGAGCAGCCAGCATTTGGCTTGGGAAATCAGCCCCAGAGTGCCTGTGAGACAGCCAAAAGGAAGGGGGTGAGCCTTCCCCAGGCCAGAGCATCTCTAGGCTGCATTGCCCCTCCACTGCCCCTTCCCATATTTCCTCCCTTGGGGTTGGCTCTGGAGAGCCCCCTGAGCAGTGTTAAAAAATGGGGAAAACTCATCTGAAAACTGCATGGAGTGGGCAAATGGAGGCAAGTGGTCCCCTGTGCGGATGTCTGGTTCTGGCTCCCCTCATCTGAAGATAATACAGTGCAAACAAATTAACGCTGGGGAGGGGGGAAAAAAGAGAGCAAGAGCCTAGCTAGCAACATGAGATAGGGCGAGCAGCTAAAAATAACAGATCCCCCAGGGCGCGGGGAGAAACACGACAAGGATGTGCACACTTGCAATCCCAGAAGGAGCCTCTCGCCTCTCCAGCTGCTCTGGCCCAAATGAAGATGAGGCAGCGAGAAAAGAGGGGAAAGCCTCTGGGTTGGCTGAGCCTAAGAGATGGCCAAACCTATGGAATGGCTGAGCCCAGGGAATGGCCAAACCATGCACTGGGAGCAGTGCTTCCCACTAGTGCTGGGGATGAAGCAAGGGATTTCTGCTCACTACCCTGAGAAGCTGAGCTGGGGGAAGACATCAGTGCCGTCATTTTGGTGGCTGAGCTGAGTTGAGGTCTCTGTCAGCACTCCCTCTCCTCCATCTCAGATCAGATTATCATGCGGCTCCCAGTATCCTCACAATGTGAACGGAGCCCAAGCTCTGCCAGCATCCCTAAGGATGCAGCAGAGGATGGGGTATCCCAAGCATGCAGGATACCCTTGGCTGGCAGGCGTGCCTGACCCACTTGCTGCATTCTTCAGTCAGATGGCAGTGGGAGACCCCAGTGGTGCTGCCTTCGTGGCTAATTTTAGCCCGTGTTTAATTAATGATGGAGCGAGGAGGGTAGCAGCAAGACGGTGAGCCCAGCCCCTGCCTGCTGCTAGAGGAATGGGGGCAATGTGCAGGGACGTGGTGTGCGACAGCAGGACCAGCTACCAGCGGAAGCATCTCTCCACTCAGATTGAAGCCCTTTTCCTCCTCAGCCATGTGGCCAGGGCTGATAAGGGGCTAGGGAAACCCAGAGTATTGTGCTGCCAAACAATAATCACGGGGAGGAATCACGTCTGAGAGGAAGCAGGGGGCTGGGGTGAGGACTGAGACCCTCCACGTGCTTTCTGGAAATAATTCCCCACTTTCTGTCCAATGTTTTGGGATGGCTCCAGCAAGTATCACCCTTCTGGTTTGGGGCTGAGCCCAGTGCGATCCTGGTGGTGTCAGGGGGGTGGCAGTGGCTGGTGGCTGCTGGTGACACGGTTATTCTCCAGGCCTGCCTGGCTTTAAAATCTATTAACGTCACTTGGCCGATCGAGCCGGGAGCTGCACAGGCAGCTGAAATGCTGGGGCACAGATCAGATCAGAGCAGGATTTCAATTACAGTAATCAAAGGTGACACAGATAAGGAACCTCTGCTCTATGAAACCACGACAGCTGTCCTCTGGCTCAAACCAGTGCGCATTGAGAGCGGCTCCATCAAAATCACTGAAGTGGTACTTGGGTAAAATTGGATTGCGAATCCATTTTTATCTGGCATGGTGGAAAACGCTTTCCCTGTGCTCCCTGGGGAAGAAAAGCAGCTTCCTAGGGGGGAACAGACATGGCAGCGGGGACATCGCCCGACAGCCCTGCAATGCTCCTAGGACAGCTGATGCTGGAGATAACCAGAGGCTCAGGTGCATTGAGCTTGGTACTCTCCAGGAAGTCCTGGACATGCTTTTGGGTCCCTGAGCAGAAAAATCATATAATCATAGAATCACAGAATGGGTTTGGGTTGAAAGGGAAGTTAAAGCCCCCAGAGTTCCAAATCCTGCCATGGACAGCCCATCCAGCCTGGCTTTCGGCATCTCCAGGGATGGGGCATTCACAGCTCTCTGGGCAGCTGTGCCAGCCTTGATCTGCTAGAAGTTAACTAGAAACAAAGTTTGGAGCTTTCTGGATCTTGGTAAAAGCTGAAGTCATAGTTTAGGGCATTGCAGAACATCCAAACAGACCTGATGGCCTTTTGGTCCAGTGGCCCAAAGGTCCTCAGTGTTGGCTGCTCATCTTCTGCTCTGTTGGCTGATTTCTTTCATTTGAAGAAACACTGGGAAGGGTTCTGCAGTGGTGGGGGTTTTGATAATGCCCCACCTGGCCAACCTCACTCTGTGTTCCGGCCGTGATCAGCCATAACCATCCGTCTTCTGTGCATTTATCAGCACAGTTCCGCTCCACTGCCTCCACCAACTCTTGCCATAAAAGCATTAAACTGAAACATCTGGAGTGTCTCAGCATGAGAAACCCAAGTGTTCTGGGGTCCGGAACAGCATGGATGATTCAAGACAAATTCCCAAGCCATCAGGCTCAACCTGAGCTTGCTCTTTCCAGCCAGAGGCCTATCCAAGTGTCTTCATCCCTGCTGCTAGTGGAGCATCCAGCTCTGACTTTTCCCTTGCAGAAAGAAATAGAAAAACTCCCATGTGTGCAGCACATCCCTCCCTAGAGCTGAAGGGTCCCTTAATTTCAAGAAGGGTGGATGCAGAATAAGGGGTTTTGCCATCCGGATTCCTTCTGGGCACCTCCTGCTCGCCCATGGCCCCACAGTGCTGCCTTTCGGCAATTAATCTGGGCATGCTTTACATTAACGAGTCTCCCCACTTTAAATTATAAATGGCCCTCAGCATGTGTGCACACAAACGCACGTGTGTGCGTGGAGAATCCTTTAAGGCCATCATTAGCCGTAATTAGCAGGATCTGTCACTCATCTTTGGCAGTTAACGATGAAGCCCTGAGTCACAGGGATCCGGCGGCGGATAAAATAAACACGATTTCAAACAGTTTGGAAATAACAAGCCCTTATTAATCAGACAAGCCCCAAAGGGGAGTGCTTGGAAAAGCAGCAGCATCTCTGCCATCTCCACAAGCAGAGCTGGAGGGCTCTGATATCCCATCCTGCTCCAATCCCTAAAATACGGGTTTGGGATGTGCTAAGGTTTGATGACTTTGAGCAGGCAAAATCCATCCAAAAAGTGCTTCTGCACAGGTCTTCTTTGGGTGAAGGGCTTGGGATCTAGCCCTGGATGCATTATAGGGGCACACAAGAGGCAACAGGAGCAATCCCAGGGTTCCACAGCATGGAGCTGAGCAGAATCTGGGGACAGGGTTGGCATGAAGGATGATTCCTACAGAACAAGGGGAGCTGGGAAGATTTTGGCTGTCACAGCTGCAGCTAAATCACAGCAAATAGGAGGGGAATGGGACACATGAGGCTGGATTATATTACAAAGGAGCAGTCCATCATGGGGTATTTAAAATAATCCGCTTAGATGCACAGTAGCAGATTTGGAGTGCTAAGGGAATTGAAGGCGCTGTGGCTTTGCAAGGCTGGATCAGATCTGGTGAAGATGCCACTTAGGACAGCACATCCTGTCCTGCTTTGTTGCCACAGGGGACAGGCACATGGTCCTGCAGCCTCACAAGGTAGCCCACCAGGATGTGTCCAAGGTGACACTGGTGATGCTGAGATGGGTGACAATATCCCATGGCATTTTCCTGGGATGCACAGAGGATTTGATCCCTCTATGGGTGATGCTGAGCCCCACACATTCAAGCATGGTGAAACGGTGTTGGGAATGCCCAGAGGAGAACCGTACCTGTGCTGCTGGGGGATGCCAACCTCATCCATGGGCACCTGTGACTCTGCTGGGGCTGGAGATGCCCAGAGATGGGTGTCAGGGGCTACATGGGATTGTTGGTACTTCTCTCTGATTAATGGGGAAATGGGGAAACAGATGATAATGCTTTTCCCCAGTGTGGGCATGCAAGTTGCATTAGCATACCTAGGGATAGACCACTGATGCTAAGAGCTGGTAGGTTCTCAGTTGGCATGCAGAACCCCAGCAGATTTGTAGGCTCTGAGCATCCCTGCATTGCTCCTCCAAGTCAAACTGAAAGCTCAGCCCCAGGAAGAGGCATTTCCCAAAAGAGCATCCTTCCAACAGCAGATTTCCATCCTGGGCTCATAGTCCCACACCTCTAGACTGATCTCAGGGCTTCGAGCCATGAAGGCAGACCGTGCAGTACCCCTGTCACTCATGATGCCCCAGCCATCATATTGCCTGTCCCTTTGGGTCCAGCACCTTGCCCACAAAATCCATGGCCACGTCTGATTAGGCTATGGGACCACCTGCTCCTCTCTTTGCCCTTCTCTTGCGCCCTCTGTCCCCTCATCACCCCTGCTCTGTGCTCCTGTGCTGTACTCCTCTGGGTTTAACGACTGTCCCCAGCTCCCCTCAGTATTAATCCAGGAGAGGATTAAGGTTAACAAGCTCCTGGAGCCACCTAGCCCTCGTGCCTGCACAGGCGGACTGATGTGTCCTGGCCCCAGAGAGGGCACAGTGCCCTCAGTATTCCTGCAAGCCCAAGAGGTAAGGATGGGGTTGGGGATGGGGATAGTGTTCAGGCTAGGGGTGAGAATGGGGTTGAGGGTGAGAATGAGGATGGAGACAGAGAGGCCTTGGGCTCTCCCTCATTTCTTCTCATCCTCTGGTCTCTAGATAGGTCTGGACTCATGACAGCTTGTTTGAATGCATGGAAAATATCTTAATCCCAGTAAATCCATGATCCTCACGGTGCTGCCCCCAGAGCCCCCTACTCCAGACTTAAGACCCAGGGGTATACAACCTGTGGAGATAGGGAGGACAGGGTACCGAAGATGCTACTGCCATGGAGCAGGATGGTCCAAGCAGAGCTGCCTCCCTCTTGTGTCCACCTATTGCTAATCCTTTTGAGAGCAGGGCTTTTAGAGAGAGCAGAGGTGAAATGTTTCTATATAGTCATGTATTTTGCTATTTCTATGTGATTCCTATATGTATCACACCCATCGTAGCCCCTGATCCTCTCACGCATTGTCTCACTGATTAGGGGGGTATGGATATGGCTGCTCCCTGGCACGCGGGGTGGCAGAGCACCCTGTTCCTGTCACCAGCCTAATTCCATATCACCAGGAGTTGCCTTCACCTGCCCTGACCCACGAGCCATAATCCCCCTCCTGCTGCACCCGCAGGATGCAGATGAGTTATCTCAGCAGCTGGTCCCGGCTGGGTGAGCTGAGGCCAGCGCAGGGCTGGTGGCTGATGGCTGCAGGACAAGGGATGAGGAACAGGAACAGCCTCTGCTGAGGAAGCAGGGTGACTGAGCTCCCACTTGTGCCAGTCCCAGGCTGCCAGCAGTAAGCCCATCCCATAGAGAAGGGGGCACTGGATGAGGGGAACACAAACAGCACCTAGACTGGGGAGGAGGGAGAGGAAGAGAGGCTCTGCCCCATCTCTGGGGTCTATAAATAGGCAAAAGGAACCAAAAAATGCTGTCCGAAGTTGTGTCTCCTATATTTGTAAGAAGCAAAGAAGATGCTGGGATAGTGGCTGAGCTGAGCTTTTAACCAGGCAGATTACACTTAGCAGGAGCATTTACCTCTGCCTTTAATCCGCCTCCACAAAGACTTGCTAACTCCTTCCCGTATTTAACTGGAAGGCTTGAACTCTTCGTGCTGTCTATGCTCCCTGAGCACCCAATGCCCTCTCGGGGGACTCCTATAGGAGTGGGCACTTTCCTCATTTTTCCCATGCTTTTGCTCCAGGTTAAGCATCACTTCAGTGATGCTTAAGATGAATGGCTATTTGTTGTCAGCATAGCCACAGGCTGTTGCTGCTTGTCACTCTGGTGGATCTTCCATAGGGCTCAGGTGGTGCCAGATGGGATGACCTGGCCCCTGGATTGGTGAGGTCCTCAAAGCCCTAACACAAGTGGGTCAGTGCTGGAGGCACAAATCCGTCCCTGCTCTTAGGAACAGGCTTGATACAGCTTTGCCACCTCACACTTTGACAGGCCTTTCTCAAAATGCAGGGTTGGACAATGATGCCAGCTGTGACCTGCAAAAGGCCAGGACAGGGGGTAGCCTGGGTCACCCCCGGAGTGTCTCTGTCACAAGGCACTGAGGTTCTCTCATCTGGACTTTGCTGAGCAAAACTCATTGTTGCTCTCAACTAAAAAGCAAGAGAAGAGCTCTGGCTGTTTGGCAAGCGAAGACGGTCTTATGTTCAGCTGTATTTCTGTAGGAACAGAAAACATTTGCAGCCGGCGTGGGACAGCGGGGGCAGCAAGGGGCTGCTGCCAGGGACAAGCATGGGGGCTGGCAGGGAGGCGGGAGCCCAGCACGATGCAAAGCAGGCAGTAATTCTGTGCCAGGTCTGCAGGCTGGGATGGGAAGGAAGCATGAGCCGAGGCAGCAGAGCCAGGGCTGAGACGTCGTCTGGCTTCTGGGAAGCAGTAGCTATGGGAAATGTGGGCTGCCCCAGCCAAAGGAGTTATGAATACTTATCCTATGGGATTGCTGCCGTGTTGGTTGAAGTGAAGGGCTCCCTGTCCCTGCTGCTGGTGTGGGGCTGAGCAGGGATGCTCACAGGCAGTTCTAAGGCCCTCCGGTCCCAATTCTTGGCCAATCACAAGCTCAGGTTGCTCTGTGCTATCCCCACGTTGCCATCCCCATCTCCATTCACCATCTCATTCATCACAATAATGAATGAGTCGTTTGGGCAGCTTCCTTCTCCCACTGTAGCTTCCATAGGTTGCAATCTCCATCAAAAGGACTGCGGGGATTTCTTCTTTCTTGGATGAGTGTGAGATCAGTGCCTTGCTGAGGTGTCACTCTAGCTATCCTTTAAGGGCAGCAGTGGGAGGTAGGTGAGGAACATATGTACTCCATCCCTTTTCTTGGATGGGTAACCCCAAGCACTTAGAAATGCCAAGAGCTGGCTCAAAGAAGAGTTCTTCTGAGCCCTTGAGAAGCCCATGGGATCATATTTTGCATTTATTTGTCCGTAATCAAAAGGATTTTTTTCCCCATCCTACTGTTAACTGGAAAGCACCGAGAGTCTCATGTCATCGGTGCACATGAATCTTGGGGCTGCAGACACTGCTGAGACCCCAACAGCCTTCCCACCCAGAGCATCACACCACAGCAGCCCAGAGTGACAGTGATGTGGAAGTTTCCATTCCCACCAACCCTTCATTCAGGCACTCATAACTCTGTCTGATATGTTTTTCTTTTTCTCTCTCCTCTGGGGATAAATTTTTCTGTCTTTGTGCAAAAATGGCTCTGAAGTACTTTGGGAGTGGAAACCTCCCATTATGTTGTTGAAAAATAATATTAATCTTCCCCCTCCTTTTATGAAGAGCTTTCACCCAAATGGCTGGGGACTGAAGGTAGCACTTGATAAGGAAACAGCCCTTGCTGAAGGGATATTCCCCATCCCTGGAGATGCTCAAGGATAGGCTGGATGGGGCCTTGGGCAGCTGACCTGGTGGGACATGTCCCTGCCCATGGTAGTTAGGGTTGGAACTGGATGGGCTTTCCAAAACAAGACATGTTGGGGCCATCCATCAGTATCGGTTTCTTTACTTTATCCCACCTAGCCTCCAAGAAATTAGAGTCACAGAATCATGAGGCTAGAAAAGTCTTCTGATATCAACCAGTCCAACCCCAGCCCACCATGCCCACTGACCGCATCCCTCAGTGCCACATCTCCATGGTTCTGGATCACCTCCAGGGATGGTGACACCTCCACCCCCCTGGGCAGCTGTGCCAGCGCATCACTGCTCCTTCTGAGAAGAAATTTTTCCTAATATCCAACCTGAACTGATGCTCTTCACTTGGGAACTCAGAATTATGCAACCAAATCATGGTGTCCCAATCTCTGGTTGCCCAATGAAGGCATCACATCCATGCAGTGGTTTATAAGCACTAACCCTACATAGGGCTGTTTGTTTTATTTCTCCACTCAGCATTCAGAGGCCATTCTTCCTTGCACTTATTTACTGCTAAGCAGAGAAAGCCAGGGAGAATGATCTCCAAAGCAAACAGAGCCATGTTTCCATTTGGGAAAAGTGACAGGGAAAGTGCAGGGAGCAAGGAGCAGCACACGATGGATTGCATGCGTGCAACTGCGAGGAGAGCAGCAGCCAACGCGCCGCCTGCGCTGAATTCCTGGCCTGGATGGAAGGCCAGATGGATGGCTTCTCACAGCCCCAGGAGTCCCTGCTCTGGGTCTATCCAACAGCAGCGAGAGGTGCTGTGCTGTGCCACCTCCAGACCTGGGGACCCTCAGGTCCCAGGGGTGGCAGCAGTACAGGGACATCTCTGTGTCCCCAGATTTGCTGCTGCATTCTTCTCTCCAATGCTCGCAGTGTGATTAAACTATGAGCTGCTCTGTTTATTAAAAGAAAGAGTTATGGCAGGAAGGGATTGGGATTATTTCTCTCCTCCATGAATAAAGTTCTACAGTTCCTCTTAAAATCAGACCTGAGGAATTTACAGAGTGGTTATTGTACATTCCTTGCAAAAAAAAAAAAAAAAAAAATCCGAGCGAGCAGTGCCAGTGCATTAAAGTAATGAATAAAGGAAGTGAAAAATATTTAAAATTCCTATACAGTGTTACATTTCAAAAATGTCCTGGTTGCAGAACTGGGGGAAGGTGGCTCTTTTCTCCCTAATTTCTCTGAACTTGTTACAAGTCTCCTTCCATTTTGCTCACCATTTCCAGGCGAGGCCCTGGCATGGTGACAGAGATGCGAAGTGCACAAAGGGACCGGAGTGTGGTCTGATCATTCTGTAACTGGAGCTGCCCGAGGCAATTTTTTTTTTTCAAGCCAGTGTAAATGGGGATGGCTGAAACCCTCCACAGTCGGTCTGCCAGGGTTCTCCTGTAACGGATTGCTCCGTTTAACTCTGCTGGTGAAATGACAGGAGGAATTAGTGTAGGCGGAGATAGAAGGTGAATGGCAGCTTCATGGCCCCACAGACCCCGGAGTGCCATAGCCCAGGGTGTGGGCAGCCCTGCCCCTCTGCAAAAAGACCCTAAATGCTGGCAGTGTGTGGGGAGAAAAGTGCCCACTGCAGGGCCGTGGGTCCTGGAGCACTATGCATAGCTGCGGGCTGGCACTGGGATGGGGATGATCCAAGTGTCCAAGTTGCAATCCTTTTGAACAGGATTTGCATTCTGCTTTGGCGCTGCGGAGGTTTGGTTTGTGTAAGAGCGTCAGTGTTCTGGGGGAGCCGGGTGGGAGCACTGTCCTGCAGAGGGGATGCTTGGGGTGGATATGAGCACGCGAGAGTGTGCTGCTCCGGAGATGTTCGGACACCTCCACTCCTCTGAAATTTGGCAGCAATGATGCCCTGAGGCTAGAGATGTACCTTTCGCTTTTCCCATGAAATTCCACTCTGGTTTGGCTGAGTTATTAAAAAAAAAAAAAAAAAAGAAAAGTTTGAAAATCGCCATTTCCCTTCTGCTGCCTGCATTCCTCAGGAAAACTTTGGCAGTCTGTCAACACAATAACTGAACGTGAACTTTCTGAAGAGCTGGCCCAGCACTGCTTGCCAAAGCAGCACTCGGGAGCACCGTGTCCTTTCCCTCACCCCCTGCCCACCCCTTGTGCACCCATCCTGGGTACCCCTCTCCTAACCTATATTGTACTAATTGATTTAAAAGACCTTATGCTTTTCTTTTTTTTTTTTTTTAATGTTAAAAGAATGTTGTTTACAATGCAAAGCCAAGTGCTTTTAAGTTAGGAAATGCCAAATGTATGATTTCTTGCAAGTCCAGCTCTGTGCATGCATTGTACTGCAATCCCTGTGTACGTGAGCCCGTATTTTGGCCCCTCTCATTGCACTGTGCCCAGCACCAGAGAAGGGGATGCAGGCTGCCCAGCCAGTTGTAAATAAGACACTTCCTAACATAGAAGTGTTTCATTTAGATGCTTTTGTAACCACATATTATTCTTTAATACAGGTTTTTCATGCAATATATAATTTTCAAACCAAAGCACCCTACTTGGGGATGCTTGCCGAGCTTTTCCTCACCACAGAAATGTGGCCACAGCTGGGGTGGAGCAAGGCAACACTTTTGCAGCCTACAAGGGTACAAACCAAAGCTTTAAATCATCGAGGAGGAGGCACAGTCCCTGCTAGAAGCAGAAGGAAACATGGGGAGGAAACCTGCTGTCACTTCACCCCGTCACCTCAGCATAGCACAGGGGTTAATACCCTTAATCTGGTGGCAAATGCTTTGCAGTCTCTGTGGTATTTCAGGGGCTGGGACTGTGTAATTGCAGGGGAAGGTGCAGTCTGCTCCATCCCGTGTGGGATGCAGCCATAGGTTCAGTAGTTCACAGATCCCAGTGCTTGCACAGTGCAAGGCTGGTAATGGAATGGGGCATGGTCAAGGCTCTGCTTTGTGCCAACAAACCTCTAGCAGGGTCGGAGCTTCTACTAATAGTGGCAATTGTATTCAGCTCTCAGGAGTACTCAGCCCACCCCAAAATCTCTCATCTTTGAGTGAGTTGGGCTGGCAGAACCGTGGGCTCAGCCCCCCTTCCTCTCGCGGTCCTCCAGCTATAACAGCCTGTTGTGGCCCACATTCAGCTGTCAGAGATCACACGATCGTGGCTCAGTAAAGAGGAAACCAAGCAGTTTGGCACAAATGGCTTTTCTGTGTCTGGTGCCTTTCAGTGCAGAGCCGTTCGGCACAGCCTGAAGCACAGGCAAGTGCTCAAAACTTCAATATTTAATTTTGACTTGAGATGCAAACTGTCAGGTCCACTGGAAAGGAGCCACTGACCCTGGGATGGGAGATATGTTGGAGGGACAGTGCATTGCTCTCAGATCTTGCTTTCAGTCTTTCTTTGCAACGCAGACCTTTTGGAAAAGACATGTATTGTGTTATTTCAGTGTTTGGTCATAGCTTTTCCAGATGTGGGGTGACCTCTGGTTCAGCTAGAGCACCTCTGTGCGCTCAGCACTCCCCTCATCTTGCTCATTCACTCCAAAGGCACTGCTGTGATGTGACACGCATGTGTCCCTCTGTCCCAGCACACACATAGCTGCTTGCCCCCAGTGCTGGGAAAGGGAGAGCCCCATGAGTCTGTGTTGGGAGCCAAGCAATCCTGGATATATTATAAGCTCAGTTTTGAGAAATAAAAACACATTAATATTCTGTTCTCTCAAGGCATTATCCTACTGTTTACCATTACATGCAATCCTTCGCCTTAAATTGCGTCTTTGATTAAAGCAGCAATGAGAGGAACCAGTGCTAATAACAAAATGTATTCTGCTTTAAATCACTAAAGTGAAAACATCAATAAGCTGTAACCATCAGTGCCGCCATGAAAATGAAGGCAACCATCATGGGAAACGGCAAGAATGAAATCCACTTTGCAGGCATAAAAGCCAAGTAATTAGGTCTTATGTGGGTGGAACTCATAACGAGGTGCAGGAAGGAGTGTTGGAGGGGGGAACAAATTTCAGCCTCAACCTCCCCAGGAGCTACTTATCAAAGTTTGGGGGCGGCAGCAGGGCCAGCAGCTCCTCTCCTCAGCTCAGATGGGACTGAAGCAGCTCAGCCCCACCTCCACCTGCACCCTCTGCAGCATCACTGGGCAGGAGGGAGGCTGCTGACAGGAGGGCAATTCACTCCGATCAAGCTCGAGATGCTGTCTTGCATTAGCACAAACATTTAATTTAAAAATTAGAAGAAGGAACGGTAGCTGCTTATCATAGATTAATCAGCGTGCGGACGGGGATATGAAATTAATTTATCTGCAGAGGGCTGCGTGAGGCTCAGTGCTGAACGCCGTGCTGAGCTGCCATGGGAGCAGCGCTGAGGCCGTGGGCAAACCACAGGCCGGCTGGGCGCCATGCCAGGCTCGGCCCCGCTCGGGAGCCCTGCCGGGGGCTGCGTGCCGCTCAGGGCATCGCTAATAACCGCACTGTCCACGTTTATAGTGCAAGGAGAGCACCTAAGCTCGGTGCTTTTCGAGGCCGCTTCCGCTTTCCGCTTTCCCCACGCCTGAGGGGCTCTCGCTCTGCCGCTCCTCAGGCCGCTTCAGGCCCGGGCCGAGATGGCCGCCTTCACGCTCCCCGCAGCGCTGCGCCCGGCCTTTTTGGTGCTGGGGAGACGCTGGGGAAATCTCACCGGCCCCCAGGCGCTGCTACGTCCCACACCGGCACCCCCCGGCCGGCTCACGGGGCTCAACCCTGACCCCGGCACAGCAGCTCCGACCCCAGCACCGCAGCGCCGAAGCGCCCGCACCCCTTTGTCCCCCTCTCCCCCTCGGCGCTCGCCTCCCTTTGTCCCGCTTAGTAACCGGGGTTGCCGGCCAACCACCATCGAGCCGGCCGGCTTCGCCGCCATCTGATTGGACGAGCCGTTCGGAACGCTCCACCAATCCCGGCGCTCGCTGCTCTCTCAGACAAAGGCAGCAGCTCCCGCAACTGGGCTCCGCTCCCCCCGTCTCTCGCGCGTGCTCCGCGGCGGCAGCCCCTTGGCGACGGGCCAGCCGCGGGACGCGCCACTCGCCCCCGTCCCCTCAGAACAGGGGGCACCTCTGTGAGAAGCGGGCTGAAAAAGCGGCCTGAGAGGCAACAGGGAGCCGGTAAAAAAAGAATAAAGCGAAGAGACATTGGAATGTTTTTTTGGAAAGGTTGCTGTCGGGTGCATTTCGACGGAGCAAAGACGGCCTCTCGCCCTTTCTCTCGGCTTGCTCCCCCCCCCCTCCGCTCTCCCATGGTAGCGCTGGCTCCCCGACGCGCTTATAAAGGCGCCTCGAGGCCCCGCCCCCTCGCCCCACCCGCGCGGCGCCGGGGGGGCGTGGCCTCGCGCTCGGCAAGAGGCGGTTGGCGACGGTTGGGCCCCTCAGAGCCTCTTAAAATGAAACCTAGCGGGGCCGGCGGCGGCGAGCAGAGCGAGGGGTCGCCGCCGCCAGCAGCAGTAGCATCAGCAGCAGCGCCCAACGCAGCCGCTCGGAGCCGCCGGCTGAGCCAGGCCGGGCTGCACGCAGGGCTGCACGCAGGGCACGGCGGGCACCGCCGCGGGCTGCTCGCCCGGCGCTGATCTCGGGGCTGAGCGCTGCCCGGCCGGACTCGGCTGCCGGTATTGTTCCCGCTGCCCCCTCCTTTCTCCTCGGGCTGCGGCTCGGGCTCCATCCGGCAGCACAGTCGCCTCCTCCCGAGCCGCCGCTGTGCCCCCTTTTGTGCCGGGTTTTTGTCTTGCCGTCCGCCAGGTGTTTTTAAAAATACCCCGAAAATGGCGATTTTTAGAGAGAATTCAGGAAAGTGGCTTTTCTGTGGAAAGGTGTCTTTTTAAACAAACAGCGAGAGGCGATTTATATATATCGTATATATCTATCGTACAGCTGCCTGTCTGAGGTCCTGCAGGGCAGCCCTGAGGTGTCTCGTGTGGCTTCATTTTTTTTTAATTAACTTTAATTTAGCGATCTTTTGTATTTTTTTTTTTTTTTTTTTTTTCCGAAGCGTTGTTTTAGAGCAGGTGGGTTGTTGTCGGAAGCCTTTTTCCACCTTTTCTTTTTTAAAAAAATTATTATTGCATTTTAAATAATTAACTGCAAAGAGAGGCGCGCTGCCGCGATGTACAACACGGTGTGGGATATGGACCGCGATGACACGGACTGGAGGGAGGTGATGATGCCCTATTCCACTGAGCTCATCTTTTACATTGAGATGGACCCTCCAGGTACGGAGCTGAGCCGTCTGGGCGCATCCAGGGAGCGGGAGGGGTGGGTGCAAATTGGGCTGAAAGTGGTTTGAACTTCAGAGCCATGAAAGCCAGCTGTCTGTGGGTGCCCCGGTGCTGGGATTGGGGTGTGGGCTGCCGTGGATGGGGCAGTGAGAGAGCTGCTCTGTGTTCCTGGGCTGCTTTTTGTCAGGAAAACCACCTTTTATTGAAAACTGTATATCTGTGTTCGTTGCTGGAGAGGTGCTTTTATTAGCCTCTTCACCTGTGTGCTTTTATGTGCCCGTAACACTTTGATGGGGGTAATTTACCTAGCTCCATTCACTTTCAGTTTAATAGTTTTTACGCTTTCTGAGACCCTTTTTCTCTCTCCAGCACTGACAGATTAAGTGTGTGCTGTTTCTGGGTTCTGTTCTTGTGGCCGGGAAAGCTTGCAAATAGGTTGGAAGACTTTCCTTGAGGCAGCGTTATTTTCATAACACTTTATAGCCTCATTCAGAAGGCTTCGGTGCAACTTTTTTTCGTTGGTTGCCAGCGCTGAAAGCAGAGAAATGCATCGTCTTCTACTTGCCTGAAGTTTTCAGTTGGGGCGGAAAGTTTCCTTTCTGCCAGAGGAAGGTTTACAAGTGCAGGGAGAACGGTGTGATTCTGTCTTTGGTAATGAATTAAAAAAATGCATATGTGGATGGTGGGGGGGGGACAATCTCTGTGCCTCAAAGAGTGGAAGTGGCTGCAAGCAGGAAGGTAACCAAAGAGTCCGTGTGTCCTCAGCTCTCTCATCTGTATGTTTCGGTAAAATAGGCATCAGAAATCCTAAATAAGCACTTGTAAGTGGAATGATCTGCATAGCGTGCACTGTCAGAGCTTCAAAATGTGCTTTTCAACCTGTGCTTGAATTGTGGCATCTGTCTCCTATGTATTCAGTCTGCTTCAGCTCAGAGAGCTCTTTTTCTCCATAGGTATGTGCGTGCTTGAATCAAAAGGGGTGGGGGAGGATCATCTTCAGCTTTCTGGATCTCTGGACCTGCAGTCATTTCCTCTGCTAACTCTGACGCTGTAAAAATTGGACAGATCTCTCAGTGCTGGCCACTGCTCATTAAATTCTTGCATAGCTGACACTACCTATTTTTAGATGCTTCTCCTGAAAGCGTGAAGTTCAGTCAAATCCGTTTTCTTGCTTCTATGAATTTCAAAGGCTATCTTTTTTGTAAATGCTTTTAACTGTTTACACAGTTAATATTTGTTTCTACTCGTATTGAGCAAAAAAAAAAAAAAAAAAAAAAAAAAAAAAAGAGGTTGGTGTGAGGAGGCTGCTGTAAGGGATTGATCTAACTAAACTGGACAGAAAACACTTGTCAGTATTCCTGCAGAAGTGCCATGCAGCCTGGGGAAAGTGAAAAGCAGAAACAGTGCTTCTGTCATTAATAATGCCAATATTTGCATTGTTGAAACGTTGTTGGGGGCTGAGACTCTACGTGTTCCAAACAGTAGCTTGTGAAAGGACGTAGTGTTACGTGCAGATCCCCCAGGGAATTCAGTAACTCTGTACTTCATGTTTTTTAAACGAGAAAAGTCAGAGCTGGAAATGATGCGTGGGATGCTCCCCATGTGTATGTCCTGATTTGGTAGAAGTATAACTTTTAAATTGCGGAGGGAGGGAAAGAAAGTGTGGCCTCCTCCAGAGGTAAGGTGGAAAAGCATTCTCTGGTCTGGGCTGATAGGTCATCCCTAAGGGGAGCGTAGAGGAATTTGTTTGGAGGACTCAGACACTGCATACCTTGGGATAAAGTCGCCGCATTTGCACCCAGTAACAACCACAGCTCTGTTTGGCCCACCTCCAAGAAAAATTTGTGAAGGTTTTCAGTATAGAATTCCCTTGTGCAGTGACTGGAACTCCTGAGCAGCTGAACGGTGGCAATATGTTTTCTCAACAGCACGCAAACTAACAATATGCAGTGAATTACCTGCTGCCAAAGGAAGGCAGCGCGTTCTTTTGCTCACAGAACTTGCATGAAGAGTTCCCCAGCTGGTCTTTATGCTGCAATACTGGGCATTTACTGATGCCAGGAGCCAAATGTCTCAAATCACGCATGACTGCTCGTGATTACGTTTTAGTATCTCAGCTGCAGGCAGAAGACAAAAGCAAGGTGAGCCTAATGTGCGGTGTCACCTGTAACCTCTAAGTCAAGGATGGGGATACTGTTTCTTGTTAAGAGCCAGTAGACCTTTAATTTATCTTGGCAGGCTGTCTGAATACCCACCTTAGTGTTGCATGATAACAATGCAGAAATTAAACCCTGTGATAGCAGGCAGTCTGGAGTCGTTCCTGTCAGACCTTAGTGCACCTGCAGCAGCTTATCACCTTGCTCCTGCTTTTGGTCAGATGTTGGAGGTGTAAATGGATGCTCAGAGCAAGTCCTGAAGCATGGTTGCTCAAAGGCTTACTTAGAAGTTTAAAAACAATCAAGTTGATACTTCTCCTGCACAGGAGTTTTCTCCAGCTCCCACAAATGTGGGGTCAGGCAGTAAATGTGTGTTGTTGACTCCAGCAGGCAGCTCAGCACCATGCAGCTGCTCCCTCACTCTCCTCACATGAGATGGGGGAGATAATCAGAAGGATAAAAGTGGGAAAATTCATGGGTAGAGATAAAGACAGCTTAATAGCTAATACAAAAGCTGTGTGTGCAAGCAAAGCAAAATCAGGAATTAATTCACAGTTGCCTATTGGTAGACAGATGTGTGGGCATTTCTAGGAAGGCATCCATCACATATAACTGTTTTTTGGGAAGACAAGTGACAGCTCTGAATGCCCCTCCCCAGCTTCTATTGCTGAGCACAATGTCATAGGGCATGGAGGACCTCCCTTGGGCCTGTTGGGATAAGCTGTCCTGGCTGCATTCCCTCCCAGCTTATTGTGCACCCCAGCCTATGAGCTAGCAGGGTGTAACAATTGGAGAGATCAATATGATGGGAAAAGGTGTTTCACCAGAGGTGTAATGAGAGAAGGATCAGCACAACAGCAAGGTGCTATAAGGGAAGGGAGGAAGATTGCATACACGTATCAGAAGATGCCATGCTCACAGGGGAAAGCTGCTGCGTGTGCCACAGTCCCTTAGGGGTGGCCCTGCTCCTCTGCAGCTTTACCATGTGCCACAGATGTACCTCTTGTTTTGTGGGCTTACCCACAGTTGCTTTGAGGTGTTTCAGCATTGCCTTATCCACAGAGATGCTTTGGGATGTATGTTTTCCTGCTTGGACTTGTCTGCAGCCCCAGTCCTTTTGACTTGAGTTTCCATTGGCATTCCAGCCTGTCTTGAACAGCAGCAGTGCCCTGGCCATCTGTCAGCCCAGGTGCATGGCCATTGCTGATATGAAAACGTTCCCAGGCACAGCAGAGTAAAGTGGTAAAAACTATAGGAAAAACAACAAGCAGCCACTAACATGGACTGCAGTCCAGTATATTGTAAGGTAGGCAAGCCCTGCAGCAAGTGCAGGAGCCTGCCGATTAATAGCTAAGTAGATATAACATCTATAATTTCAGTCTAGCACGTTTCAATCAAATTTATTGTTATCTGGAACCCTTGGAGCCCCACACTGGGTGACAAAAAGGGATGTTATGGATTGACCACGGCTGGCAGCTCAACATCACACAGCTGTTCTCTCTCTCCCTCCAAAAGCTGTGCATGCTAGCAAAGCAAAATAGGGGATTCACAAAATCAGAGAATACCGTGAGTTGGAGAAGACCCATAAGGATTATGGAGCCCAACTCCAAACTCCACTTTTCGCCAGAGGGAAAAGTAAGAGTTAACCATGTATCTGGGAACACTGTCCCAGTGCTTCTTGAACATTGCCGGTCTTGGGGCTGTGACAGCTTCCATGGGGAGTTTCCAGTTCCAAACTGCCTTGCTGGTCATCGGGTAGTGAATCATTCACTGTTTCGCATTGGCAGGCAGATGGACGGCCGTTTCTAGGAAGGTAGGGCTCCACCACAAGTAGCTTTTACCGAGGAAGGCAAATGCAGCGACTCTGAATGTCCTCCCAGCCTTTATTGCTGAGTGCAATGTCACGTGGCATGGAATATCGGTTTGGCCAACTGTCTGGCCTGTGCCCTGTCCCAGCTTCTTGTGCATCCCAGCCTCGTAGATACGAGGGCAGTGTGAGAAACAGGAAGGACCTTCACGCTGTGCGAGTGCTGCTCAGCAACAACTAGCACATCCGTGTGTTATCAGCACTATTTTTCATTACAAATCCAAAACATAGCACCGTACGAGCTACTGTGAAAAAAAAGCAATAAAAGTAGAGAGCGAAAAGCCTCCAAAAAGTAAAAACAAGGCCTTTACAGATTTCTAGCTCTCGATCCATCTTAGACACAGGAGTGGGATTGCAGATGCAGTCCTGCCAGCCTTACAAAACGCTCCTTAGAGCAGTACAGCTAATGCAGTAGCAAAAGCAGTGACAGCCAGCAGGGTGACTGCTGTTTCCTTTGAAGTACTTGATACTTTCTTCTTCTTCTTGCTTGTCTTTTGGCATAATAAATGGCATCGCTGGTAAAAGGTAGTAGCTGTAGGTAGCAAATAATGCTAGGCATAACTAAATAATTTTCAGAGTCTACTAAGAAAATTGGAATCATGAATTGCAAATGGCTAATGCAGCTTCTGAACTTTCTGTCAGGATTACTATGAAATAATACAGCCATAACAGCATTGTGCACTGGCACTAGAAAACTGACTATGTCTGTGGTTCATTCGTGTTTGTTCTTGCTACAAGATGTGTCTGGAAAGACAAGAAAATCGGTTACTGGATTGAGTTTAGTGGTTTTTTGTGTTTTTTTGTTTTGTTTTGTTTTTGTGACATCTCTTCAGATCTGCAAATGGTATTTACTGCCAGAAGTGCAGTTTTTGAACAGAGAATTGACTGCAAAGTTACCAGAGTACCAAATCCATAACTACCTGTGCATTACCTCACTTCCAATTAGTAGGACTGAATTGTGCCTTTTCCTCTGTAGGTCTGGGATACATTATCAGTTGTGTTGATGATAAAATGTGTAATCACTGAATACATTTTATCACACTTGGATGAGAATCAGTGAGAGTGTTCCACTGGGATTTCAGATACAGATGTCAGCAAAGATATTTGGCTCAACTACAAATTAGAGGTTAGTTTCACTTGCGTGGATTATGAAGAAAACCACAAGTTTGAAGTTGGCTTACTAATGCAGAATGTGTTCATGAGCAGGTAACAGGATGGGTGTCCTGGAGCTGTGTAAGAGCTACCTTTTCGAAGGCTGTTGGGCCAAGTATGGCTGACTGTGTTCATACTTTGACTCAAACAACTTTTTCAAGAATATTACTTTTCCTTGTCTCCTATTACAGCTTAAAACCACCTGCATCAATTTTCTTATTATAACATCTCTTAATAGTGAAGATGGAGAAGGGGAAAGAATTATCTATAGACTGCTTAGGTTCATCTGCTCTGCTAAAGCAGTTCTGCCATTGTGTAAGTGAAACAAGTATCCAAGAGAGAACATGTATTTATTCATTATAGTTTCTATTTTCTTCTCATATACAATTTGACAACCCTTGTTTTAGGGGAGTGATACTATAATTGTAACTTGGAAAACATGGGATTCTGATCTGAAGGGCAGTGTTTACTTGGATACAAGTCGTACTGTATCATTATCAATGTTATTGTGGAAACTGAATGTGGCTTCTCAAATTGGGTTTGTGGTATACAGTAGCCAGATGTAGGTGAACGCTGCATGTCTATGCCTCACTGCTTTTCCAGTGGGAGAACAGATGCAGATTTTAATAGCGTTGTCAGTATTGTCCTTCAGCTTATCTGAGCTGACTCCAGAAGCTTATCAAAGAAAAATTCTGCTCTTAGACATCTTAAAAAATGGGAGTAGTTCTACTGGTACATGTCATCAACAGCACAGCACTGCAGCAGCTGTGTCTTCATTGCAAATGGGAGTTTTGCTGAAAGTTCAGTATCCAAAATGTAGGTGCTAGGGGATGAGAATTTCTTTACTGTGTAAAGGGAGTTTGTGCAGACTGTTCTTAGGGTAGAGGAGGAAATAGATAAAGTTCTATCACTTACAGTCTTGGTGATCCTTGAAAAATGGCTTGAAATGGAGTCTCAGCTCCTGTACAGAACATGACATAAAATGCACATACTCTATTTTTTATACCTATGTTTCTCTACCAGCCTTTTTGCTTAATGACTGCTATAAGCATTTTTAATTTCTAAACTTCTAATTGCATTTTCAGACTTGCTTTTACATTCCTTGTGCATGGTTTTCGTTTTGATGGCTCTAACTGTTAAAGTATATCACTCATCAGCTTTCAATTAAATACACAAATGCAAAAAATAGCATCGTTAATATAAAGTAAAACGATACTTTGCTTGAGATGGGAGGGCTTGCTTTAAAAGGCTCACGTTTGTCTGTAGGCTTTCGGATAGTGTAGAAGTAGGTGGAGAGGGGAAGGTTACTGAAGGGAGTTGTTTGACTGCATGTTCTGAAAAGGTGTATGCTTATGCAAAGTAAAACATGGAAGAAAGCATGCTTGTTTGTAATCAGAGCCTGTTCTAATCCCAGCAAACGTTATTTCTGCATTGCTCTGAACAGTTCTGTATCTCATTATGAAACCTAACAGAAGTTAATTGCTGTGGTGTTTCCTACTAACTCACCTGCTTAAAAGAAGAAGATTCTTGGAGTTTCCTTTGGGGAATATCATTTTCCCAAGCAGCAGAGTTGACTTCTGTCTTTGCCATTGCCTGTGTGATATCTTACTCCAGAATGAAGCTATTCAGGCTTATCTTTGCTCTACAGCTTGGGAAAACTGAGAGGCATAGCTGGTCGTACACATCTGCGCCCGTTACTGAGAGCAGTTGGGTGCCTTACATCATCTCATGCTGATTGTTTAGTGAGTCATTTTTTTGGGCAGAGAGCTGGAGAACGCTAGAAACAGCAGCATAAAGAAAACTTTTATCAGCATTTCCTCGTGTATTTTAATGGTTAGGTTTTATTATCATCAAAAGGACTGTTAGACTGCAGTAACAGGTTGCCCTAAAGCTTGGGCTCCATGGAAGCAATTGGTGCATTCTAGCTGGGTTTTTTTTTTCTTTTTTGTTTTTTGGAAACTTGTTTTTGTGAAGTATGTTGGTGAGTAAAGCTTAAAGAGCAGACTCTGCTTGCGTACTAAACGCCCCTGTGGACATGAGTCAGGTTTTCTTTTTTCTTCTGCTTTTTATCTCATTTCTTGTGACAGTGTGCACGATAGCTAAGTAAGCAAGAACTCTTTTCTGCACATAATCTAAACTACAGCATATGAGCTGGTGATGAGTCCCAGCTCAATGAGCTTGGATGTTACCTCCTATGAAGAGATTGTTTTAATTGTCCTTCATCTTTGCTGTGTCCTCCAATCAAAAGACAAAGGTTTTGCAGTGCTTCAGTGAATATAATCCTGTACTTTAAGTGATTCTAGTGCACTTCTGTAGAGAAGTAGCTGCACCCAGGGAGGTTTAGGAAAAATTCATACAGTTCAAAAAAAAGCAAAGAGCAAGTGGTGCCTTTTCCAACAGGCCCCCGGCTGCTTTGCTGGATGTCCACCAGCTGCCTGGTGAACCCTGATGCCAAAGCATAATGTGCTCTGAAGCTTTCCTGTGGCTGAACAGGATCCCAGCTCTTCTCTGGCTTTGAGTTCAGCCACACACTCGAGATGGCTACCTTCCATCCAGCTATCTTTTTCTAAGAGGAGACAAAATACTTCACATGCTTCAACCTGTGATTGCTTCCAACATTCATCCAGTTTTCATGAACTGGAAAAATGTTATTTTAATGATAGTTCATATATATATGTTACTGCTTCTAAAGTCAGATAACCCTTAAAACTGACACCTGGTTGTTTAGGAAAGGCTTAAAAAACATCATGGTTCTCAGCACAAAAACGTGTGGGTTTGGGGAAATCAAAAGCATCAATCTGCATTCACTTCATCTGTTTGTTCTTTCACTGCAAAATAACTTCAGTTTTGCGTTGGCATCACTATGGGACTCTTGTACTTCAGGTTGGATTTCTCTTTCAAAGCATAAACCTCCTGTTTCCTTCTGCTGGTTACCACTCGTGGTTTCTTTCCACATCTTCTTCATGAAAGAAAAAATCTACAGGAGCTAGTTTGTTTTTGTTTTTTTTTTTTAATGTTTATTTTCCATAGCATTATCCTGTCTCTCAGCCTCTGTAGGCACTGAGATCTGATGTTACGCCATATTGTCTTTGCTTTTGGAGGAATTCTTTCCTTCCTTTCATCTACCCTCTCAAAAAAAAAAAAAAAAAAAAACCAAATTTAAAACCTTGCCATGACTGCATGGATTGGGACTTCTGCTTTGATACAGTGTCCTTCTGGAACAAGGTTCATAGGAATAATGATGTGTGAATACTTTTCTAACTTCAGGTTTGGTTTGATTTGCATCTTCTGATCTAGATTAAAATGGCTCTCTGTCAGCAATTTAGGTGGTGTTGAAATATATCTACTTCAGTAACTGTAGAAAATATTTGACATATGGCAAGGACAGGTACTGTATGAGAAACTTTTCACATACTGCTGTCAAAGATCTAAACTAGTGGTAAACTGAAAAAAAGTGCTGCTTGGAGCAGCAAGAGTCACATGTATTTACAGCTGTATTATTATTATTTTAAGTTCTCACTAGCACCAAATTATTTCTGCTCTCCAATGAGAACTGCTTTTTGTCTTTGTACCTGCCATCTGGATAGATGATTAGTCTTTGAAGTAGCTGGGAATAGCAGCCTTAAGCTTTTCTTTCGTTTAAAGTTACTTTTTTTTTCTCTTGGCTTTGGTATATCTCCTAACTGCATGGTGGTGGCACTGCATGCTGGCTTCACTGTCCATCTTCCACAATGAAGGCTACTTCATTCTCTATCACTGAACCTCTCTATGCTTATGCAAGTCATTGTGCTTTCCTTACTCTTATCCAACATCTATCTCTACATAGTGGCCAAAGAGGCTGCCCCAAAGAGTAACTCCAGAGAGACTCTGACTGGTCAGCAGATAAAGCTGTTCTTTTCTGGGGTGAGTCAAATGTGATGGTGAGGGAGCAGCAATCCATGAAACATGGCAAAATTTCTAAAGAATTATTATTGATTTGGTATCTAGATGTTGATAATGTGCTAATTATCCTTGCTATATGAAAGAGAGCTTGTCCTTTTCATCTTCCTCGTGCTGACTTTGGGGCAGCTACCTCAATGCTGTTGGTCATGGAAACTGGCACTGCTGGAGCTTTGCAGCTGTTACTGTGAGCTGGGTTGAAAGGCAAACAATTTTTCATCAAGCAGTGGAAATTGGGAAGTTGGGCCTTTTTTGCTTTGCCGTTTCATGCGAAGAGTGAAATGAAAAGGAAATACCATATTACTTTACAATACAGGAAAAGATCCTGAAGTCATGTGTCTGACAGTGCGCATCTTCCAACTCAGCCAGTGAAGGAACAAGCCTCGTGGAGTAGCAATGGGTTCTTGTCAGATGCCCAGAGAGAGCTGTGAATGTGAGCCAGCTCCTTTCCTTCACACTGCGTTGTTTGCAGGTGTCCAGGACTGAGTAACCTTTAACCTGGGCAGTAGCTGTGGATGTTGGTGAAGAGCTGAGTGCACCAGAAATTTGGCTGACTGCAAGAGGAAGAGCTGTGGTTGGGAGGTGTGGGAGCGGACTGGATGGTTGGGAAGTTTTCAAACAAAACAGATCTTTATCAAAAAAGTCAATTAATCAAAACTGAAATATTTCTTAAAGGTGTTGGTTTTTATGAAAGTTCATAGAAACGCAAGCAGAGCTATAATAGGAGTGTTTTTGTTGGAAACCTGCCTGGCTTCCTGCCAACTTGTCTGCTGTTTTCTGTAATGAGATATTGAAAGACTTCAATTCTCTGAATATGTTTTAGCATTTGGCGTCTTGCCTGTTCTTAAGGGAGTAGAGCAAAAATGTGAGCATGTGAGATTCTGTGGCCAGCAGTAATGTGATCAAGTAGCTTCCTTCTGTGTCCCTGTGGACCTTCCAGTGCGTGTTAGCTGCCTTTTGGGAAAGGGCAGCTGAGAAGGGACTGGTGTTTGGGGCTTAGAGAGAGGGGTCTTGGCAGGAGAACTGACACAGGAGGATGTGCGGCTGCCAAGGTAACATACCTGTCAGCAGTGCGGGCTGAGCTGCTGTCTGCAGGTGCGCTCAGTCCTCTTTGTAGCTGCAGATCTCAGCAGAAGTGTAGTGCATCACTGCTCCTGCTTGCACTGGGTACACACTTCCACCAAGGCCAAGTGCACCTTTGTTCAGCATAGGCTTTTTTCTGAAGTTGTGACTGCCTTGAGGGGACCTTGTGCAGTTGTGACAGGTACAGAGCTATTAAGGGAATGAGAGATTTTGAGTATTTGCCTTAAAAGTGTCTGAGAAATTGAGAAAAGAGGTTGAGAAATTGAGTAAAACTAAAGAGAACAGTTCAAGATCGGGAGGTTTTAGCTTTTGTTTCATTCCAAGTCCTCATCTATACCTCCAAAGAGAAAATCTTTGTCCTTGAGGACTGTATCATTAAAGTGTTAGCTGGTCTAACTGTGGATTACTCACACATTTCCATGGTACTGATACTTTCTGGAGCTCTGTATTACGGTCTGTAGGGTACTTACTGTTTGTCAGCCTTCCTGAATCTGACTGGCCGTCTTCAGAAATCTTCTGATCTGCTGTCTGCTTGTCAGAATGTGCAGGGCGAGGAGATTGAACACTTCAGAAAGAAGTTTACTAAACAAACTCATGGAAGTGCTGAGTGACTTAAAGTTGACCTTATCACAGCGTCTGGTAGTTGTAATTGTTTGTAACGGTAAGATAGAATTAATCCCACACTTGAACTTGCTTTGTTTTTACTGACCTGCAGCCCTCGGAAAATTCTAGAAGAGTTGCATTCGGGAGGCATTCTTGGGCTGAGTGGCATCTGCCTTAGAACTGCGTATGAGAGCTTTATTAACTGGCAGGTTCATCTTGTACACAAATACTGCCTGTCTGGGTGCTATTTGGGATGTAGCTCTTGGAGACCCGAGGCATTCTTCTTTTTCATTCCTCCTGAATTACTGCCATTGAAAACTCTCACATGTAGTGCTCACTGGCTCTTAAATCACGTAAAGCTGTGAAAATTTTGATTAAAAGCCTAACTGGGAAAAGTATGTATCTCACGGAAGTCCCAGTGTGCTTTACTGAGGTTAAATTTGGGATTAGCGTAGCCCATTGTTTTCTACAAGAGTCCTCATTTAAAAATAAAAATAAACGTGGGCGCTAATCCTCAGACCCTTGCCAGTATTCTTTGTTGCCTCGGTGTTGGAGGTGAGCTGAATTTCAGGGAATCGTGTCTGTTAAATCTCGAGCAGCCTTTTGAAAAGAAAAGCAATTCCACGCAGTCAAGAAAGCATGAAAAACATTCCCTTGGCACAGGCCAATCGATAGCTTGTCTCTCTGAGGAGCTGCATCTCGGCGCTGCAGAGCGGCTTGGCTGAAGCTACCTGAGGAGAGGGCACGGCAGCCATCTGGGCCTGACGTCAGCAACATCCGATCCCGGGCCCCGCCGGCATTGGCCACTCCGCTGTCTCCATCCAGCCGTCAGCTCTTTATTTCCCCCTTCTAGGTAACACTGATCTGAGATTGGGATTTAGCTCGAGCGAGGTTGCTTGGGGAAGCTGGGGAGAGGGGCTAGGGATGCTAAGGAAAGAAAAAGCAGAGGTGCTGGCTTCTACACGAGGGGCCCTGTCTCGTGCCGTGGCTGCACGCCAGCCCTCGGGAGCACCCAGGAGCAGGTGTCCCAGTTGGCTCTTCCCTTCGCGTTTTGGAAAGGTCCACGTGGGAAAGCTGTCCTGGAGACGTGGGTGCTGGCGTGGTGTTTCTCTATCTGGTGCTCACAATAAGTTCTTTATTAGAACAAATAGATCCATTGTGCTGTTAATCACTTCTGGTCAATGTTCTTTCTCTCCCAAGAGAAAGGAGGAAAGGGAACCATCAGGATGGATCTAATCAGAGATTGTTATGAGATGCATCGAGATTGTGTCTGGGACTAGATCAGAATTGGACCCAACGACACGGAAAGAAACAGCTGCTCTCAAAGGCGTTTCTGTTGACTTCAGGACAGCCTGACTCTTCTTTGCTGCAAGATTTTAACGCTCTAATGTTCATCAAGTGAAGTACATCAAACTGCATTTTCAAAATTTAAATCAAAATGTGTAGATCTTGAAGGCTCTTCATCATTTCTCACAGAAACATGACATGATCTCTCCTAGCACGGTTATTAGGACTATGTAGGTACCAGTAAAAGCTATGCTAGGCTGCCTCTCATAACGACCCATTGCACCGGTGCCTGGGTGCTGCCCTGCTACAGCAGCCTTGTCAGACTGCCAAGTTCTCCTCTTGTCATCACAGGTTCTGGGCTGCAGAGTTTAAACTGCCTTCCTGCCTTATCTGTTCGTACAGCCCACAGTCATATCAGGCTGAGATGGAGGCAGAAACCACTGAAATAGATGGGCATATTATCTTGTTGGCAAGGGCCTGTGTCTGTAGCCAGGACAGGGAGAAATCTATTACTATTCAAGGAGCTCAAAGTAAAGAATTAGATCCATAGCTCTTTGGAAACAAAGTATCCGCCCTTGCGAATACTTCTTTTTATTTTTAAAATGTGCAAGCTATTAAAGAGCATTTTTAAAAGTCTATTGTGAGAAGGAGACTGGCTTCCATGAGTCAGGTTTTACAGGAACTGGTCCAAGCCTTATTCTTCTCCCTAGGAGAATTTCCTTCCAATTTCCTCACACAGAATAAAGTTCTGCACTCAGCCCTGATAGCAACAACTGCTACCACCTATTAAGGAAAAAGAGGAAAGGCCCCACCTGTAGTGAGGGCTCTTGTTTAATGTCTGGAGCTCTGTGTCCGTGTGCAAGCGCTTGTTCCTTACCTTTCTGGGCTTTGTTAGTTTGCTTTTCTGTGCCCAGTGTTTGGAGTGAGGCCTGACAAAGCTGCTGAATTATTCCACAGTGTATAAGGGAGCAAGGTTTAATCTTAGGAGAAGGGCTAGAGAAGTTTTCAAGTACTCTGGAGAATACTTGAAAGCTTCTTCTGGAAAGCCCCTACTGCCAGCATAAAACAGGCTCTTACACTGTAGAATGCCTTGAAGTTTTGGGTCCAAGCTTTAATTTGCAAGACCCCATGAAATCATTGCTGGTTCTGATACTGTTTGTTAAGAATTCTCCACGCTGTCGTGCATTTTTTCACATTAATTTTCATGAACTTGCTGATCATTCAGAATCTACAAAAGATTCTGGAATAAATACAAAACAGGTTTTTGAGCTCATATTTATTGCCATGTGCAGATACTAATGATACTCAGAACCACTGCTTCTGTCTTGTTGCTTGCTTAGTGTACGTGGGGTAGCACAGCCCAAAGGGGAAGAAGAACAACATGCAGCTCATTTTTGATTTGTGAGCTTTGAATGAGGAAGATGGGCTAACACAGGGCTCCACAAATGAAGTTGCTTGCGCAGGCTCAGGGCTTCAAGCAAAGTAGGGCTACAGCCGTGTCTTACTCTCAATGGTACTTTATAAAGTGCTTATGTGCTATACAAACAAAACAACTGTGGTAGTTGAGCTGGGAGTAAATGAAGTCTCCTAACCAGGAAGCTACTTCACTGATTCCGAAGGTTTTCACCTTCCTGTTATAACAAACCCTGTTATTGCCTCGCTAGATAGGCACACACCTGAAAGTTCCCAGCTCACCCCATAAAAGAACCTGTATGCTTGGCTGTAAATGCCCAATACCGCAGCATGAATGCTGCTATCTGAATCAGGTGTTTGGTCAGCAACCCCAGGGTGCAAACGTCTGGGTCAAGGTTCAGGTTTAGTTTAGATTGGCTCGATTAAAGTATCTGCTGGTTTGTCTGAGAACACTGAACTTACTGTGTTGGATATTCAAGATGAAATGGTATTTGGAACTGCAGTTGAAACGGTGTTTTCTCTTCTTTAATGTGGGAGGTGTGGCTCGGAGGTGAGCAGATGGCTGGTGCCAAGTAGCACACCTCTCAGTGTTAAGCCACTCTGCGCTGGAGCTAGAGATCAAACTCTCCTTTCTACTCATTTTATTTGTATTTCTGCTTGTACACCAGGCTTGTGGGCATCTGAAAGCTAGCTATTGTCAGCGCATATCGGCCCTGCTCTCTGATGCTTGTGTAATCTGATGGTGAGAGCACAGATCCGGGAGCACAGATGTTCAGGGTCTGACTCGAAAATGTGCTGGCAGACCTGTGTGTAGCTGCTTTCCTGCTCTAAATTCAGATGTCTCTGTAAAACACTCTGTAGTCTCATGAAATGCCTGAAAAATGCTTCGGTTCGGTGATGGTGTTGTGAGGGGAACCTCAGTCTCTGCAAAGCAGGGGAGAGCACTCGAGACATCTTTCACAAAGAGAGTAAGTGTAAGGCGTTTCTGTGTTACACAGATGCATCTCTGCCAATCTGTTGCCATGCCTGTGGCTGCTGACTTACTCCTGACAGAGAATTTAACATTCAGGATCATGAAGAGCTTGTTTGCTGAACTGCAAGAAGTGACCAGACAGAGCATCAATGGATTGTATGCTGTTATGCTGCGCAACGTATTTTGAGCACAGAAGTAAAAGCCACTTTGTGCTGAACTTGGACTGGGGCATTCCGGGCAGTCTTGCACTGTGCCTATATGTGTGCCTCTCTTTGGGGGATTTGTAGCAGCCCCTTTCTTATGGTAAATGTCTCAGCTGTATGAAGAAGATCTGACACTGGTAATGAGCTGATGTCCCTTTTCCCCATAACTGTCTATTCAGAGAGTCGTAGCTTTTGTTCCTAGTGGAGAACACGAACCTAGGGCCTGTGATGGATGTGCTGCTGCCCAGCTCTTGCTAGCATCTCATATTTCCCTCTGAAGGAACACTCACCTGTTTGCTCTCGTGGGTTGCCATAAGGATTTGTGATGCCTTAGCAACTACAGCTTTTCCGTAGCTGTGCACAATGTCTTGCAGACTGCAGCTTTCAGACACAGTGCACCTTTGTAGCTTGTTTTTGAAGGTTTAGGCAATAATAGCATTTGTACTCTCACCTGAGCCAGACTTCCTTTAGAATAACTCTTGCTTTCTCTTACTTCTTGCCCTACTTCCTCTAGCATGTTTGGTTAAAGTACTGGAAAACATAGTATCACAGCACAGCTGTTGACTTCAAATTTCTTTAAAAATTCCAAATTGAAGATGCATTTTCTTCTCACTTTTTCACCATCATGTTCACCATCGTGTTTCTTAACCTTCTAGTGATTGCTTTCCCCTACTTGCCTCTCTTTAATCTGTTCTTAATTTTCAGCTCTTCCTCCAAAGCCCTCCAAACCAATGACTCCAGTGAATACGAATGGGATAAAGGACAATTCCAGTTTCTCTCTGCAGGAAGCGGAGTGGTACTGGGGGGACATCTCAAGGTAAGCAATATTTTTTCCTAAAAATAAAATGATCCTGTTAGACTTCAGGAGAAAAAAAATACCTATTTCAGACAGCATCTTAGAGGATGGAGGTGCTTCAGGATTATGCTTGGCAAAGCACCTAAATGCTGGTGTTCAACTGGATTCAAGGCTTGTGTTTAAGTTACTGTTATTCTGATATAGATAGTGTCAGCCCTGCTGACAGTTATTTTGGGTTTTTAACTTCCTCCAGAGAAACAAAAGAATAAAAAGAAAAAAGTGCTTCTGAGTGTGCTGGCTAATAATAAGGTTTTGCAAGCATGCCGTGCTGGGATGCATGCAGTTCAGCAAACTTGTTCGGAAGAAAAGAAGTTGCATTTTTATATTTGGTTTCTTGAATATTTGGTTAAAATTGCATGTGTGCTAATTTCTATTAAGTGGTGGTATATAAATAGCTCTTCCAAGTGCTAACCATCACCAGTTATGTGGAGTCAATGATACAGGCACATACCAAATAAATTAACTTCTGCCTCCTAAAGAAACCATTTTGGTTTGGGCATTCGTGTAGTTAATTGCATAAAAAATCGAAAGGATTAAGTCATCTCTTTCTGCCTTAAGGTGCTTCTGAAAAACTCGAGCTTGGAGCTGCAAGGGGGGACATGATGGTGCTGGGAGTGCAATTAGAAATTGTTCCAACTTCTGCACACCGTGCTTTGAAACGCTGTGTCAGATAAAGGCAAGAACGGCAGATTTGCCGCAGTCGTTCACTGAACTTCTGAGAGGGGAAATAAAGTTTTCATATCTTTATTGTACCTCCCTTATCTCTATAAAGCAAACCTGCATAGATCTTGTTTTTGAAGCGCCTAAGCAGTGATATTTTTCTGTTAATACTAAATCAAAGCAGAGTGGCGATACCTGATCACACTACCCACCAGGCAGGGTTTGTTTAAAACAGCTCAATACTGGTAGTTTATTGACTGTGGATTTGTTCCCTGTTTACTACTAATGCACGTGATGGTGGGAGCTAAGGGAGTACAAATCACATTGCAGTGACTATTGGATTAAAACGTGATATGCACACACATAAAGCTGGTATTGTTAATGGCCTTAACTTGGCAAGCCGTCAGGTACAGGCTGCGTTGGGCTGCCAGGTCAGGAACCATGTTCTTCAGTCAAGAACTGCATTGAAAATTTCGCTGTGAGCTCCTGGGTGCATCTTGCAGGCAGAAACCCAAGCTCTCGGACCGTATCTATCTTTTCCAAAAGGAAAAAGCCTTTTGAGTTAACTAGGCCCAATCTGAGTGAAGTAGGCTGATCATGAAGTGATAGTTAGTAGGAATCAGTCTTACTAACTTTCTGCAGGAGGCCAAATCAAAACTAAGGCATTTTGGTAAGAATGCTTTTGTTCTTTATTATTTGAACAAAAAAGCCACTGTTGATTTTTCTTTTTCAAATTCAAACAGAGTTTCTACTCCACTTAGATAATGTGGAGGCTACCTGATAAACTTGAGTTTCCAAATGATTGTATTAAAAAGTGTATTAAAAAGAACCTGTAAGGGAGCTGTTACACAGTGTGATATGCAGTCTGGGTGAAATGCTCAAGCCTGTCTGGAAGCTTAACTCTTTAACTGAAAGCATTTTCTTAATGCTTGCAGTTATTCGCTTTTGCTAGCGGGTTTCTTGATTTAGCTTAAAGCTCTGCACTGAGTATTCCTTTTTGCTTCAGTTGTAAAAAAGTAAAAGTTGCACCAAAGCTAGCAAGGTTGTACTGGTTTAAAACTACTGTAAATAAGATCAGAGTTAAGCCAGTAATGAGTCTCTTGAGACAAGAACTGTGCTAAACTCTGGGCACCTTTGAGAGATGATGGTAGAGCCCATTTCTTAAGAGGTCAGGTCTGCCTTCTCAAAGGGCACCTGTTTGCAGTGTGGATTCTAAGACCTGAGCAGATTACAGTGAAAGGTTGTGAACTCTGAGACACAGCTGCTACTGCTGCTCAAAAACAGACTCCTTCCTAAGCAGCACTTCACTCCTGCTGCTATTTTTTCTTATAGCTACACCAGTTCCAACTTCTTTTAGAAGGCTTAGAAGACCAGAAGACCTGAGTCTGAAGAAAGACTGCCCAATACTTTGAAGACTGAACTCCTCATGCGTACTGATGTTACTTGCCCCCAGTGGCAACGATGGCCATGTCCTGAAAGCTTCTAATTTTACCTTCCTTTCCATTCTCTAGGGAAGAAGTAAATGACAAATTACGAGACATGCCAGATGGAACATTCCTGGTGCGTGATGCATCGACCAAGATGCAGGGAGACTACACTCTGACCTTACGGTACGCGCTGAGTACTCGTGTCCCACACAGCAAGACCCCAGATAGCGAGCTGTGGTTCCAGGGGCAGCAGTGGCTGTGTAGCACTGACATGGATCAAGTTGAGAGATGTTCCTGAGATGCTGCAGATCACAGAATGAGCACGTGGATAACCAGATAGTCTGTTCTGTGCATGGGATCTTGTCCCTCACTAAGCGCTACTGTAAATATCTCTTTGTAAATGAGATTGGACTCAGGGAAGAGTGACACTCAGTAGGGCTTCATAGTTTCAGAACTCCTAAAGGAAAAGGTGTTTATAAACTAGGACTTTAATTAATGGGAGTGTGTTGAATATCTCATCAGCATGCAGCTCTGGAGAACTGAACACAGTGTCTTCGTAGAAGGAGTGTCTTGTGCTTTCTGATCTGAAGTTTAGGAAATATTGAACTAGAGCCATGTTCCTTCATTAAAATTTCTTCTGCAGTTAGGTGGTGGATGTCATGTAACAAGTTGCTGGGGCCTTGCCCAGCCTGTCCTTGCCCAGCCTGTCCAGCCACTTGACTCTGCCAGGCTCTCAGGACTGGTTGTTAGAGACAAATGGGCGAGATGCATACACCATTGCTGCTGCAGCACACCCCTGGGAGTTTCTGTCATGTGGCAGATATTTGTTCTTGCTTTGAAATTCAGTTTGTATGATGGCAAGTTTGACCCCAAGAGTGTCATTTAAGTTCTGCTTTGACATCCAAGACTTTTGTGCTAAGGTCTGACATGAGTTGGTTATTTTACTGTGAATGTGTGTGTCTTTGGAAACCAAGGAGAGTGCAGGAAGCACAGAATATTGTCTAAACAGTCTGTTGGTTTAAAAGAAAGAAAAAAAAAAAAAAAGAAGAAACTGCTGGAATGTATAAATCTGGATAATGTAAAGTCCTAAACTTACAACCATATTGTAATCCTTGGGAGATTTTGTTTAGGTTCATGTATCCTGTGTTAGCATCCGTAATGCAGGAGACTTGTTAATTGCTGTATGACTGTACATGCAGTTGTATGTTATTAGCGAGTCCAAGTTGCAGGAAGGTTTGGTTTGGGTTCAGTATGGCACTTTTACTCAGCTTTTTGGCATCTGTCTTTTCCTTACAAAACTTTTGGCTGAGTTATGTCTTAAGGTGACTCCAGAACGAACACACAATAAGATAATTACTTTGGTCTTTGCTCCTGTTCAAATAATAGCTGATGATAATTCTGAGTCTATTGACTCTTAAGCTCCCGAATATCTGCTAATATGTAAAGAACCATTATAAAGGTGTATGTTAATCTGTTTGACTTCAAAGACTTACCCAGCAACTTCACTGGTGTCTTTGTTAGCAGCCCCGGTGTTGAGGAGGATAAGAGGTATGCAGTAAAACTTCTGAATGACTGTACTGCTTTACAGGAAGGGTGGCAACAATAAACTGATAAAGATCTACCATCGGGATGGAAAATACGGCTTTTCTGACCCACTGACATTTAATTCCGTTGTGGAACTGATTAACCACTACCGCAACGAGTCTCTTGCTCAGTACAACCCGAAGCTTGATGTGAAGTTGATGTATCCAGTATCCCGATACCAGCAGGTAAGGTTTTCACTGAAGCCCAGTAACCGTTACTGCAGACAAGAAAGAAGAGCGGGACTTGTATATAACTCCATTTGCTGTACGTGGAGCCTGACTTTTTTTTTTGTTTCATACAAGATTCTTTTCTTGAAATCTTGCAAAAATATGAGTTTTCACATTTGACCTCACTTTGCTCATTGTAACTGGTCTTTCAAATTGTCTAGCCACTTAAGCTGTTGCTTCTATCAAGCTTCCAGTCTCCATCTAAGCAGTCCAGCAGAGATGTGAAACCCTAGCATGTAGCATGTTTGGGTCTCTGAGAAGCATTTTATTTTTCCCCTTAAGCCCAGATGGACCCAAACAATATTGTTCTAGATAGTGTTGATCTTGAGGCACATACGAGCCATGCAGCTGCTTGCTCTGTGCGTAGCTATGTAGATTTTTCAAAAAAGTTTTAATGTTTTATTCAGTAGCCTGAGACATTGCCCTGTTTTAAGGGGAAAGAACTGCATTTGGCAATGCCCATAGTCCCAGTTCCCGCCGCCTGTAGACTGTGGAATTTGCTGTGTGGATGAAGGGATTTAGATGGGGAGTTTGTGTGTTTTGTGGAAATGTGATTATAAAAATGCTGCAATAGCAAAAAAGCGCAAATGTGTACAAGTGACAAATGAATACTTATAAGGGAAAGACTGCTTTGTTTGAAGTCTAAATAGATTTTTGTATGTACAGGATCAGTTGGTGAAAGAAGATAATATAGATGCAGTAGGTAAAAAGCTTCAAGAATACCACGCTCAGTACCAGGAAAAGAGTAAAGAGTATGACAAATTGTATGAAGAATATACCAGAACATCACAGGTTGGTTCCGCTTCAGCTATCTATAGAGACTCCTTCCAGTTACATAAGGAATAATGAAAATGGTTTTAACCTGCTGTGGCTAGCAA
The DNA here is from genome assembly GCF_019232065.1 of Centrocercus urophasianus. Classification (NCBI taxonomy): domain Eukaryota; kingdom Metazoa; phylum Chordata; class Aves; order Galliformes; family Phasianidae; genus Centrocercus; species Centrocercus urophasianus. Next base: position 20,772,335 of record NW_024884733.1, on the reverse strand, counting down.
AGTCAACCCAAGGTCAGAAAATACAGGGAAAAAACCTTTATAAATTGTGAAATAGAGCAAAGTGGCTTCAAGCTGAATGGAAACAATGAATATTACGTATGGCTGATGGTCATAGAGCTATGGTGGGGGGCAAGGAAGGAATAGGAGCCAAACTTCCCAGTATAAGGTAGGGCAATGGCCATTACCTACAAGCTTCATACTGCAGACTTCTTCCTTTGCTGTTGAATATTTCCAGATGCTGTATGCGGCAGTGGGAATTGTAGAAGGGTTTGTCCAAGTTCTGTAAGAAGTCAAGTTCAAATAAGATTTCAGATATTATGCATTAAGGAAGTGTGAATACAGAATTTGGACTGATTCTTGTAATGTAAAATAGTTTGTCCAGGGGTAGGAGGTTTGCTGGCAGTCCTACTGCATGCTAAGATGGAAAATATGACTAAAATATTTCTCAGGGGCTTGCAGCCTAATAGAGAGCATCATCTGAGGGAGAGAGTTAGACTTGCAGGGAGTAAGTCTGCCCTGTGCTTCTGTGACACTACTCAAACGTTTGTCTAAACTTAAACCTGAGTAAGTGCTTTTTGACCTGGGGGAGAGAGGAGTTCGTCCTTTCGTTCAGTTCAGGGAACGTAATGGAGTCATGCGTTGTCTCCATTATGAAAAAATGATCGAGGACTCTTTCCTCACATAGGAAATCCAGATGAAGAGGACCGCAATTGAAGCGTTTAATGAAACTATTAAGATATTTGAGGAGCAGTGCCACTCACAAGAGCGATACAGCAAAGAATACATTGAGCGATTTCGCAGAGAGGGCAATGAGAAAGAAATTGAACGGTAGGTTCTCAAGTCATGTTTCTTTCTGAGGAAGAACTAGTGTCCACACTGGCACTCCTGTGAAGTCCTATATTGCATTAAATAAAGCACTTTGTAAACTAAGTATTTCCACTGAGACCTTTTCCAAAGCATCTGAACCTTCAGTAAAGCCCTCTTCTGTTGGAAATTGCATTGCAGACAGAAGAGATGAGAGATTTGCAGATTGTTCTGTCTCTGACTTCATGTAAATGAAGATACAGGGATGAGGACCAGGAAGTAATTTCATTTACTTGCCCACTTCCATTTGAACTTGCTTAGAATATTATTGAGAAAAATCTTTAGAAGTAAACTGTGCAGTGGAAATGGACATAGCTCCAATAAATCTCACAGTTCATAATCAGTTTTGGTCACGTTCAAAGGAGATTCATATTTAATAGCCACTACTTAGTAGCAGATATCGATTATCAGAAAGAAGGGCCTCATTTGAATTTGCTTTTCTGTAAAGTTACTAGAAGAAAGTGTGTGTGCACCTTTGAAGGAATGCCAAATACAGTGCCTAACTTGACACAGTGCTTAATGAATCATGGTAGAGGAGCTGAAAACGCTGACCAATAACAATCGTATTGTGCCATGGTGGTGCTTCATTCTGACTGGGTTGACCTCACCTCTCAAACACTACACTTGTTTGTAGGATAATGATGAACTATGAAAAATTAAAATCACGCCTGGGTGAGATCCATGACAGTAAAATGCGTCTGGAACAAGATTTGAAGAAACAAGCTCTGGACAACAGGGAGACTGATAAGAAAATGAATAGTATCAAGCCTGACCTAATTCAGCTCCGCAAAATCAGAGATCAGTATCTTGTGTAAGTAAGGCTGACCTGTTCCTTAGAACAGTGTCTCTGATGAACCTGATTAACGATTGTTTTCATCAGGGTAATGTGAATTATATTTTCTTTTCTTAACTAAAGTTCCAAGAGTGCTAAGGTACTTTACTGTACCAGAAAAGAGGGCATTGCAGAAGATTATGCAAGGAAGCAGAAGCATGCTTATGAAATCTATGGTCCTTCTGTGTCTTTTGCTAATGGAGAGCAAACGAAGCTGTAAAGTGTTTGTTTGTGGGATTTTGTGTCTGAACTTAAGCTTGCTCAGTGTGCAAACCCCCGTGCGTACTCTGAAGTGTGATACTGATGTGCTCTTCTTCTGGCAGATGGCTCAATCACAAAGGGGTGAGGCAGAAGCGAATAAACGACTGGCTGGGGATCAAAAATGAAAATATTGATGAGTAAGTGTGATGCATAAGGATTTATTGAGAAGTGTTCCATTGATAAACCATGCCTTTTGTGGAGGGTGGTAACACAAAGCCCCGATTTCTAAGTGGAGGAGTGCAAACAAAGGAAGGAATTCGGTAGGGAGCTGCATGTCACTTGAGGCAGCAAGTCTGCTGAAACGTTTAGGATTACATCTGAATTGGAACAATTAAGTACTGAGTTGAAACTTGTGATATTAAGTGCTGTCAGCAGATACCAAATGACAGTTAAGAATCTGAACTCCCTATTTTTGTGAGCTGGTTTTTTTTTTTTTATATTTCTGCAAAAATCACTTGAGCTTTTTTTAACTCTTCACTAAGTGCTGGCTCAGTTAACAAACTTACTCTCTCTCAGCACTTATTTTGTGAATGAAGAAGAGGAAAACCTGCCACATCATGATGAGAAAACTTGGTTTGTTGGAGATCTCAACCGCATCCAAGCAGAAGACTTGCTCTGTGGGAAACCTGATGGGGCATTTTTAATTCGAGAGAGTAGCAAGAAAGGATGTTATGCTTGTTCTGTGGTGTAAGTGTATTTTCTTTTTGTTATAACTGTTCAATTTGTGAATCTCTACAACAGTTCTTTATTCAGGAGAACAAAAGCTAGGCATATCCTACACCTGCCATTGAAATGCGTTGCCTGTTTGCAGGCAGTCTAGCATGGTCGAAGCTTTTTTGCAGAAATCTGTTTTCAAAGTGCAGTAGCTGCAGTCCAAGCAGTCTCTTCAGTCACCACAATTACCAGTACAAAATTCTGAAGTATCCCGGCTTGAAGCTGTACAGTCATAAGCAAATCAAGGCCAAATTCTCCAATATTCTTCCTTGCCAAGGAACACATGAGAAGAATCAAAATGAGATGTAAAGCTGCAGCATCTTCTGTTCTCATTGTTAGACGTGCCAAATTTGCGGTGCTTTCTCTTCTGTGCTTAAGATAACAGTGATGCTTCAGAGGAGGCATAATTTGTGAGCAGTAATTTTTGACATTCACACAGCCTTGCATTGATTTCTTGTGTTTCACTTTGTTTTATGCTGGTGTAATGGAGGTCAGAAAAACTCTGATTCCATTATCTAAAAATCCTTCAAGCCTGTTCTCGAGTGCAAAATGGCTTTCACTGATTTATTTCACATGAGGTTAATTGCATCTGAAAGCAAGTCTGGGAAATGAATATGTGAAGGTATATCACCTCAAGGTAACCAAAGACTGTAGTATCTGCTGCATTCAAGATACCTGTTTGTCACAGTCAATGAAGTGACATCAGATACTTTCACTTGGTTGGTATCATACCTCACTATAGCAAAGGAATGGCTTAACATAACCTGTTCCTACATGTGACTTGGATTGTAAAAGACTTCAGTACAGGGATTACATAATACTTGATCTTTCTGGCAGATGAGTTGTTCTAGCAGCCTTGGAAATACAGTGTTCCAGTAAGTGCATTGCCAAGTTAGGGACTCTGTAGCTATGACTTCAGATAATGAACCAACTTGAACCTATGCCATGCTCAACATTAGAAAATGCACACTGGAAATTAGAGCTGTATTTCATGAAATATTCTGTAGGAATAGAATAAGAACATGTGGGTTTTGGCTTGTGCACCTACTTAATGGAAAGGTTTCCAAAAAAGCTGAGTTTGTGTTTGCTGATTTCAGGTGCTTGTCGTCGTGGTTAAACTCTTGACTTTTTTTTCCAAGAAATGTTTGGGAGCAATGCAGGAGGGAATCGTGCTGCTGGGATAGAAGAGGCTTCTTAGGTGGATTATTATGCAAGAGTATTTAATCACACGCCCTGAAGCACTGTTTCTTTGCAGACTATTAATCTCCTCTGCTTGCATCTACTGAGTCCTCCATTATGTAATTTAGTGACTGGCAGTGTTGCTGCATTAGTTAATTGTTAATAGACTGTCACTTCGGGTTTGTTCTTTGATGTCAAGCTCTCCTGTTTTCTTTCCTTGCAGAGCTGATGGAGAAGTGAAGCACTGTGTGATCTACAGCACTCCAAGAGGTTATGGGTTTGCAGAACCATATAATCTGTACAGCACACTTAAAGATTTGGTTCTTCATTACCAGCAGACATCCCTTGTTCAACACAACGATTCCCTCAATGTCAGGCTTGCCTATCCTGTCTACGCACAGATGCCCCCTTCTCTTTGCAGATAAATTTTGGGGAGGAGGAAAGTGTTGGCTATCTTGGATTCTTTTCTACAATTTTTATTAGAACTTGGAGGGCATTCTTTCTCCTTAGACTGCTTGTTTTGCACAAGAAGTGATTCTGTGAATGTGAATCAAAAAGAGGCCTAGCAGCAACAAGACGACAACTTGGGTGTAGGTGTCCTGGTGCTACCTTAAAAGCTCAGCTGTGCTTTTACACTGATACTTTTGTTTCCTTATGAGGGGAATAGACTCAACAAAACCCATGCAGAAATACTGGAAGCAAAACATTGTTTTCTGGAGATGATTTTTGGCCAGGCACCTTCAATGGAACTTCTAATTGGAGTTTGTTTTCTCTTGTTCTAGTAGAGACAATTTGAAGCCTCTGTTTGAGGCATCAGTAATGTCTTTCAGTCTTAAGCTCCCAGGAAACTAGGGAGGAAACTCTACCACAGCAATTCTTCTCTGTTAATTTTAGCAGCTTCACTGCGATTCAGACGAACTTCCGAAGAGGGCTTGTCTTGAGGTAGCATGGAATTTGGTGAGAGAAGACCAAAGGAATAACGGGAAAGCTTCAGGTTTTTATTTAAATGGAAAATGCTTGTAAAGAAAAGTTGCTTTATTTTTTTGCCAACAGTGATGAAGTTTTGGTTTCAATGGCACTACAGGTCTTCACTTAAAGGAAACATTTATAACCAAATTGAACACACCAAAACTTTGTTGCTAGATTGAGCACTTACGGGGAAGGTTGCGTTAGCATCTGCACATAATTTCTACACCAAAACTTGAAACAAATAAAAGGAAAAGCTAAAATGTTGTGTGGCTTCAAAACACTAAATTTGTCTGATCTGATGTAACTGCTCACTCCTCTCTTTTTTCACCCCTCCTTTCCTCCCACTCCTCAGCTTGGGACTCTGTTTTCGGTTGTTAAAGATACGTGCTTCAGAATGTAAACTAGAATGAAGCTTGCACTCACACGTTGCAGTTCTCTTGCTGAACAAGACAGACTCTTGTAATGCTTGGTTTTGATATAGAAGAGGCAGGTGCAATCTCATGCTTCTGGATGGCTTATTGTACCAAATGATTTCTTGACGAGTAGCCACTTAGGTCTGTACAGAAGTGAGCATGCTAATTACAATTTTCAAGCTAGATTCTGAACTTTCGCACCACTGCTGCCAAGCAAGATTTTTACAGTGGTGTATAATTAAATTCCCTCATAGTTATTTCGGACATTGGGCAAAACACAGGAAGGGAAGAGAGATGTTCTCCTCAGTGATTGTGTGTCTGGTACCATCGCTTGGCAAAGGCTGCTGTCAAATACTGGAGAAGGTAGTCCTGGGCTTTGTCAAGTGTAGCAATCATCCCATAAATCCCCTCCTTGGACACCATACAAAGCAGCTTATTTCCATTCCCTAAGCTTCTAAAATGAAAAAGAGCTAAGTTTGGCAAACTGAGCCATTTGGCATCAAAGCATAACCGGCAAATTAATTGTTTAGTGTGCAACCTTGAAAGTTACTTTTGTTCCTATTACTGGAAATGGTTCCCTTGAAATGCACCCATTGTACAGGACAGGAAGCAGACAGTCATGCAGATCTGGGAATGCTGTAGACCTGTTTCTGACCCTGGGGCTGATTTCCTGTTTAAATGTGGGTTTTCTGTAATGCGTGGGGAGGAATGCCAGGCCTGTTGATATTTAATGTTTACACGATAAGTATTATTGAACTGAATGTTGTGAATTTGCAAGCAGGGAAATGACAGGTCTGAAGCACTGACAGCCGTTGCAAGGAAGGCAGTCTGGTTGCCTGGCGTGCCCGTGAGATGTTTTATTTTGCACTAATGACCCTGATGGGTCCCAGGCACTTTCTAATCAGCCAGAGAGTGTAATCTTCTGGCAAAGAATTCTGCAGATTCCACTTTTCTAATTCAATGAAACGTTATGAAACTTAACCAAAGCTGGGAAACAGAAAGTCCTTGTAAGCTGTTCTATCAATGTGCCCCACGTCTGCGCTTGTGTTCCTTCTGTCCCGCTTCCCCAAGAGAAGGAAAAAAGCTGACGTAGCCTTTGCTGTGTGTGAAAATCTGGAGTGGAATCCTCTGTTGTGTATGGATGTGGAAATTTTTCTTTTTTAAGGACCTTGCCCCACCTCTTGGGTAATTAGTAGTTCTAATCTGGTAGCTGTAGAGCCGTGTTCTCACACCTCTTGTGCATCTGACGTTCCCTCAGTGCTGGATTCAGTCCAAATGCATTACGAGGGAAATCAGTTTCAAAGGCACAAATGACAGCCAGGTGCCTCATGCCTGTGGAAAAACCTTTGCTATGGGAGTTTGCGGGCGTTTTCCATGCCCCCTGATCTCTGGGCTCTCCCCTTACAGCGTCACCATTCAGAGCTGGTCAGACACATCGTTCCCATCGCTGGTTTTGTCCAAGGGACGTCTGCTACCTTCTTAGATAGCGCTTGGGCTTGCTTTTGTTTTAAAAAAGCACGGGTCTGCTTTCAGCCCACGAGTCCTGGCACGCTCTCTCAGTACTGACAGCAGCAGGGTAGGAAAGTGGGGTTGTCTGAAGTTTCCCTGTAGTGGAATCTCACTGATCCTGTGAGGTCTTGGTCCAGGCTCCCCCGGCCATGCCAACGCAAACACCGTGTAATCCCACTGGCGTCTCTGGCAGGATCTTGGCTTTGCAGTGGTGTGAGCGAGTTCAGATGCTGGCTCGTCTCTCTCGGAGATCTCTTTGCTAATCACAGGTGATGCCTTGGCTGTGAGCGCTGTGCTCAGAGCCGAAAGCCATCTCGAAGCATTCTTTGAAATTCTCTTTGGCCCAAACCTTTGGAAGAGGTCTGTGGGCAGATCAGGGCCGTGCTGCTTGTATTCAGCTCCTCCCTATGTTTTGCCACTGTGTCTTTGTGTATTTGCTTTAGGCACCTGAAGCCACGCTGCTGGCTTAAGTGCCCTGTGACCCTCACGTGCCATTGCACAGATTCTTTTCGCATCAAATTTGCACTCATATGGCAAGTGAAAAAATGGGTACGAACCAACTGGCACGGGGAGCTGCCACCATCAGCTGAGCAAGGGCTTGTCCTGCTGCCTTTGTGCCCTCAGCCTGCTTCTGTTTGCTCAGCAGCATTGGAGCGGGGAGACGAACCTTTGCATCCAGTAGTTGTGAACTTGTGTGGCTGAGAAATCAGAACTGGGCCAGTGAGGTACAGGATTAAACCCTCGTACAATGGAACAGCTGTTAAGCCTAAAACAAATACAGGAAATGTGAACATAAAGGCAAAACAAAGGAACTCAAGTTCTTTTAAAGCAGTAAAATGCAAGAAAGCTTTGGTTTCAAGAGTCACAATGTCAGGAGGAAGGAGGGGGAAGGTCTCACTGGTGTGGCAGCAGCCTCGTGTCGGGCTGCAGTCCGAGGAGTATTGATTTCATTGACCCATGTTGTATTAAATATATACGTAGGGTTAAATAAATAACTTTTGCACAGTGTTAAATGGGGGCGGGGGGTGGGGTGGGAACGTTGAAACTCTGATATGCACAGTTTCTTCTAATCTGTTTTGAAGTATATTTGCAGGGATCAGGGGTGATTCAGTATTTTGTATTCGGATGGATGGGAAATGAGGCCGACTTCCACAGTTGCCATTGGCCCCGTTACGTCAGCCCAGAGTGCCATGTTTTTGAAGTTAGTAAGTTACGATCTCTTCCCACTCGTTTCTGTACTGCTTGTGAGTAATCGTAGCGTGGAAGTAACCGACCCGGGAGCAGAGGTTCAGCTCAGGGTGTGCGGAGCAGGAGCAGCCTGTGCCACCCCCAGCTGGGTTGTTCCACAGCCAGGGCTCCTCTTGTGTTGGATGTTGTTGTAACTCTCAGCTGCTTTGCACCGCTGGGTGGTTGCAATCCAGAGTGTAGATCCAGTACAGCCTTCTGTCTCTTGCCAAAAACAAACCGCTCTTTCCACGCTCGTCTCTCTTGATGTGGCAGAACATCAAGAAGTTTTCCATTTAGTGTGATGGGCCTGATTCTTTTCTCATTGACACTTGTGTAAGCAAGAGTCCCACAACAGAAAGCCATGTCCAAGAGAAGAGCTTGTACTTCATCATATCTGAATCCAAGTCATAGCGAGGCAAAAACCAAAGTTTGTCTTTTGCAAAGCCAGGCAACTGTAATGGGGACTGTGGAAATGCAGGGTGGCACTTGGTGCAGCTCTGGGGAGGACAGGGAGCGAGGGCTGCGTGTCCCCGAGCCCACATTGAGTGCAGAGTAGCTGCAGGAGCGTCACAGCTTCGGGTTGGAAAAGCCCCTTATTTGGTACTTGAACAACCTCTCTTCTGTTTTTGAATGTCTTGTTTATTTTTATTTTTGTTACACTAACAGGGAATAAAAATCTGAAATGTTAGTGAGTCTCGTATGTTTGCTGCATTGTGCAGACATAGAACAGGTACTGCTTGTGGGGCGGGAGGGGTGTGAGACAGGTTCAAAACGCAGTTTGACAAAGCGTTAGGAGGGGTCAGGGGTTGTTTTGTTCAGATCATCTTTCAAATCAGACTTTTGTATGCATAGTTTCCTTCTGTTAATTTGCAACATCTGCTTTTGAATCAGCAAAGTCAAAATACGTTCCCAAAGAACGAAGCAGGGAGGGGAGCGGGTTACACTTACTTCAACTTAGCATGCAAACAGCCCCGAATAGCTTTAAAAAGGGGAAGGGTCAGCATCCCAAAGCTTCCCTGCTTGCGCTGTGGTGGAGCAGCAGCAGGTGCTGCTGTGGGAGCTCTGTCTTCAGCCGCAAAAGAATCGGGATGCAGAGCAGAGCCACTCGAGCAGCGCGGGCCGAAAGCTTGGGGTGCTTTGTTGTCCTCCGTGCGTGCAAGGAGCAGTCAGGAAATTAATAGAAGTTTTGAAAGGCTGCTCCTCTGCTCTGGAAGGAAACGCGGCCGCTGATCCCTGGTTTCCTTTGGCACGGCTCGTGCTGCCAGCAGCGGGGAGTGGAGCTGCTGGCCTGAAGGAAGGCCAGCCGTACAGCTGGGCCGGCCGATGCTGCGCGAGGAGCGCGTTCTGCTGGGGTTAGGGGAAGTTTGGCCAACATTTTTGTGAATCTTGCATTCTGTGGGCAGAAATATTTTCCACCGAACGGGAAGGGAAAAAAGTTCTTTTGAAATCTTTTCAATTCCTTCCTGTTTGTTCACAGGGGCAGAAAGCACCGTGCCTGTTAACTGTTCAGACGGTGGCGGTGCTCCAGGTGCGGGCTTGGGGGCTGGCTCCATACAACCGGTGCAGAATTTGCAGGTTTGTTTGCTATTGGCATAGAGTCACCGTGCTTTGAAATGATGGCATTTGTTCAAAAATTTGCCTTTACAAATACATAACGTGAGCTTCAGAGAAAAAGTATAAATCCCAATCAAGAGTCAGCGTTCGACACAGCAGCTTTAATCTGACCCTTCCCCATTGTCAGTTCCATATCACTTGGGTAGGGCTGGTGACTGCTTACCCCAACCCTGCAGTGCTGTCCCTGCACCAGGCCAGGGAAGGGGCTTTGGGATTGTTTGGATAAAGAGGATCATGTCCAGAGATGGGAACAGCAGGGGCGGCCAGGCTGTGACTTTGGGCCCCCAGGGCTTGGCTGCAGTGCAGATGTGTGGATGGGTTTGGGGCTGGGTTGTGTTCCTGAGTGTCAGGCAGAGATAGTTTTGACTAAACCTGTTAATTTGTATATCTGGCTGTTAATTGCACCACAGGATTGTAATGGTCTGCATCATCTGTGCGTGTGTGTGTGCGTGTGTGTGTATCAGTACTGTATGTATATAGATATATGTAAAATATATTCCCATACGCATCGGTATGCATTAGCTGTAAGTGGCACTGCCCCTGGAACTAAGGCAGAACTCACCGCTAGCACATCCTGCTTGGGCAAAGCTGGGCTTATTTCCACAGACAAGGAGCTGGTCCTCACCACCTCCGATCCGTGCTCCTGAAGTCCCGCAGGATGGGTTTCCTGGGGGAGTGCCTCTGTTTGAGCTGAGCTGAACGCGGCTTCCAGCTGCGCGCTCTGGGGCGCAGCACTGAAATCCTCCGAAAGCAAAGGTGGGGGAAGGAAACCCTCCGTGCTCCACGAGGGGCAGCGGCGCTTTGTGTGCGGGGCTGCAGCAGCAGCACTCCTGGGTGCAGCCTTCGCTTTTATCCTTTCTCGTTATTATTTGACTTGGATTTTCTTTAAGGGAAACCGCCTCTGTTAGGAACCTGCTTCCCCAGAAACTGTCGGCTTATTTTCTTTCCGTATGAATTCCAGCATGTAACTTTGGTACTCTTGTTTGTTCTTTGTGTAAAACCTGTTCTTCTGTCGTTTATGGTGTAGTCAGAAAGAAAAAAAAAAGAAAAAAAAAAAAAAAAAAAAAAGGAATTCATGTAGTTTAACTTTAAAAAAAGAAACAAACTGCTTCATAAGGAAACCAATTGTATGTTAGTGTTTTCGGACAAGTCATACTGTAGTTTCTAGATCAGTAATGCAACACTGTACTTGTCACCAGATGTGTTACGATTTTGCTGTACTTTCTTTCAGTAGATGGTTGGGCTTTTAAATCCCAGACACTAAGCATCCTGGGCCTACTTGCTCTAGATCAAAATGCAATAAAGAATTGCAATAAAGCACATTGACATGTAATGTTTTAGAAGGATGTACTGACGGCTGTTTCTAATAAACGCAGAAATGCAGCGTGGTTGGGATGTGGTGCTGTTGGCTGGGCTCGTGTCTGCACGCTGTGCTGCCGGGGCTCCCTGGGACAGGACAGGGATCTGCTGGAGCTGAGCTGGCTTCCACCCTGCATTGCTCCAGTGGGGGACATGGGGAGAAACCTGGTGACAAACAAAAGACGCCTGAGCAGCTGAGGGCTCGGTGCCTGGCCCTGTACATCCGGGTGCACGAACGGTTTGCAGACTGCTTCCTCGGGGTTTCTTTGAGCCCATGACTCAGCATTTTTACTGACAGCTGAGTCAAACATTTCCTAAAAGTGCTGTGCTGGCATTTTTCCGAAGCGCTGACTCAGCGTTTCTGCACTCCATCAGCTCTCTATGGGGGGCACCAGCAGCAGAAGGGGCTGGAGGACAGCGAGGGGCACAGCCATGGGAAACACCGAGGAGAAGTACGAGGCGCTCCTGGGGAATCTGTTTCATTTTGTTGCTTTATTTTATTTCATAAGGGCTAATAAGGCAGCGTTGCGGGACGGATGTAAGTCACTGATGGGCGAATCGTTTCTCAGGGCTTCGCCAGGCGCGTCTTTTCATTTAGGAAAACATTGCAGCCGGGAGCCAGCATAGGAAATTTCCAAGCGGCTGTGCTGAGTGGATGGAAAGAAAAACAGCACCCGGAGAAAGGGCAGATCCTGGGGTTTTTCCATCCCCAGCAGCACTGCGGCGCTTCCTGCAGGTCCCCGGCTTCACCCTGAGAGCAGGCAGGAGCCGAGGGCATGGGGCCCTGCAGGGCAGGGGCGTGGGATGGAGGGTCGGACAGACAGACAGATGGACAGACAGATGGTCACAGGATGCTGACACAGGATGTCCCCCCAGGGTTGGGACCAGTGCAGTGACAGATTAATGGCAAGGCCCTTCCCTATGGGGGAAAGGAGGCTGAAAACAAGTATGTCAATAGACTGCCCTTCTCCAGCCAACAGCCCGATACAAATACTGGGATTTGGCTCAGACCTTCAGGATTTGGTTCAAACCATCAGGATTTGGTTTATCCCATCGGGGTTAAGCTCAAACCATCAGGGTTTGCTTTGAAAGCCACAGTTTGTTGCCACAACCGAGCTGCTCTGTGTTCCCTCTATGCTCCCAGCTCAGGGCCGGGGACCACGAGGCAGGGCTGGTGCTGAGCCTGGAGCCCACGCATGGCATGGGTGCAGCGCAGAGGGGGCTTCACAAACACCCTCACACACAGCTGGAATGGAAATACGGATGTATGGAATGGAGTAACTGAGCCCCCAGCTTCACACCACTCCCAATCAACAGGGCCAAGCCCGCTCCTTGTTCCCAGTTTTCTCCCCCCAGGGCTCCTGCAAACAGAACCAACCAGAAAGGGATCAGGAGTTGGATGGGGAGCTCCGGGTCTCTTCCCCCACCTCTTCCCACTCTAACTGCTCGAGGGGCTGTGGTGTGTAGCAGGCAGAGCCCCACTGCCCCAGGCAGGTGCTGTGCACACTCCTGCCACTGCCGAGCCAAGGGAAACACAAACATCCTACCCAAAGAAAGCACTTTTCATCGACAACACAGTTCCCATTTTTGCACAGGGCCAGTCTGTTCTCGGCAGCCTTCCCTGCTACGCTGAGCCAAAGCCCTACCGAGATTTCCGGGCTGGGACTCAGCCAGAGCCAACCTTCCCAGCCCAAAACCAGCAGAGGGAATGCCTTAGGGGCTGGGGGGGGACTTCAGTTGACCCCATGGGAGATGCTAGAGGGCTGGGGGACCTGGTGGATGAGAGACTGAGGGATATAGGACCTGGAGGATGCAGGATCCAGGAGATTTGGGACCTTGGGATGTGGGACTTGGAGGATGCAGGATTCCAGATCTCTAGGATTTGGTCAGGAGGACCTTTGTCCAGACCCAGCTGTTCCAGCAAAGCAGATCCCGTGCCCCCCTATGCCTGGAAGAAGCTATCAGAGGGAAATTCCTCTTCCGTGGAGTGGCGTACCTTGTGAAACAAGGTGTACCTTGTGAAACAAGGCAACAAAAATAGCTCTTAAAAAAAACAAACAAAACAAAACAAAACAAAAAAACACCTAAAAAAGCACATAACTTTGGCCTGAAGTTTGGGAAGAGATGAGAAGACAGGAAAATCGAGGTGAGGAAGAGAAGACGAACAGGGACAGCAGGGCACTGGGACACACATCCTTTGGGATTGGCTGCGGGGACCGAAGCATCACCGAGAGCAGCACCCCGCACCTGCGGCACCCGGCGGCGATGTCGGCCCCAGAGACCCGATCCCATGGGGGCGAAGGCGAGGCCGAGAACAAAGCGGCCTTTCACTGCCACTGGGCAAACACAGCCAGGAATATTCCTGCCGGAGCGCTTCCAGCTGCGCGGGGCTTTGATCGTGGGGCTGGGGCTGTTTTCTTCTCCCGCTGTGTCACACTTATTTTTTTTTTTCTTCCTCCTTCAAGGCGTAATTTTCCTTCACGCTTGTAATTTCTAAGAGGAATTTCTCACAGCTGGGATCAGAGCCAGATCCCCCATGGGGGCTGTGGGCACTCAAAGCCCACGGGGCTGTGCAGCGCCTTCGCCCCAAAGGCTCCGACTGCCGTCACCCCAAACCCACCCATACCCATACAACGGGGTGCATATGGGACCCCCCACCCCTGCAGGGCGAAGCCCTCTGCCCACATCCCGAATATTTTCCGGCAGGAAGCACGGCCTCACTGCTGCCAGTGGGAATGGGAGGGGACGTGGAGAAAGAGAGTCAGCGTCTGGAGTGAGCCGGCAGCTGAGGATCAACCTCCTCCTCCTCCTCCTCCTCCTCGTCCTCGTCCTCCTCCTCCTCGTCCTCCTCCTGGCCCGGCGGATGTTGGCTTTGGATGGAACCCTCTTGCAGCTGCTGAAAAAATGCGCAGGGCCCAGAAAGCATCCAGGGGCTTTTCCCCAAAGGAGAAGGTTGGTGCTTCTGGAGCACGGGGTGCTCCTCACCAGGTGATGTTCCCCTCGGAGGAGTGAGTGGCTCCTTCCTACACTAGGCTGATAGAAGAGTAAGGATGGATGCCAGCACCCATCATATCCACACCTATCTCACAGTGAGAGCGGAGGCAGGGCTGTGGTTCAGGGCCTGGTCCTACTGACATCCCTAGGAGCAATCAGACCCCAAAGCGGACTCCAAACCCCCACCAGCAGCAGGGATGTCCCACGGCTGAGCTCAGCAGGAGGAGGCTCAGGGCAGCTGCTGACAGACGCAGCTCAGGGATTAATGAGCAGAGAGATGTGAAAACGGGGCTGTCACCAGGGCTGATGGCAGCAGGGTGGATCTGAGCCCATTATCTCTACCTTTCACACAGTTTCATCCCTTTGCCAGCTCAGAGCAGCCCATCGTGGCTGCCCAGGCTGCGAGCACAGCACAGCAGCACAAAGTAAAGTGCGAGATGCAGCGAGCACCAAATCCCGAGGGCAGCCCCAGCTCACAGCTTCCCATCAACCGCAGCCTCAGGGCAATACGGGCACTGGGGTGGAGCTGATCCCTGAGAAATTCAGGTGGAAAATACCACATTCCTGTTTCCTTTACAGTCCCGGCTCCATGTGGCAGCAGCGAGCTCTGTCACCCCAGCAGTGTCACCAGGCCCCTGGGAGCGGTTCGTGCCCACCACCAGGTGACCGCTTCATTGACAGCGAACCACGCTGAGAACCGACTGAGCCCTCGTTGGCTGATTGCTAATTAGCTTAACATTCTTAATCCTTCATTAGCGACTTCGAAGTAAGCTCTGGAATATGAGGTCAGCCCTAATCAGTGTTTCAAATCCAAAGCCCGCCGGCACGGGATGAAGGTGGGGGCAGCTGTGGGCAGCCCTGGGGGTTTCCAGGGCTGGGAACGTGAGGACGTGCCTGAGCCCCGTCCCCATCCACCCTCACCACTACAGAGATGGCACTGGGGGCAGCCAGCTGTCACAGCCCTCACTGACAGCATTTGGCTCCATTGGGTCAAGCCAACTCAGCCCAACACGGCCCGACTCAATGTAAGCCCTGTGCCACGGCACACACAGCTCTGCAGGGGGAGGAAATAAAGAGAGCAACACAGCTTTGAATTTATGTAAAAAAAAAAAATTTATTTTGGAGGAGGATTTGAACATCGACATGCAGGTACAACATGGATAAAAATTATTGCACCGCTATTATGTGGCAATTGTTCAAGTTTCTAAGAACACAGAGATTCCACACTTCCTCTTATCTAAGTGCTGAACGAGGCGGCGCGGCGGGGCCCACCTGGGGTGCTCCCACGGCCACCTGATATGGTACCGACACAACGCACACTGCTGTGCAACCTCCCACCAGAAGTACAGCATTATCCTTCAAGGCCAGCAAGAGAAAACCAAAGAAAGGCTTTATCTTCCCCTCTACGGAACAAAAGGATAAAATACTTCAAATCACACCTTAATGCAAAAGTGTGGCAGCCAAACCACGGTCATCCCACTCTGTCCCGCAGCGATACGAGCAGCCAAAGGCCTCCAACATTCAGACCCAGGAGTGGCCGTGACAATGCTAACGTCTAATATTTACAATAAATACCATCCATTCCTCTTAGCTTGCAACAGTCAGAGACAAAGGGAAGAGTAACACTGACGTGCCGATGGGGAGCAGCTCCTGCGCTGCAACCCCACAGTCAGCAAGGCAGGAAACGCCCAAACCCACCAAACAAATGGGAAAATTAACCAGGAAACGTCAGGTCTCGTGGCTGCCCGCAGGGCTCGGACAGCACACAGCGCTCACACAGCGCTCACACAGCGCTCACACTGCCGCCTCCCTCCTGGCCAACCCCCTGCTGCTGCGCATCTCAGGGCACTGCGCCTCTCCTTCCCCCTGCAGCACAAGAATTTTGCAGTCTGAGAAGGTATTTAAACAAGTAGCAAGGAATAAATCTTGCTGTCTCCACTTACTTTTCCATCACAGTTTCAGAGGAAGTATCTTTTTTGCCCAAACATTTGTGCTAAGGTGCCTCGATGTAAACCGGACCAATGCTGCACCGAGGGGAGCTGCAGGGTGGGCAGGGAGCAGGGACCCGGCTGTCACCAGGATGGCTGAGGCTTTTCCATCGCATCGATCACTCCGTACCACAGCCTCAAACAAGGCAGCTACACGCACCCCTCACCTCCTCTTCGGCTGGTTTGGGCTAAAGCAGCAAAAGCTGTGACACCAAAGCGGCCCACTCCTTTTCAGATGCCTAAGGGTAACTGTGCCATCAGGCACTGCAGCTGTGGAATAAAGACAGCAGCAAGCACAGCCAGGGCCAGCCACGGCCACTTCAGAGCTGCTCAGGCTGACACAGCCCAGCAGACGCATTTTTCATCTGCTTTTTCGCCCATTTGAGCTACGTCAGCTCAGGGCCTGGGCTGGGTGCTCGGAACGACCCGAATCACAGAGCTCCCTGGTTGCAATAGTTTGCCTTTCCCTTGTAATCGGTGACCAAGAGCACGCGAGCAGCCCACCACCTCCAGCAAAAAGAGCCAACAGATAGAACAGGCCCTGCTCTCAATACTGTCACAGCAAGATTTATTCACGTGTTACGTGGGAGCTCTGAGGCTTTGGCTAGTGTATTAACAACACCATACATGTTCACACAGACACACAGAGTAAACACTCATTTAAAATGTTTAAAAAAAAAAACAACAAAACTCAAACCAAACCAAAAGTTGGTCCAGAAATGAAATCCAAGCAGCCAAAATTTCATATATGATGGGAAAAATACGGTTATGCAGAAAGAAGCAGGGCGAGATTTCAGAGTTTTGTGGATTGGGCTGAAATCAAGTTGAAAGAGATGGAGAAAATACATTCCCATATAAAAACATATTTACATGTAGGGAAAGTGAATCAAAACTTCAAGCTCAGAAAAGGCCAAGACAAAGAAGAAGGCAGTGCACGATGAAGTCAGACCGCGAGGTGCCG
>NW_024884733.1:20594590-20755441 GCF_019232065.1 Centrocercus urophasianus | reverse complement strand
CATTGCCTCCATATCCTTTAAGGGTGAATGTATGCACACAGTGACAGAGCTCTTGCTCTGGAGAGGATTTCTTGCTCCAGAGTAACTCATGGACAGATTGTATTTTCTTCTCCTTGTTGAAGAAAACCAGACTGTAAATCTGAAGAAAAAAATTCAGTACCTGGGAACGTCAATGGAATTTGAATGGGAAAACTGAAAAGCAGGAGATTTTTGAAGTAAACTGCCTTTGTTGGGTTCAGAATTTTGGGGACTCCAAGGCAGAATCAGAAGGAAGAGCACAACAAGGCAAAACGAAAGGGCAGGAGGGGAAAACCAGCAAACTGTTTCTTTAGCCCTGCTTTAACGATACCCTGTTCTAAAGAGACCTCAAACAGCAAGCATTACTGTGTACAAAAATAGAATAGCAAGGATGAAAAAACACAAAAAACAGTATGAAAAAAACCCTCCCAAAAATAGATGTACACAAGTTCTATTTTATATTAGTGTATATTACAAAATTCAAACATGCAGTCTCTATTTTGAATGCAGAACGCTCCAGTCCATGTGTACCGGGGATGCTGCTATGTTTTCTTTACAGCACCATCATGTGACAGGGGAAAGTCTTGTGTTTTTAGCTGACTTCCAACCTCTCTGCCCCTCGCCGGTGTGACAGTCCCTTCTCTGCAGGGCCTGCTGCTGCCATCTGGCACAGGAGAGGCTCTCAGAGCTGCCTGTCCCGGAGCAAGCGGCAGCTCCTTTGCTGGGGCCACTTTGCTGCTACCTGCCAGTGCTTCCGATGCTTTAGTGCTGCAGGAAACTGCCTCTTTTTTGGCCAGCACGGGACACGCTGCCTCCCAAGGTTTAGCTGAGCTCAGTGACTCTGTGCAGGATGCACTCCTCGTGGTCAAACCATCGGCGCTGGCTGGTGTGGCCTCCTGGCACACTCCTGCTTGTGAAGCTTCCTGCTTTTTTTGCTTCCCATCTCTCTCTTCTTTACACGAGGCACCCAAATGGGGGAAATCCTTTCTCTTTTCCATTTCTCCAGAACCAGCCATACTGAGCTTTAAGGGGCCCAAAACGCTCTGTGCCAACGGCACCAGCTGAGACACAGAGAGTGCCCTCTCGATAGCGCAGGGGATGAGCAGCGTGGAGCTCACGGTGCCTGCTGCCATGCTCTGGCTCGCTTTGCTGGCAGATGGAGCGCTCTCTGCCTGGGATGAGCTGGGACTTCTTTCAGATGTTTCACTTGCAGGATGCTGAAATGAGGTGCTGTCTTGTTCTACAGATGGAAGTGTGCCCTTGTGGTCCTTCTCACCACGATCCGCAGGGCTTACCGAGCAAGGAGAGCTCACACTTGCTGTGCAACAAGATGAAAGTGCTAGCAGAGGTTTGGGATCTTGGGTTTTCTGACTGATTTCTGACAGCAAGGGGTCCTTCAGGTCAAATTTACCACATGAGGCCCCTGCAGATTCATCCCGTACAAGCTCAGGGAGTTTGACAGGTGGGCACTTCATACTTTCCGTGCAGTCCACTGGTTTTTGAGTACCGGTAGTTCCCCCTAGATCTCTGACTGCTTCAGAAGATTTGCCTTTTGGACCAAAATGCTCAAGGGTTTTGTTTTCTACCAATTTATGCTCCTTTGAAGTGGTTTCTGGCCTTAGGAGTGGCTTTTCTGAACCAGCTACGTTTTCTGGAGAGGTTCGTGGGAGGACCTCTGATGGGGAAGGGTGCACACCAACTTGCAGCAGCTCAGAAACAGCCTTGGTTTGTTGACTGCTTCCTTTCTGCAAATCTTCTGTACCTTTTGGATCTTCAGGTAGGAAGGCATCATCTTCCATACTATCCTTGCTTTCCAATTTAGAGGAAAACTTATTATCCCCGTTGTAAGAATCTGAGCCTTGGTCTCCGCTCTCTGGGGGCTTGTCCAATCTTCTTCCATCCTGACTATCCTCCGAACCATCGTCTGTTTCATCTTCAGAAGAATCTACTTCTCTTATGGCCTCCTGCTTCTGCAGAGACTCCCTTCTCTCCACTCTGTCCTGTCGGATTGCACCCAACTTTCGGGAACCCGGCTTCTGCAACATGCCTTTTTCTGCTAGCCCCAGTTTGCCACCTGTTGTTTCATTCACAGATTCCTGTAAGCTCTGTAGACTCGGATCCCTCTGCAGCATCTCCTTCTTGAACTCAGAGTGAGAGATATCCAAGCTGTGCTTCCGTGAGGACGTCAGCTTCTTCTCAGAAGAGGACAGCGAGGCAGCTAGTTTCTCAGCTGACTGCACTCTCTTCAGCAAAGGAGATCGAGGGGGCTCAGCACTTTTGGGGCGAGAAATCTGTCTCACCAGTGGTGGAGAGGAGTGTAGTTTTACTGGAAAAGACTGAATAATACTGGAGCTGCCAATCGAGTGTCCTGGTAAAGGAGATGGGGAGCGCTGCGGTGATGTGGACTGTGGGGTTGGTGATGGAGTGTGAGCCAGTGGTGACAGAGGGATATTTCCTGCAGACTTACGTCTTGGAGATCTGTACTGCCTTTGGAGCTTTGGTGCCAGTCCGTGCAGTGAACTTGGTCGGATGTGCCCAGAGCTGGCTGGAGAATTGGGAACACTGGAACTGGGAGAGCTGCTCTGGGAAGAATTGCCACCAACTTAAGAGAGAAAAAAAAAAAACAACAAAACAAGACCAAAAGATTAATACGTATCTGATCATTCGAAGAAGTTACTGAAAGTAAGATGTGCAAAGTCAAGACAAAGTGTCATGTTATTATCGAGCAGTGCAGTAATATTATGAGATAATATTCCAGGGTTCCTGAATGAAAATTTACACCACTGTCACAACACCAGAATATAGCCAAAAACATCATGCTATCAGAATGTTTTTCTGTAAAAAAAAAACCCTCTAAATAGATAAGCCACATGTTCCAGTGCTATTTATGTGATGTAAATCTCTTCACTGTCAGTAGGCTCAAAATATGAACACCAATTTGTTTCCTTTTTTTCCCAAAATAATACAGAAAATGTGTCAAATGGCTACAAAACCATTGCAGCTTACAATACATGTTTGCATCAAAGTGAAAGGATGCTATAGTTCAGCAAGTGCATTCTTAAAAGAGTGTATGGATTTTCATTTTTAAATGACTAAGCGAATGAGAACACATTCATTCTTGAGGAAACCACAGCTGTCATTTTACTTTAGAAACAGATTTGCTACCTGGGCAGGATTTTACTTCAAAAATTTATCGATGTAAAATTCTTCCCTGAGTTTTGTGTTTTGTTTTGGTTTTTTTTACCTGAATGTACAGACTCAGGAGTGGATCTGTAGCTCTGTGTGGGTGACCGGGGCGACAGGTTGTGAGTTGGAGAGCCAGGCACACTTTCCCCAGAAGACAGAGAGCGGTTCAGTGAAGATAAACTACGGCTGGTGTGAAGCAGTGATGCCTGTTTGGTGATCTTCCTCAGCAAAGAACTCTTCTTCTTACTGTGGAAAATATTAAAAGTTGTTTACAAGCCCTAAGTATTTATTTACTTCTGATGTCAAATTTTGGTCGATTTTACGTCCAAAGGAGAGCCAACACAACAAACCTTTCCTGACCATCCTTAGTTTTGCTCTTCTTGTTCCTACGTGCCATCTTGGATTTGTAGCTGGCCTTTCGAGCTGGCCCAACTTTGATGGATGTGTTCTCAAATGGCGTAGTGGAGATGGACACTTTGTTTCCACTCTGTCAGAAACAAGCCATGAACACAGCTGAAAACACAGCTTTATGAAGCACATCTGCAGGCCAAGCAGGTAGGCTGTTAGTTCATTACTGCCTGCCATTTTGTAATTGTTGTCAAACTCCATTTCCCCCTTTGCATTTCCACTTATCATTTATTAAGGAATTGCTGTGAGAGGCCCTCTTTAGTCAGGCTTTCACAAATGATTAGCTCAGATCCCAGCTGGGAGCTGGTAAAGCTTCCCAGAGCAGAGGGAACACAGCACCTGACCTCTCCCACTGCTTAATACTTGTTATCCTTGGGAAGTTGAACAAAGTGATATTCTGCCACCAATTCTATTCCCTGTGCTCTGACCGAAGGCAGGTGTGAGCACAGCAGGCATCCATCATGCCGAAGCTGCAGCACAGAGCATGGTTTGTCTCACCCTTAAAAATAAAAAAATTCTGATTGCTCCTCCCAAAGAATTCTGTCTCTCGGAACAGTCCAAAACTTTGGGTTTTATTTCCATAAATGGATTCAGCCCAGAGGAGGTATCAAAAAGCAAGTCATTTAAGTGGATAATTTTAAGACCAACCATTACAAAGCTGCTTTTAAATACCACTGGGAATAATCCTTGAGAAAGCAGTATTAAGAGCTAATAACATTAGCACAGCCTAAAGGCAGAAAAAAAATAAAAGTAAACTGGGATTTTTTTAAGATAACTTGTTTCATGAAGTGTTGAGGAAAGGTACACTTGAATCTTATTAACCTTTGTCCCCAGCGCCGTCAGACACATTTGACAGGTTCTTAATGTCCAAGAGAATACCTGAGAGTTCAGCTTAAGCGATGCACAGTCAATTTTGGAGATTTAGGGATCAAGCTTCAGCAAGGAGTTTTTGCAAAACAAAGGCCAGGTGCGGTGTACACGCTTGTATTTCAGACAATGCCAATTAGGTATCTGCAGTGCTTATATATGCAAAATATGAGACAGCTTGTTTATTTTCCACTATCTAACAGCGCCGAGTCCCTACCTTCAGGATCAGCTCCACCACTTCAGTGTGCACCAGCCCATGGACCGGCTCCCCGTTGACGTGGGTTATCAGATCCCCTTCACGCAGCCCTGCTTCGTTCGCTGGACCACCTTCCTCCACGTGCTGGCAATGAGAAGGGGCTGATTGCTTCAAGAGGAATGCACAAAGCTGCCGGCCCATCTAACACAACGCCAACCCAGCTCATCCTTTGCATTAGCTGCTTCAATGGAGGGTAAAGGGAACCACTGACTGGCACGGCCCACTCTGCCATTCCTCCCAGCTTCCCAACAGTCTCTCCTGATCCAAGACTGACAGCCAGGATGGTTAACCTGGTCAAGAAACCAGCTCCTGCCAAAGCAAGAGAGTCAATACTCTTCCCAATCTTTTCAGCACTCAGGAATGTTAACTAGATACTCTTGATTTCCAGGCAAGACTTCAATCTTTTTCAATTTCGTTGTCATTCTACCACATACATGCTAGAATCCAAGGCTGACAGACTTTTAAATAGGACTCTGCCATGTGTTTAGGCTGCCTGTATTACATTTAATCCCAAACAGAGTGTCTTTTTCCACTTTCCACCCTTTACTGACCCATCCAGCTCATTGCCTTTCCCCATCACAGTTCAAAAAGGCAAACCTCCTTTACAGTGAGGTGACATTCATGCTCAAGAATTCTGCAACTCTCCCTCTAGCAGCAAAACAGTATCAGAATCTTGGTAAATTCAGCATTTTCCCAGGACAGCCAAGAGGAGCAAGGGAAAAACACAGCTTCAGATTATTTTGCTAGCTAAGAATGAGTGTTAAACGATGACCAAAATACATGAAGCCTGGATTGTCTAATGAGCAGACATACAAGGAAAAAGGACGAACCACCTTTACCCTTTCTCTGTTCTAACTGCAAAAGTCAAATCACCCCATGTCAGGGAACAGGACATTCCTAGAAGTCATACACGTTAACAAAAGAGGAACAGAGATCAAGCACCAGCAGTAACGGGGAGAAATAAATACAGACATGGAAACCAGACCTTTTAGCATAGCATGCAGCTACGCCAAGAGCTAAATCCCTCGGCAGTCAGCATAGCAGCAGTGATGCTTCAAGGCTTGTAATCAATTCCTAGTGACTGCTTGGAAAATCCCAGCAGAGTGAGCTGATCCAAAGCAGGCTACAATTGCTAACGCAAGTCTGACCAAATTAGCCGTAACTCACCCTCATGCAACAACCTCACTAAAGAGAAAGACAGTATGTACATAGAAACATGCTTCAAAGTATGTGCTACAAGTGAAAGGAAGTGAATACATGTAACCAGGGAAGAAAGAAAGAAGAAAGGTTGCTATGGTTCTGTGACGGGCTTGAAACCTGCTACAGTCATAAAGGTTTCCCCCACCCAACAAATGATAACTTTGGGTCCACGGAAGGAGAAAGAAAACAGGGTGGCAAAATGAAATTCATAAAGCTAAATCCCACGCTCCCAGCTAACTACATTTCCGGACCCAAGGGCACTCCTTAGAAAAGCAGAGACATACCCAGACCATGTGATGCACAGTGTAGATATCACTGTCACCCATATAGACGCGAATGGCACGCAGAGTGAAACCGTATTTCTTTCCAGCCCGATGGATGATGATTGGTGGTTTCAGGTTTGCGATAGCAGGAGAAAAGTCGCGGCTGGGTGAGGAGTCCCTCGAAGATGGGTTTGAGGATAGAGAATGAGGTGACATTGGACTAGCCAATGGGGAACACGTGTGGTGATCTACAGTGATGACACAAAGGTGTGCAAAAATTAGGAAAGCAGGCCTCCAAAAGAGAGAAAATTCTTGTTAGAGAACAGCTAGGAAATCACCTCTCCCAATGCTCTTAGAGCTGGTGATATTTTTTCCTGCGACCTCAACTAATTCATGTTTCAAAATACAAAACCCAGTGAAGTTTCCAGACAGCACGTTTAGTAACGTGTAGTGTGCTTGCCTACAATTACAGCTGGGTCACAGCATTTAATTTTCCTGTTTCCTGGATTTACAACCTGTCATAGTTAACGACTTTAGATGCAGTGCTGGAATACTCTAGCCCAAGGGTATGATTTATTACCCCCCCCTTCCCAAAGAGATCAGATTGTTTCTAGATTTTGGTGCAAATAACACATTGGTGCTGCGCTCAGTCAAAATCAGTAATTTTAAAAGAAAAATCAGTTTTGAATATGACAATATGACCTGACTATGTGCAGGTAATTTCTGGTAGTGTTTTAAATTCTTAGGGGCAAAAATACTTAGCTCTACAAAGCAGCCATTGCAGGACTTTGCTACTAGAAAACAACATCACAGGTGTATGTCAGAGTACATTTCCCACACAGCTGACGAGTTGAATTCTCACTTATGTGGCTCAGCTGCCTAAATGTGCCCCTTAAGTGGCTTAGCCAGGCTAAAGCACCTGGCTGTACAACAACATCTCTTCCGAAAATACAAAGCAAATACAGAGTTCTCACTTCAGAGCGAAGCTGGTCAATATCAGTAAAAAAAAATCCCAAATGGTAGGATTATTAAATGCAGCTGTAAAGGGTAATCCCAAACTCACTAAGAAACACCTGCTGAATTACCCAGCACAGTCTTTATCTGGCAGATGAGCACAGCTTTGGAAGGACTTTTGCTGGGAGATTAAACACATATCTTAGAGATTTTCGTGAGTTTCTGGATCAGAAAGCAACCAGTGCTCAGCCCATAGGAATGAAATGTGCACCACCACGAGGTGCCCAGAAGCATTTCTGTATCTGTCTCCAGCTCCCAGCAAGATGGGCAGGCACTGCTCTGCCAGCAGGCTCTGCTGCTTTGGCACAGCGGGCCCACTGCAGCCCAGCCTCCTAATCTAAGGCAGATACTGCCCTGGGAATGCAGCAAGGCCTTATCCTCCAGAAAGAGGGATAAAATCCTTACAGGGGGAAGGGGCTGTCAGAGTGGGCTGTGGGAGTGCTGCCTCCACATGCTGTACACCAGAAGTTGGTGCCTGGCGTTAGGAATCATCAAGGCATGGCTCCATGTGGAGACAGAGCCAGGACAGCAACACCAGCTTACACTGTGACTTATTTACACCACCAAATTCTTGAATGCTCAGTTATGTGAATCACTGGAACTCCCCTGAGGCACGCACAAGGCACAGGCACACAGTTCCCGAGCAGGCTGTCCCCCCCACAGAATGAAGAATAACACCCTGAGGGTTAAAAGCCGTTCCACACCGACACACTTCATGCTGCACAGGAAGCAGCTTCTGCTGCTCCAGGAGCTGCTGCTGATGGACCAGCTCGTGGAAAGCTGCCGCGTGCAGAAGCTGCGCTCAGACCACACACAGTACTTTGTGGCAAAGCAGCACTGCTGTCCCAGTGAGCAGTGAACAGCCACCAACAGCACGGGTCGGATCGCTCCCCTCCTGCCAGCAAAGGCACCGCTCCAGGAGAGCGCAAGGGGAAGGACCTGCCTGCGGATCTGTTGAGTGTGCGGGCAGATTCTCACAACGCCCAGCCCGAGGCACTTCTTACCTGAGGGAATCATGAGAGACAAGGCAGTGGCGGACGCTGATTTAATCACTTTATTGACTGGTCTGGAGGCGCGTTTCTCGCCCGATTCCCCGGAGAGCAACCTGTGCCGTGCGCGCCGCACTGCCAAGTCGCTGATGGCTTTAGGAGTGGTGAAGTCTGGGCCTTCGTTGCTGTTGCTGCGAGCGCGTGGATCAGAGAAGTCTGCAGTGCTCCCAGCTACAGTTTAAATTAAAACAGATTAGAACCACAGGGAATTCCTAACGGTCTATTCTCCTACAGGCAAAATACATTAAATCAAAGTCATGTTTACATGTAGTCCAAGAGTAAATTTTCCTAAGAAGAAACCCCAGGGCTTGAATTTTTATTTACAGAAATGGTGTTATTCTGAACACAGAAAATTAGAGGCTTCTATTCTGCTGGAAAAGCTTGCGAATGAAATCACGTTGCTCAGCGGCAGAGCTGCACGAATCCTAAATCCGTGCCGCAGTTCTGCAAGCAAGCCATTTGGATGGAATTGTTCAGAGATGTAAACAGGTTTATGGAAAGTGCTCCATTTTTACAATCAGCAAGAACCGTCAATCCTTAAGTTAAAACCTGCCTGTAATAGCAGAACCAGGTTTTATTGGAGCTTGCACATAAAAAAGCCACTTTAAGAGAATATGAAGGTACTAAAGCCAGGGAAAGCAAAAATGTGGTTGGAAAGACAACCTTAATTTGCCCCCTTCTGCGTACCACTGCAATTTAGTCTCGAGTTACTTAACCTTCTATAATTATGTATAAAACACAAAATAATCTTGAACATCAGCCTAGGCATGCAGCATCAGCAGATGCTGGGGGTGTACATGAGCTCTGTGCCTCAGTTCCCCATCCGATACTTCAAGGGGCACTGTGAAAAGACATTAATTAGAATTTACAAGGTGCTCGGAAATTAAAGGGGTGAGCATCACTGCTAGTTCACAAGGGAAATTAATCATTCTGTCTTCAAAAGCAAGTTTGGAACAGCGTGCAATAAATAAAGCCTAAGGGGCACATTTTGAACAATGAGGACAGAACAAAACATTGATCATTGCTCTTTAAGTGGGCACTGCTGCTCTGCATACTAAGTAAAGCAGAAAGTACCATGAAAATAACAATTTGGAGCAGCAGTCCCAAAGACTGCTCAATGCCAGTTCTACATCTAACAGCCAGAGTTAGAAAGCTAAGGTTCCTATCCCATGGTTTAGCTATGGGAGTCACAACGGGTTTCAGAATGTCATTCAAGTACGTGCTGGCTTACTTCCTTCATTCATCCCTACACCTTCTCACATGAGTTAATGGAGAAAGTGATGGTCTCTTCTGGGAGGATGAGCTGTAGAGACAAATGGCACAACTCTGGAGTAATTTTAACAGACTGGATGGCAGAAGAGGGATAATGAGAAATGGTAATCTTGGGCCTCACTCCAGACTGGAGGCAAATGTGCTTTCAGGTCTCTCCACCTCCTAACAACCCAGCATCACATCCTCCCAGTGCCCCTCAGCTTGTCCTTGCCTAATCCTGCTGCCACTCTGACTCCATGCTCAGTCACCCCTCCCTTTACAATCTATTCACAACCTCTTTGCCTGCTTGCTCTTAGCCTCTCCCAGCAACTGGTTTGTCCAAAGTTCTGTTCAGCCCAGCACTGGGATACGGCTCCAGGAAAGACAAAGCTTCAGAGAAGTCACATACTGATTTCTAACACCACTTTACCTATGCAAGATGCATTTTTTAAGACTGCAACTTGATTAAATTTAGGTGTATTTGGCTGAGACAGCAAGTAGCATGCAAACCCCACGTCCCCAGCAAATTGCACAGAATTATAGAATCACAGAATCACTGAGGTTGGAAAAGACCTCTAAGATCACCCAGTCTGACCCCAACCCATCCCACCATGCTACGTCCCTCAGTACCACATCTCCACAGGTCTCTAACACCTTCAGGAACAGTGATCCTATCACCTCTCTGGGTAGCCTGTGCCAGTGCATTACTGCTCTTTATGAGAAGAAATTGTTCCTAAAATCCAACCAGAATCTCCCCTAGGGCAACTTAAAGTCATTACCTCCTGTGCTATTGTTAGTTCAAGCCTCTACTCAAAACGTTCAGATAAATAATCATAGGAAGTGAGGATCTTTCAGTATGGCCAAACACCCATATTTCTGCAGCCCCAACTCAGCAGTCATCTGCTCTGACTCATGCACCACATCATTTTAAGCAGGCACTGATTATATGGGTCTCAGCATGGGAAGATCTTTAAGTGAAGGACTAAAATAAAAGATGTAATTTTGAAGAGATTAGACTGATGTTATATTAAAGGGAAGCACAGCAATGAAACTATACTGGGATAGAATGGCTTGGGTTGGAAGAGACCTCAAAGATCATGCAGTTCCAAGCCTCTGCCACAGGCAGGGCTGCCAAGCATGCCATAGCACGAGACCTGCATTTCACCCAACACCTACATCCAGTTTCGTGCAGTTAGCACCTGTCAGCTAACACATCACGCAGGGTACGAACCTGTCAGCGCCGTGGTGCTGCTGACAGCCATGCAGGGGGTGGTGGGCCCAGCATCGCCCTCCAGCTGCAGCTCGTGCTCCACGGGCTGCTCTGGGATGGGCACCGGTGACTGCACGGCCGACAGCAGCATCCCCTCTGACTGAGGCCTTTTGAGCACGGCTCCCTCGTCCTCAGCAGAGATGGCGAAGCGGGGCATGTCCAGGAGCCCCGAGCAGCGCCGGCGCACGGTCAGGGGCGGGCTGGAGTCACTCTCTGTGTGCGAGGATTCGGACATCGACAGGCGCTTACGCAGTCTGAGGGAGAACACAAGGCAGAGCCCCTCCGTTACAGCAGTGGGATAGTTTAAATTTTAAAGGACAAAAGGGTGCACAGACCCAGCTCACACCTCTGAAGTCAATTTGAGGTGAAGTTACGAGACTGAGCTGCGCCATTAGGACTTAAAACAGCAAAGCTTCGAAGGTATCACCCGAATTTAGATTTCCAGTATATTCCACTGTTAAGCTTCTAAGCAAACAAGGAATAAAAGTGAAGAAAAATATAATGCAGTAAATATGATAACAAATATTACAAACTTCACAATGGCAAAATACCAGTCACCGTCCATGTTCCTTTTGGTATTACATTAACTTTTCTTTCAAAGCGGCTGTGAACTTCAAGCCAGGAAGGCTTGATTCAAGAACACCAGTTGAAAGCATAATCTATAAAACGTTTTTTGAATGGAGTCATACAGACTAGATCACAACCACATTCTATGATCTTTCCAATGCCAAATTTCAATGTAAAAGCTTTACAGAAGTTGTACAAAGTGACAGAGTCCTTTTTGAGGACAAGTTTGACAATTTTTTCAGTTATGCTGGAAATGTGGTGGCTATCCAAATTCTGGGCATTTGTATATTTTCCTGATGTTTTTTATTAGAACAAAAGATTTTGGGGGGGATATTCTGAACTTTGGAAACTTTGGACAGTTCTAACTAATGCTCTTTGACTAACAGTTTCTCTAATGTATGACAAATGACAAAAAAAGAACAGACTTTGGATTCTCTGATGTTGAAGAAAAATCTGCTGTTGGTACATCTCCAACATAATGAGTATTTTCACAAATGAAAACTCTACTGGAAGTTAGAATTCCTTTAAATTCACTTGAAGTATTTGCTATAAATTTAGGAAAGATTGGTGCTTAAATGGATACATATATGGACATTTGTTTTCAACTATTTATTCCACTCACTGGGTTTCACCTGTGGAAATGTATCACGTGAAGCATTCCTGACCTAACAGAGGACACAGAGTTTTGGCACAGGTCAGTCTTTCTCATAAACTCAAGCACTGAGTCGTGCTGGACTTACATTTCAGGAGACCCGATCACCCAGCTGCGGTCCCGACTCTTCAAGCCACCCAGGCTGTCCAGCCGGTCGTCCTTTTCTTCACTCAGACTCCGTTTAGTTGGTGGTGGAGTTTTCCTCTCTTCGTGGATGGAGAGGCGTTCCATGCTGCTGTACACCTGCACAAAGCAGAAGAGCCCTCTGTACAGAGAAAGCATATTTACCTTACGTGGCCCTCTTCTGATCAAGGGGCACAGTCTTTCCTCCCAATGGAAGACATTCCCTGGCAGTATGACCGTGGCAACGCTCTTTGACTAAATAACGCAGTGCAGGTGTGACATGCTCAAAGTGTGCCAGGGAGAAAAGGAAAAAGGCAACCTTCAGAAACGTTGAATAAATGTGCTTTTCCACAATGCCACCCAACACCTGTCCTCCGAAAGCAGCCCAGCATGCCACAGAAACACCAGGATTTTTATGGAAACTCATTGATGTTTGCTTATAACAGCTCTCAAATCCACGGAGAAAAATTCCACAAGCAGATTCCTCCAGCCTGGAAGGCTGGCATCTGCATCTTGAAATCTTACTACACAAATTCAGTTCAGTGATAGGCATCACGCTCATGACCCCATTTCATTATCAGCAGTCTATCAGCATTGCCCCGAGCTTCTTTCAGAACAAAAAAGTCCTGCCCTCCTCAAGGAATCTACTATAATGCTGACAGCTTAATGAAAGTGCCTTTCTTGGTTTTACAGCCGTCTTTAAATAATTAAATGATTAAGCAAAAAAAAGCCATCCTTTTAAAACTACACTTGACTGTGGACCTAATTTACATAAGAAGAGATTAATGAAAATAATGTTATTAAAAATTCAGAGCATCAACAAGATAACTATTAATAAATCATATGGCTGAATTGTCAGACAAGAATTTCAAAATATAATGAGCCTTTTATGCCTCCCACATTACAAATGCTGTATAATTTTCCAGGTCTTAAAATAAATTCATTAAAAGTGAACTTTTTCTCTTTGTGGCAAAAACATTGAACCCTAAAGAAAAGCTTCATTCTAACAGAAGAATAATACTTGTGGTGAGAAAAGTCAGAAAAAAGAAACTCTTACACGCTCACGAGAACTTTTTCAAAATCCCAACTAATCCTCAGGTCCAATTTTAAACACACTTTTGGTCATGCAAATCAGGAGCAGCTCCATAAAATTAATGTTAACTGCTACTTAAGCTACTGTAGCCCATCCGAAGACAAAGAAGAATGCAATAGTGCTTCAAAACCGACTGCAACAGTGGAAATCTGAAGGAACTGTCATGAAAAACTGAAATCTTTCAGTGTCCCTAAATAAAATGCTACTTCCATCTCCCCAAGAAGTTGGAATACTGTTCGTAGGGCAGGCTTAAAAGAGCATTTCTTCTCCTTTCTGTCTCTCCCAAACATAATCTGTTTTATCCAAGCTAAGTGGAGTTTTACTACTTTGAAATATCTGGGATAGCAGTTTTTTATTTCAGATGATCTGAAGCAGAATGAGAGAACTGCACAGGCCTGAGTAAGGCATATTGAGTCCAGAAAGCAAGGCAAGAAGGAGCATCCCCATGGCATCCAGTCCATTCCCCTGCCTCAGAACAGAACCACTCTCTTTCAATCACCTGGCAGATGTTTTTCCAACCTGTTCTCAAAAGCCACCAGTGATGGAAATTCTAGCAGCTCCCCAGGCAATCCAGTGCTTAATTAATTTTCAACATTGGAAACTTCTTCTTACCATCTATTGCACAACTCCTTTGCACCCATGTTTCCATACCTATTTTGGGTCAAACAGGAAGAATAATTTACCCCCTTTCTTCTAGAACATTTTAGGTTTTATCCTTTGTAGACCCTGGATAATTCTTTTTGCTTTCCTCTGGACTCTCTTTACCAGTCCACATTTATTTTTGAGAACATTTCCCAGGACAAAGCACTCTAGCTGAGCTGCCCCTACTACTAAGCACATAGAAAGGATTACTTCATTTGCCTTGCAGAAAACATTCTTTCCCACTCCTTATAATAGCTGCTTTTTGCCTCAACAGCCTGGCATATTTAACACACGATCCTTTTCTTTCAAACTGTCACCTCACCTTTTGTTCAAAACAATGAATAGCATAGGTGTAGAACTTTGCATTTACTCTTACTGCATGGGATCCCTTCAATATTAGACCACTATTCCAAAATGTCAACATCAGTCCTCATCCTAATACCACCTTGTGACCTATTAGAACACCCTTTTTAGAACAGCACTGCTCAAAGCAAACAAGCTTTGGACGCTCCCTACGCCAGCATCCAAGTCATAGTAAAAACATCACTCAGATACACAACAGACCTCTGCAATGCCCTGCATATTAGCAAAACACTAAGAAACACAAAATGTCATTCACCAATTAGCCTTTCACCCACCTTCTAGCAGGTCACAAACTACCACAGAGCTAACAAACACATACAGATTTCTTTCCCTCCTCAGCAAATACTAAACTCTGTGTGATTCCCACATATCATCTGTGTGATTAAAATCTACCTCATACGAAGCACCAAAGCCTCAAAAACAGTGTTCCTCTCTAGATTTGTGTTTTCTACAAGGCAGCATGCTCCTACCTTGCTAAACCTTGGTGAGCACGAGGAAAACTGCCGAATTTCCACATGATCATCATCATTAGTGTCCTCCTCCTCTTCTGAATCCAGGTGTTGGTACCGTTCAGAACGGGCTGCAAACCAGGCATGGCAGATTTCATCAGTGCATGAAGTATTGATATACCTCAAGCAATATGTGCTTACCCCAGAATGGCCTTTGTATCAATTCCTACTTGTCTACTTACAAAAAACTCTAAGTGTTCTTATGCCACGATGTGTATTCTCTATAACAGTGAAACATATTCAGGCAGTTTTGTTCACCCTGTACACATAGCAAGGAAGAATACCTCCTTCCTACTGAATTTATCTTATATCATCAGCTATATTATGCTTGAAATGCTGATACTCAGCACAAATTCTCTGTGTGTCTAATCCTGCAGACCCTTTGTAGTAAGAATATTTCTTCCCTAAGGCACACAATCCTACGGAAAGAAACAAGGAAATAATTCATTGCCCCAATTTCCAATCAACAGCTTTATGATCGCAAGAAGCCTACCCTGCATACATAGATGCAAGCCTTCTTTAAAAAATAAAAATATTTACCCCTCAAAATATTTCCTCTCCTCCCTTCCAGAACTAGAAAAGGATTAGATTTTATGAAAGAAAATGGGCAAGCAGCCAATATGCAAAGCTATTTTTAATGCAAAAAATCTAAACTGCCTCCAAAGAGATTTTGTGCTATGAGATTTGCAGCACTGTAATTCTAAGCCAGCCACATTAGATTTTGCAGAGGGGGACGTTAATAAGTTTGGCTACAGAAAGCTGATAGCTGTACTGAGCCAAATTTACTGCACTGTATCAGCCAGAAAGCTACTTTTATAAATTCTAAATTTTTCTGCATTAGGGTTTGTAACAGCAGTGCCAGCTTTTATCAATGTTTGTGTGAGATACTTCTTGATGTGAGGCTCCCAGCCTTTATACAGTGATTGCATCAAAGTCATCCTGATAACCTGCTGAGCAGGTCCCCTCCCCTAGCTGTACCCCTAGGCTAAAAGCCTGTCCCCCAAACTGGGTTGTGGGTTTTTGTTGGGTTAGCTGAAAACAGCTGATAGGGAAAAAAAGGCATCACTCAAAAACTCAGGGAAGTTGGATACACCAAACGCTTTGGAAGTACTGTGATAAATTGAGCACAACAAACACAGCATCTCTCTGCTGGGCCACGGCTGGCAAGTTCACAGGCACCACTGAAAGGCCAATTGACTTCAACAGCGACGTTTTTTCATTTAAAACTCATCTGCTTTCAAAGAAGCCTTACTTGGCATTCTACAGAAACTTTCTGAAGTAATTTCCATCCAGCGCTCTATTCAATTTCTAACAACGTCTTATCTTGGACAATTTCAGAAATGAAGTAGGCACAAAAAGTATGATGCAGTTTATGCCTAATCTTCAGTCTTACTGTCAAAATAGCTTGTGTCATCCTCGGACTCCAACTGGGGGATGAATTCAGCTTTCTGCCGAAGTAATCCATTCCAGTCCAAATCCTTAAAGAACCGATGCTGTTTCACTTCAAAGGCACTACCTGAAAGAAGAATCTTTTATTGCAGGCTATTTCTTTCAGCATTTGCATAACAAGAAAAACAAACCCTAGAAATATCAAGAGTCTGCAAGAATGTACCTGAGTACATCTAAGTCGTGCTTTTTCCAGGAATTTTGAGAAACAACTCATCCTCAAAGTGGTTATACAGAGTAAAATCTGAATGATATTTCTCCCTTCCTACCTCCTCTTCATATTTAATGACAACACATGACTAAACGGGCAGGAAGACAGCATCTGTTATTACATTCTACAGAAAATTGCAAGATTAAGAACTAATTAACATATTAATTTGAATTTTCCAAACTCTAAATACCGCCTTGCTCATAGCTAAATAAAAAGAACAAACTAAAAGGTACTTAGCATGCGAGTAGCTCCGCTTTCACAAACTCATCCATTTGCTTAAATCAAGGCAGGGCTTACGTATCTTCCTGAATTAGTATCTTTTAACTACTATCTTCTGAGTTATTAACCTCGTAAGTACACAAAAGGAAAAACTAAGAAGGATTATCTGCATGCTAGCATGCGGGCTTATTCTTTTTCCAGATGAAATTAATATTCATAATAGATGTCACTGCCTTTTTTAAAAAAAGAATAGCAGAGGAAAGGAGATGAAAGGTTTGCTGAGTGCCAGTGGCAGTAAGAGATGCCAAGTGGAACAGCAATCTCAGCATTACAGGTATATAAGAAATCAGAAAATCAGTCCATCAACTCACGTTGTAAGGCAAGAAACTCTACATCTTTTCTGTGACAGAAACGCCTTTCA
This sequence comes from Centrocercus urophasianus, assembly GCF_019232065.1. Classification (NCBI taxonomy): domain Eukaryota; kingdom Metazoa; phylum Chordata; class Aves; order Galliformes; family Phasianidae; genus Centrocercus; species Centrocercus urophasianus. The sequence continues at coordinate 20,738,413 of NW_024884733.1, read as the reverse complement.
AGTACACAGATTTCAAGTAGAAAAAAACATGTGAAAATCATCTGATTATATTATTAATTCATGACCTATTCATCACCCTCATATGCACATGGGTTAGGTCTGCAGAATACATGCCTGTTGTAATTGCTATACATTTTGGGCTTTTTTTATCCTTAAATTGTGGTTTTCCAATCAAAAATCCAAAATTAAATCAGACAAATCAAGTCAACAAAACAGATAACCTGTCCAACCCACGTTGGACAAATGATTTTAAAACAAGTGGGCTGTTGAAGTTTGTTGGTATTTCTTTACTACCAGGAAATGAGAAGCATTGGCTCGTAAAACTTCAAATCTGATATTATAATACAAAAAGATTAACGTACGTATCTGACTTTGCCAAACAGATTATCAGACTTTGTTGCATGTTTGGAGGATTCTCCAGTAGCCCTCTAAGAACACGTGAGTTTTCATTTATTTTATTATGCCCATGAGCTCACTTCAGTGTAGGGGATTAAGCCCCCAGTTGAAGGAATTGCAAAGAAATCTGATCGTGCACTGCTCGAATTGAGGCAAAATCCTCAATTCTGAACTAGAACGGTAGAGATTTGAGAAGTTACATTGCGAACTTGATGGCGCCCTTTCCTTGTTTTCCAGACAATACAGTAATATTTCTTAGAATCATAGGAAGGTTGGGTGGAGAGGACCTTCAAGATCATTGAGCTCCAACCCCCTGCCTTGGGCTGGCTGCCCCCACCAGATGAGGCTGCCCAGGGCACCATCCAGCCCAGCCTTGGGCACCTCCAGGGATGGGGCACCACATTCTCTGGGCAGCCTGCCTGAACTGTGTGCGCATTACTTTTCAGAGCTTCATCAAATCCTGCATAAAGCTTTCCCCAGCTCCATACCAGGATTTTTCAACACGGATTGGTGTGCCTCACAGCCACAGTAGCTTCTTTTCATGCTTCTGGCATTTCCTATACGCTAGGCCCCTACCTGTCCCCATTCTTTCCAGAGGATTCTGGCGGAGGAGCTTAGAAATGAGGTCCTGGGCATCTGGCGGCAGTGCATCATCACCTTCTGGCCAGGCAATTTCATCTGGGGACAAAAAAAGACTTGACATTTTCTACCTGCTTCATGACCAATTTGAATAACCATTCACATTCCTACACTGTAAAATGCAGTGCTCAGTACTTCCCCAGAATTGCAAATACCTTGAATTCAGCAGCTTGCATACTTAACATAATTCAAGCATTGACATTTTCCAAAATGCATAAAATCCAGCCTCAGCTAGTGCTGCTGTCAATCCAAGCACTGCTTGTGGAGGAGAAAAAAGCATTAAGAACTCTATTAATAAAGTATGAAATGGGACTTCCATGACAATCCATAAACAATGACACTGACAATACTGTGGCTGTACCTCATGCCCACACATTCCACACTAGTTAGACTTGGAACAGAGCGAACAATTTGCAGGTAAGCATTTCATACATTAAGTTTACTTCTTCACTGAAATTCACTTCTTACAAAGGATATTTGCCAAGTGTGTTAAAAATGTACTGTTTCAGAAAGCACTCCCAAATAGAAATGTTTTCAGTGGCATATTCATTGAGAAATGACAGAGCTATTAAGCTAGATAGTACTCGACAATTTTCAATAGCTGGAATCAAGACAGATGTTACTTTGACACAAAGATAAATGCTTGCAAATTAAAAAGCCTTTGCTTTACATCCAGTCTTTCCTGAGCAAACTATCGAACCTCAATATTTTCAAGCATTTACTTTGCAGCAGAACAGGAGCAGAACAGAAACATACCACTGATCACTTGTCCAAACAGCTCCTCAGGTGTGTCACCAAAGAAAGGAACGCAGCCAACCAGAAACTCGTACAGGATGACTCCCATGGCCCACCAGTCCACCGGCTTCCCGTAGCCCTGCCGGAGGATCACTTCTGGGGCAATGTATTCCGGAGTCCCACAGACCTCGAGGGAAACACACAAGAAAGCAATCACCTTCAGATTGCCAAATTCAAATCATATTCTGTCTGCATATGTCTATCTGCTTGACGGATTGCTACTGGTATGACTATATTTATCAGGGACTGAATTTTTGACACAACTCCCACTTCTCTGCATCAGCAGAATTTAGTCCCACTGATGCAGAATTAGCAACTCAGCGTGGTGATAAACGTCATCATTTAAACTTGGGATGTACAGTTGGCACAACCGCTAAGGACTTCATGTTGGAAGTACCAGGTTGCCTTGGGCTTCAAATCAACAACAGAAGCAAAACAGCTGTAAAAAAACATAATACTGCAAAATGCAAGACCATGAACTAGTGACCAGAGAACACCTGCTACAAAAAAATACCATGATTCAGAAGCAAAAGGAGACATGGTCCCGGGTGTGCTCTTAGTTTACCACAGGATGATTATGAATTAACAGTAGGCACAGAAAAACAAGAAAATTCTGCTGTGATCCTAGGTATTTTCAGAAGAGATAAGCACTTTTAAATCCCATTATACATGGCACCAGAAGCCTGTATCCAGAATATATTATATAGTTCCTGTTAAAGATGCCCAGGAAATCAAGCTGAAACAGGTGCATGGAAAAGCTATTAATTAATCAAAGGAAAATCTATCCCACTATCTAAAAGAACTTGGCTGGTTAAGCCTAGCAAAATGAAGGCTAAGGGGGAAAGAGACCCCTAGCAAACACCAAGGCAATGAAAATCAATTATTAAGCCATCAGACAAAAAAAGAGCCTATAGGAACTTGCCACAAACTTTCTAAGCACCAGAAGGGGGAGACTGCGAAACAACCTTCCAGCAAAAGCTGTATTACATCCCTAAAAGAACTGCTGCACACCTTTGATGTCCTGAACTAAGAGCTGAAGCACACCACTTTAAAACAAGGAACTGAAACAAAAAACAATACAAACTGGTGCACAGGTAGAAGAAAGGACTCATATCTTTTCCTCCCATTGTAAAAACAGTAAGCTCAAGCTTACCTGCTTGTCCAGAAATTCCCTGGTATCCTTTTCAATGTGTCCCTCGTAAAGGTTAGTTGTAAGACTCATTAACCCAATTTTAGACAGTCCAAAGTCTGTAAGTTTAATGTGACCCATGGAAGTTATCAGGAGACTAGAAGAAAGAGAAGCAAAATAATCCAACATTCAATTAATTGTTTCCCAAAATGAATTAAAAACAGAAGAACACAAGGCAATGCTAAGCACGTTCCCAGTGTTCTCATAAACTGGAATAAACCTCCTATGAAACAGAACATCGTGGAGCAGCTAAGGCAGGCAGAATTCAGGCTGCTTTCTGCCATATTTCAGCAGTGGAGCAACAGCTCTAAGGTAATATTTGAAGATGTTCATCCTATTCCCTCTGTGTCTGCTTTCTAAGTTCTACACATCAATAGCAAGAGACTCCCTAAAACCTCCTGCATGTTAGATGTCATCAAGAATTGGTACTGTCTCTAGCCACCTTATGCTCTTGCCCGTGAAGAAAGCCTCTGAAGAACTGGCTCTCATCGTAAAGCTTTGGAAGAGTTCAAGACTTACTTGTCAGGTTTTAGGTCACGGTGAACAATCCCATAATTGTGTAGGTACTCCAATGCTAGAACAGTCTCAGCAAAATACATCCTCGCCATATCAACGGGCAGGGCACCGATGTTCTTGAGAAGTGTCGCACAGTCACCCCCTAGAAATAAGTTCCAAATACGGCACAGTGAAATGGCAAGTGTCAGCAACAAAAAAGAATGGCTACAGCACAACAGTACTAGATAACTACAGAGAGCTTCCCAAAATCTGTCTCCTTCAACCTTGTTATATGGAACTCAAAACTCCCTCTTGAACTTCAAATAAATACAAAAATCCTAGTGCTATGGATTCAGCCATACCATCCCCTAAGAGAGCAGGAGGATCTCTTTCCAGTGAGGACTGGAAAGTTCATACTGACTTCTGACCCCAACAGCTTTTCTACATGTGGCTTTATAATTCCTCATCTCCACTGTGATCATGTTGGATTAGTCACTGGGATTCAGAAATGAAGTATCTTCTTATGCCAAGCTATACTAGGGGTAGAATGACTCACTTCTCCAGCCAAAGCAGTCCATATACTCTTACTTAAAAGGATTTCATCACCTCCCTTGTAGCTGCAGGGTTGACTGACCTCACTCTACACGAAGAAAGAAACAGCACACACCTAAGATATTCTTCCCATTTTCTGCAATCAGAGCAGTGTGATCATCAGTATCACATCCAAAAGTACATTTCTTATAAATCACTTGGAAACAGCATCCTTTGAGATGAAACACGCTGTATACAGGCTACGTGTACATCCTAAGAGCCATTTGCTCTTTGTAGGTTATGACAAACATACCTTCCACGTACTCCATAACCATGCACAGATGGCGCTTGGTCTCAAAGGAGCAGAACATGCTGACTACAAAGGGGTTCTCAGCAAACGTCAAGATATCTCTCTCAACAAATGCCTGCTGGATCTGGTTCCTCAAAATTAGGTTCTGTTTGTTGATCTTCTTCATGGCAAAACGTTGACGGGTGGTCTTGTGGCGCACCAAATACACCGCTCTGGAAAATCACATACCAAGAAAAAAGTTCCATCTTCTGTTTGAACTATTTAAAGAAACAGTGGATGATAATTCTTTTGGATGGATTCTGATTGACTATCTGTGATTCCATAAAATCTCATCTCATTGCCTATCTTCTTCCCTAGAAAATGAGGAACGCCACAATGCTGCCCTTCAAAACCTATTCTGCCTTTGAGAATTACGGAACATTTTTGTTGATGTGGCTAAAAAGGAAAATTATATATTTCAGGCACAAATATCACAAATTTCTTTAAGTATCAGTGCGATGGGGCTTATATTTTTCAACACTATAGTCACCATTTCACTAAAAAAAGAAAGAAAGAAAAAAGTCCAAAAAAAGTATGAAATCAGCATGATTGCTTTCCAAACTCCATAAAATTAACTTGATGCAACACTGTCACCAGGGATTTCCTTCAGTATCTCTTACATTTCTATCATTTGCAGATCATTAGATTCCTGCACATTAATAATACAGTTTGCAAATAAAATTTTCATCCAGTTTCCCTGCCTGATTGAATCAGTACTTGCTTCCTTTTCTCTAGAGTATATTACATTTAACATGGTATTTTGTCTCACAAGCAGCTGACTATAAAACACACCCAGCATGGAGACAGGAATAAGTAACAGCAGAACTACACCTCTCCCCAATTTTTGAAAATTTATGTTTAAACCATGGAGGCTAAGCAGATATACGACTGAAAACATACAAAAGCTTCTTATCTGACAATACGGAGCTTCAACATGCTCCATCATGTCTTCAAAGACCAAAAAATGCACTTTTTCCACTGTTTTGTTTTTTAATTTGCTGTTAAATATGCACTCACTTCAACAAAATACTCAAGCACATGCTTAAGTTTTGTTGGTTATTACCTACTGAATCACTGCTCTTAGTTATGGCCTAATGAATATCCCTGGTAATGATAAAGAGTCAGGAATCTTTCAAATTCTGGATAGACTGTACAACTAGTTCAGATTTTAACTGACCAGCAGCTTCATCCTCGATTCTTTAATGAATAACAAAATCTAACAGCACTCTTACAGTATGACAGATTTCAGCAGATTCGCCCCAATGTATTTGAAGAGCTCACAAACAGCCACAAAAACATAATCATAAATGGAAGAATGGAAAACTATAAACAAAGCCTTCCTCAATGTTCCTGCTGTTTGACTGAGTCACTAATAACATTTAACTACAGAATGTCACCCACACCCACTGAGGTAGCCTTCATACAAACAGAAATCACAGGACTTCAATACTCAGCACTGAAGGAAATTCAGGCAGGGAGGCCTTGATAAGCAGTAAAGAAATGGGTACAAAATAATTTTCTCAGACTCTTAAAACTCCCTTAAAAAAAAACCCCAAAAACTACCACCACCCATTGTTTAGGAAATCCCACAGTAAACTAGGGGGGGGGGTGAACTATCAGTTCAGTACAATGTTAAGGCTGTCATAGTTGGGAACTACTTCCAGGTATGGGGGTATAGGGTAAGAAATCCAGAACACATAAAAGAAATGGCATCTCAACCAAGGACGCAGAAGACATCACAAGTGTGGGACTCAAGACCTCAGCAAAATTCATTTATTCTTCGGGCCCAACAAAGTCCAAGCACTTCCTTAGCTTTGCTATAATGCCTTGCTGGGTAGAATGACAGCAGCATTTTCTTCTAAAACAAAACCTAGAATGTCTTACCCATAAGCACCATTACTGATCAGTTTAATAGTTTCAAATTCCTCTTCGGATGGAGTTTTCTTTGACTGGACGGAGGCTCCACGGCTCTGGGGAAAGAAGACAAAGAAAAAGAAATGAGGAGTGCAGGAACAACTTCATTCTATATGCCACTTCTTTCTGTCCATTTCTTCTTTGAGTATCATTCATCCAATCTCAATCCATCTCTAAAGCTCAGGAGCCCTCAGCTTTGGGATAACTGTCAGTACTCCCAGCAGCCAGCACATTCGCCCCACAAGCATTAGCATGGTAAATCAGAGGGCTTGGACCTTTTCCAATATTATTTAAGTACAAATAAACTAAAAAACTACAGAAGTTTGAAAATTAATGAATTATATAACTAGGTTTTTCCACCAGTTGATACTAATGTCATCTCTCTTCAATTCTCATCATGTTTTACAAATGCAAATAAAGTTTCTCCAAATGATTCTTATGCGCAACTTGAAGAAACATCAACAAAATCTGATGCTAATGCCTGTTTGCATCTTCAATGATTTCACCTCCACACTGCTGAGATTTGCACGTTTTTATAAGTGTATACTTTAGTTCTAATGTGCACTTTTGAATGTCAGCACTTTTCTCCTCTTTTAATTAAAATTACTTTGCATTATCATTCATCCTTTATTGCAGACTACCTCTTTGCAGAGAAAAAAAAGAGCGCCAGACAGTATTGAGTGTATTACTGCTTTACCTCGACTGAATCATCTGTCTCAGGAGTGTCTGGGCTGTCATAGCTATTTAGCTGGGCCATTTCTGAAAAGAAAGAGGAGAGATTACTCCTAATGATCTCAATCAAACACTATTCTCTTTGTTTGTACAAGACAAACAGGATTTCAATGGGTGCTTGTAGATTATGAAGGACATACTTCCCCCCCTCCATAAAGAGTCACCCCAATTATACACTGCTAACCTTTAACATCCTGTAAACTGTAGGCAATCTTTTATATAGAGGTTAATATAATTAATTGCCCTAATCTCAGCATCACTTATTCTAGATGGTTTCTAAAATAAGCAACAAATGCAAGTTAGGGGAAACTGCTGGCTAGGTAATGTTAAACCTATTCCAAGCATAGTGCCCCGTGGCACCTCTGTCCTCCAGAAAAGAAAGAGAATTACATTTCATACAACCTCTCTCCATGAAATGTGTCTGAGTTTGCAAAACGCTGAGTAGCAGCTAACTGTGAGAAATGCAGTTAGTTTAGGCAACTCAGCTGTCTTAGGAGATGCTATAAACTTTGCAGAACTAAATCCTACATTAACTACTGGTCTCTGAACAGACATCACTGACATTTCTGGGTGCCCTCCTTACAGAAAGGAAATAAGGCACCTTGACATCTCCACACATTTCTAAAGAAAATTTGACTTTAGTAAGGGGAATTAGTGATGGAAAGGTTCTCTCCCATGACAGGGATCAAAGAAAATTTCTCTTTAATGTCAGATTTCAACAAATGCTATTAAATTGCATTTAGCAATCTTTGGTATAAATTTTCCCGAAGAGCTCTTCACTTGAAGTCAACCTGTCACTGTCATTCGGGTAAACACCGTACAAGTTAAACTAGACCTATCCAGACTACTAATTTATGCTAAAATTATGCTCTCTTGAGGAAACAAAAAGTACAGTTCAATCGCTGAAATATTCTGCAGCAATCTCCAGTCTCTGTCACACTTTCTATTGTTGCTGAGCAAGCCATGCGCGCTCGTGAAACTTGTCATAGGAGAAAGTCAGTTAGCAAAGTGCCAGACAGAAATATTAACTCACAAATTCCAAAGTCAGGATCTTCTGGGGCCATCTACATTTACAACATATTCAAGTTACTGTTTGCAATTCTGGGACCTAGCAGAAAAGCTGTTACTTTCTTCTAAAACATTACTCATACAGGAACCTGAAAAGCACTGTAATCTCACAGACCTGATCAAACCTGGATGTAACAGGTAAAAAGCAAATCTGTATGGCTTCTTAGAAGTGTATGAAATGTTGAAGCTCAATTTCCAACATTTCTTAAAGCTGGAAGGAGTAAAGTAAATCATCTTCATCACAAACTAGACTTACTCTGAATATAAATTCATGTTAATTATCATGAACTGTCTGGGAAAATATCTTTTGGGAACAGAAATAAACACTTTTATATCCAAGAGAACTCCCAATTAACTGACGTTATGTTTATAACAGACCTACTTTAGAAAATTCAGAATATATCAACTCTCCACTGAATCATGCATCGATATTGCTGCTATTCTCACATGAAGTATTCAGTTATCAGACAATCCAACGAGGCACTCTTCCTCCTACTCTGGTGATGCACTGTGTTGGATATAATCTAGTCTTTTCGGTTTCACTGCTATTTAAGATGTAGAAATACAAACGTTCCACTCAAAAATCTGCACTAATCCTGGCTTCTCATGGAAAACCTCAACTTCTCCCAGAGAGGACAACAAATGAACTGAACAAATGACTGAATCCAACTCAGTAGCACTCCAGCAGTGGCAGAACAGAAATAATATATTTAATTTTAGTGACCAATAGCCCAGAGAAAACAGTTACATCACAAAGCCATCTTCTATCATTTTTTTAGCTGTAATACAGGCAGACATTATTAACACCATAAGTAAAGAACTGTCAATTGTGATGCGTGGTCCTTAACCCAGCAATACTCCTCTGAGATGCGGGGATGGAAAGGACAGTCTGGAATTTGACAGCAAACAGGAAAATAAAGAAAAATGGCCTATAAGTTAACTAACAATAATAAAAAAAAAAGGCTCCTTGAGCTTGTGATGACCAGGAGTTGAGAGTCTGGAGATCTGGTTATCCTCTCAGTAGTGTGGTGAGTACAGAACCGGAGCTCTCACCCTCCAGGGGATCCCTGGTGAGTCCCAGCTGGCTGATAATGTATCGAGGAATGTCGCACTTAATTCCTTGTCCTTCCTTGGCATGGCCTTCTGCTGCTTCTAACAAGTGGTAGAACTCTTCAGGATCAAACTCCTAAAGCAAGGTGGTGAGACAGACAGAAAGAGGGGCACATGATTCAGCTTTACAATTACAAGATTGCTATACAGGAGAGAGAGAGAGAGAGTGGGTTGAATTATCTGGATTCCTCAGAAACACTCAAAGCTAATTCTGGGCTCAGCAAGCATTTCATCCTGCTCTGCAAAAATAGTGCACATCTATAGTCTGCTGGCTGTATATCTGCCATTCAAAACATGACAAGGACAGCAGGAATGTTAATGAAAACCAAACTATCAGATAATATGGTCATCATAATGTAAGTGTTAATCTGGACCCCCAGCTTACCTTTGCCATTGAGATGTCCTAATGAGAGGTCTAAAGAGAGCTGAAGTATCTTTTGCCCTCTCTGACAGGTGAGATAAGCCAATATGAAGCTCTCCTACTTTCAAATATCACTTCTAATCAAACCATAAACCCATTCACCTCATTTTGTAACAGTCCCAATATTAGAAATCACTAATAGAATTGTTAATAAAATTACTAATCTACCAGCAGAATATTTCAACCTCTGTATAAGAAATACTGTTACAGGGTAGGTGGTGGATTATCCTATCAGCTCAGGTTTGGTATACTTGGAAAGCAAAGATTATAAGCAGGTGTGATCTCTTTTACTGCACCAATAGATATAGTTGGAAATCTAGAACAACATTTGGGTGCAAGAGCACTGCTGCAAGATCACAAAATTACTGTAGTTCTGCCCCTACAAACCTCATCATTCATCATTTGAGAGCAATGAGGAAGGAAGATTCTTCCAAAATTTTTTAGTGAAATGTTAACAAATTACCCAAAAAAAAAAAAAAAAAGGAAAATCGATTTAATTTCCATGAGAATGTAAAGCCTTCTCTTGTGTTCCTTATCTCCTGAGGTGTCTCTCCCAAGGCCCAGACTCACCAGGCACTCCAGCAGCCGAGCTGGTCGCGCTATGATGATCATCAGCTTCTTTACCAGTTGGGTAACAAAGGCAACCTCAGAGCTCTCGGATCGCTCGTGGGCCTGTGGAGAGCAGCACATCACATTGTGTCCTAGCAGAGAACTCCTCATTTATATATGTCAAAGCTCAGTCGCTGTAATTCGGCAGCAAAGTCATGACGGAGTCAGGCCAGGCAATGATCTCAGCTCACTCAAGGATGCCAAGTTACATACAGCTTTCCCATTCCAACTGACTCCTTTTATCATGGAAGAGCTATTTCGAAGGCTTTACTTGCATTATATCACCTTTAAGTTGTATTTGATATGATGTGGTCTTTCTTTTTTTTTGTAATGAAAACAGGATTAATGATTTTTTCAATTTTACCTTCCACACGATGCTGAAATCTAGACAATGACCAACAGTTACACCTATTTTCAGGCTGCATTCAGCTGGAATTCCAACTACTTCTGTTCATCATCACGGAAAACCTGAACTTTGTTTTCTCTCAGTTCCATTTCATAAACCCTGCCTAACAACTCCAGCACTGTACTGCATGCTGTGGTGTACGAAGCACACCAACAAAGAACATACAGAAACCTAACTCAGAGACTTTACTCCTGTCCTCTCCTTTTGATTTGCGGGACTTGAGTATGAACTCAGTGTTTAGTTTCAAGGGGAAGGAGGGAGATGCCTTTTTACAACAGTAAATACATTAAAATGGGTAAAATAGAAAGCAAAGACAAATTTGAGCACCAAACCCATGCAACCCCAATTAATTCTTCTTTTGCTCAAAACCTTTCTGGCTACATAGGGAGTCCTGAAACACAAATAACAGAATATTTCACTGTAAGGTCACAAAAGATGGTTCCAGGGACATGAAAAAACCTCTGAAATGAAGTATAGCTTTTTCTTTCCAAGGTCAAAAAACAGGCTTTAGCACACTCACAAAGTCCAGAACTTAACCAATGTTCTTATGCTGGCAATGAGCCAGTAGTTGCTTATAGGAGTGATATTTTATCAACGTGCAGCAAGAAATGAAAAGGCTTGTTTAGCATTGTTCATTAAAACCACCTAAGAAAAAGACATATATGGCTAAGAAGCCAAAACACACATGAAATCACCTGGAAGAACAATAAAACACAGGGAGATAGAAATTCATAGCTAGAAAAACCACATAATTGCTAGTTCATCATCTGAAAACAGCATCAGAGATGCTTCCTGGTAATAAGAGTCTTACAAAAATATATTTTGAAAGCATTGAAATAAATTGAGATCTTTTTTAGACGATATTTTCTAATTATAAAACACAGAATAACCAAAATGAAGGTGCTTAGTATTCACTCAGTGCCCCTTAATGCAATATCCAAACTCGTAAGTTACAATATGAATTCTATAAAGAAATTAATGCTTTCATAGCTGAAAAGCCACTCCAGATCACCAGGGGTTAGCTGCTTTGGAATGAATAAATAAAACATCAACAACTTTGTATTATATGAAACACGAGACATGCAATTGGAATATCCTTTCCCCCCTTGCATATTATGAAAATAGACGTATATACATTTATGGCATCTGCTTATGGTGCTGAAGCAAACTTATTCTTTTTAATCAAGTCCTTTTGTTTTCTCTCTTTCTCATCTTCCCCAGCTTAGGCAAAATAATTTAAAAACGTAACTAATGTAATCAGGTGTCTGTGATGAAAATGAGAAGCCAGACCATGACTGCCAAACAAGAAAGAAAAGGGAAAAAAACAACACCACAACAGAGTAGAGGATAGCAAAAATGAAACACAACTTGGAACAGCCACTCAGCCTTCATCTCTGCACAGCGCTGCTCGTCCAAGATCCGCAGCAGCACTGCCTCTTCTTGCTTCCTTCTCCCCCAGGACAGCTCTGACATCCCTACAGACGTCTTGTTTAGCAGCCGTCCCAGCAGTGTCCCCAAAGCAGGCAGGGTTATATAGTGCTGCTGCCTCCATGTGTCTTGGTGTGATGTGGGACACCTCATTAGCAGCTCCCAATGACGACATGCTTGTCTGAAGGTTGGCAGTGTCATTTCAGGGTCCCCCCCCCCGCCTCTCGAGGGGAGGGGAGAGGAGCTGAGGGGCTGTGGGAGAGGCTGATGCCATTCCTGCACACATTGCCAGTGACACGTGTACGGGAGGAAGCGAGGGGTAATTTACAAACCGATTCCCTTATCTGAAAGACCCATCCGTCACTAACTGTAGCCACTGGGGCATGAAATTAAAATCACCATCCTCCCCTGGGGTTTCACGGGACCAGTAACCAGGATATGCAAGTCACAACGCTGTAATTGAGCTAATATACAGATGGAAACCAAAACAATAGACCTGCAGTGCCAAGAAACAATAAATTTACACTTAGGCTCATATTAAGAAAGCAATTCCAATCAGAGTATCAATTTTCCAATGTGCAGTATCACTGAACATAGTGTAATACCACTACCTTCCTCTTTTCCTTTTGTTGAATGCACAGAAATACCTGCAGTCCTTCATTCCCTCCTCCCAGTGGCTGAGCCTACATAAAGCCATGGAACTTTTGGGTAGTGTTCCTTGCTCTTTGGCATGGAGGCACTTCAACCAAGAAAACAACTCCTATCACCTTTTTCATCGAAGGAACCTGAGCTCCTGTTCTATCCCCTAAGCAACCCCCCATGCTAATGGAATCACAGAATCAACAAGGTTGGAAAAGCCGTCCAAGATCATCCAGTCCAGCCGCCCACCTATCACCAATACTTCCCCCCTAAACTTTAAGGTCCCTTATTACATCATCTAAACATTTCTTCAACACAATATATAAATAACCAGACGTCCTCTTTTTTTTCAATAGCTATTTTAAATGTAAAGGATAGCATCCAAGTTCATGTTTCCCAAAGTAAAGAAAAGCTATTTCATTTTCTACTTCAGGATCGTTTCAGTGATGCAATAAGCAATAGCAATGACTAAAAGACAGTATTTCACGCTCCAAACGAGAAAGTATCTCATTTGCCATAACTAATGAGATTTGTTGGCATTTTATTACAAAAGCCAAGATCTAGAAACCTTAAAAGCTTTCTGGCTTGGTATATTTAAACAGCTCATTATTTACATATCCAATTACTCTATGCTACAGATACATTTTCACAACATAAAGTAGCCTCAACCTGCAACCTATTTAATGGAGTGTTCTTTCTGTGGTTTGAAATTACTGTGTGAATTTCACAGTAAAATTCTATGAAAATCTGTGGGCCTTCCTGATAGTTCCTGAGCTACCACTACTCATTTCCTTACTGATCAAGCAGTCACCTTCTCAATCTTTCACATTTTATAAAAATATACCATAAGACTATATATCCTACTGCACAGACCACCAAGTGAAGGACTTTTGGGGTTGGTTGGTTTTTTTTTTTTTTAAGATTCTACTTGATCTTATTTCTATAGCATACAACTGATTCTAGGTCTCCCAGTGACAGTCAATATCTGAATCTGTTATTTTTGCAAATCCTGTACTTGTGGCTTGCTATCTCCTTAAATCAAAGCAGAGAATTAGAAAGATGTTCCCAAACAGAGGTCCAAACCCTGCAATAAGTAACAGCACTGACTGCTCACAACAGCTACAGCATAATATTAACTTCAAAAAATCCCTCAGAATTTATCTTAAAGGAAAAGAGCAATTTTAATGAGCAGCTGAAGCATACTGAGCACACATTAAAATTGTGCCCCCTTGTGTATTTTCAAATGCTTTGAACACCACAAAACACATCGAAGTAGTAAAAAAATTACCCACAACTGAATTAAGTTCAACTCAGGAAAATCTTTTATGAAAAATTTATAGCAACACTACAAACTGTGGTGCTTTCACTCCTTGAAGGCACTATTGTAATTAATAAGTCATTGACAGTCCTGAAGTACATGAAAGAAAAGTTCAGTAATTTCCTTCATCTGTATGAACCCAATTTTCATAAATTGTGAAGACTGCCTTTGACTTACTCACATGCATATTTAGCCTTTGTACAAAGATGTACACAGGTGAAGTGACCCGCTTAAATCCGCCCATGGTGCATCAACAGCGCTTTGGAACGCCCCACGCCTCCTGACACCCCTCCCCACTGCCCTTCCCCTCTCCTGAAATCAAAGCTCTGCCTTATTGTCTACAGCTTCCATCACCATAACATATTCTACTTCTCAAGAGCACTTACATCCTGGAGAAGTTTCTCCAAGTTTTCCTGCAGCTCATAGAAATAGCGAGAAGTAATGAGACCTTCACGTGACTTATCTAGGCAGTCTCTAGCCAGCTCAATAACTTGATGGTGGATGAAACTTAGGACCCCATCTGCTAATTGCAGCACGTTCTCTGGAGCATTGGAGGCAATAAACTCCGCCAGCCGCTCTTCCATCTGCGCTGTGGCCTAAGAGTACAGAATAAACAAATTATTCTTAAAATCTGACTATCCCAAAATCTAAACATAGACAAGCAGGGTTCTATAGTCACATCCTCAATCCCAAAACGCACCAGGCTTAAAAAACTGTCCAAAATACAATGACAGTGTTTTGCTTTGAATAAAAATATTACTCTGTAGGCAAAAGCTGCATTCACAAGAAGAAACAACAACATTTAATCAGACATGCTACTTGAAAACGGAAATGACTATAAAAATATCCTGCTTCTGAGGCTGCTTTCCTCCCAGGTCTCCAAAATAAGGATGTGAGATACAAGGCAGCTCTCAGAAATTGTAGGCAAGAGCATGAAATCTGAAAATCATTGCCCCAAGCAACAGACAGACAGCATCTCTTTCACTTTAGGCCTCGATATTCTGTCACCAGAGCAACATCTATTTTTACTATTGGTAAAGCAGAAAGGGAATGGTCATATTGACAGCTCTGGGATAGATGAATGTCTGCACTCATTTCAGTGAGGCATTAACTCTGAAAACTTGATTCCACGGATTTCAATATTCAGCTTTAAAAGAAATAAGCAAAAAACCCTCCGTTTTATTTTCATTGCAATCACTTCAGTACCGAAATAATTTGCTTTTCTGAAAACTCAAGTTTAACTTCATTGCTTCTCTGGTACCAAAGGCCCCAGTGGCAAGCTTTGCTTTTGTCAAAATCTCTAGCGTAATTTGGAATGACTATAAAAGAAAACATGCTTTTCCAATATGTAAATGTAAAGCCTACCAAGACAAAAAAGTTTGGATTGGTATAAAGCAAACTTAATGTTATTATACAGAGAATGTTGGGAGAATGTTACTCAAAGTATTTTTAAATTACTGTCCAAAACAGTTTGTTTAAGCTAAGCATTCTTCTTCCAGCAGGGTCAGAATTCAAAGCAGAAGCTGAGGGTTAGTTTGCCCAGAGGGTTGGAGAATGCCTTGCAGACATTCAGGGTCAGGCTGGATGGGGCTCTGAGCATCTGATGGATCTGTACGTGTCCTGTTCACTGGAGTTGGACTGGATGGCCCTTAGAGGTTCCTTCCAACTCAAATGACTCTATGATAATATATGGAGATGCTGGCTTCAAACAAGTGAAATGGATCGCGTAGCCACAGCATGGCCATTCTCCTCATTCCCATGCTCATTTATCTTGCCAATTGTGAGAAAATTCACATGAAAATGCCAAAATGAGAAATTCAGTAAATACAAAGTACATACATAATACGCAAAGCCTTTCATACTTTTCTATCTGAATATACTTCATCTATTTTTTTTTCCACTGCAGAATTAATACAGAAATTTATAGAAAGCAGCTTCCAAACTGCACTGCTCAGAAATCAGAGGTAAGACAAGGGGTCCATCACAGTATTACAAAGTAACTGAGCTTTGTCACAAGTTCATTGACTGCATTATTCAAAAAGTGATTCCTTACCTTTGGAAACCTTTCTTTGTACACATGGTTCATCATTATTATTTCACTGTCAAAGGAAATTGGAGAGCGACCCGGGCTAGAGGAGAAAAGAAAATACATCATCATTTACAGGCATCACAAACATCGCTCACCCTGTCTGCGGGGGGCAGACAACCAGCTCCTTGCAAGCCCCAACACAGGGACACAGACAGAGTGGGACACATGTTACAGGTACATCTGCCATTGCTTGCTGTCTCATTGCCTCCTTGGCGATGGCACCAGGGCTGCACAGAAGTCCCTGATATCTCCAGTCTGCAGCGCCAGGAAGGCATAGAGGAAGTGCAGAAGGACCCTGAGATGCTTTTCCTGTCCTTTGTCTGCTGCAGCAGGGATGCATGAACAGTGCTATTCAGCTAAATCCCATATATAAATACCAATGCAATAGGAATAGAACACTTATAGGAAAACTGCACTCCCTTGAGGCACAGTACACAACAGATGCATATGCATGTATGCATAGGTTAACAAGCAACTCCCAAGGCACACCAAAAAAAAAAAAAGGATGGTGAATCTTGGCCAACTGTTTTTATATGACTGTTTGGGTGTTTTTTAAAGAACAGTTGCATCTCATTTCATCACACGTGATGGTACGCAATGCTCTGACTCATCCCACTGCTGAGGGCAGCCGAGTGAGGTAATGCAGATAATCCCCAGCCACGGGATCGCCTGCAGCGCTGCGTTTTCCTGGTGACGTCGCTTTAGCAATTGGGATGAGAGAAGGCTTCTGTTATTTGGCATATTATATGACTGCTGCCCTCATGATTTTAAGAGCCATGCATACTGCTGAACATATTTTCTCTACGTAAAAGCACCCAACAACAATACTATTTGAATCAGTTCAAACATTATAAACTCGCGAACGATGAATCTCCCTACATGGAATAAATGCATTTTAAATTCTGAATGCATTACAGTTCCTACCTTGCTGCTAACCTATTTAGAGGAAAAACATTCTTTCGGGAATAGATATTTACAATTCAGAGAAAATTTAACTCACTGTTTCACAGAATATAGCAATACAAATCTCATTTCATGCCCGGTGCTGGAATTCCATGAATTACGTTGTGCCTTGGGTTCATTAAGTTTCATTCCTCAGCTTGAGAAAATGCAGTTTGGCCTAAATACCTCACTAACACGTATGCTACAAGAGAAAACCTGATGTGGGTGCTCAAATGTTACTCATTAATATATATTCTTAAGAGAAGGCACGTCTTAGCTTCGTAGATAGCTGTTTTTTATAAAGAAACATTTTCTTTCTGAAGAAGCCTACATTTACACTCATAGAGAGTATGCAAGATAATAAAGGGTAAGAGCTTTTAAAAAGTATTTTTTATATATATATATATATATATATACACCTTATTTGGAAGCAAATTTCCCCACACATCTAGCCAACCACATTTATTCTTCTTTCTCTAAGCTCAAACACACCAGCAAAAACACACACTTGTCTCCTGGAAGTTCATCTGGAGCAAAACATTTTGGTGAACATATTTTAGGAGGAATTTATTTTTATGTAATGAACTGTTTCTGTGTGATTTGAGTGAGGTATACATTACAAGGACATATAAATCCTTTGATACTTACTACGGAAATATGTAGGCACATACATATGCCATCTCAATGCTGAAGCAGTACTACTAAAATCTGTGCATGCTTAACTATTTGCTGTCCTACAGCTAAAATGCATGACTTTTTTTTTTTTTTCCTTGCTTTCAAGACATTTTATTCATACGAATATAGGAATTTGAGTGCTCTGTGGACATCATGCTTCTTGGCAGCATTTGTAGCATTTCCTTAAGAGTGGCCACAGTGGTAAGAGGAACTATAGGGCTGTTTCTTACAACTCTAAAACACTGTAATTCTTATTTTCTTTGCACAAGAGCCTACTGATATGCAGAAAGTAAAAACTTAAAATCTCCTTAGCTTCCTTGGGTACTGGCAGATTTCTCTCTCATTTTTGGCAGCTGATTAATACAACTTTTTCATAAAATCATACACTCAGCAAGGTTGGAAGAGATCTCCAAGATCATGCAGTCCAACCATCCATCTACCAACCATTTTTCCCACTAGCCCACCTGGAATGGTGAACACTTAAGCAACTGAGGATAAAAGCCAGGAGGAAGCTTCAAACTCTCATTCTAAATGAAATTCTCCCAATATAACGTGTCAAACTAAATGTCTAGCTGACTACAGCAAGACTGCAGTATATCTATACACTGCCTCATGTTGAGCTTGAGCCAAGAAACTACAGAAATGACTCTATGGGTAAGTGACTAACCAAGGCTGGCTGCCAGGCACTGCTGGTTATTCTACAGCATTGTGGAGACATAACCAGGAGAAAAAGAAGCCAGGACCAGGCAAGTAATGAATACTACTGTCGGAGAATGGAAGAGAATTTTTAAGGAAAAGAAAGAAGTTCAGATATATTGTACAGGATGACAGCTTTTCAAATGCAAAAGCTCTGCACATCTATACAGCACGCACAAGATTTCACACACGGTACAGAAACAGTCTAACATTTCAAGCCTTACAAAGGAACAGATTATTTTCTGTAAAACAGGACACATACTGTGCATGTGCATAACATCTCAAGACAAAAAGCAGGCTGCTTCTCTCTTCCTGATGCAGACAGGCAGGTCAAAGAAATGATTATTGTCAGGGAGTTTTTCATCTCAGCAGAGCAGACATTAGAAGAATAATACCTGTCCCCTTAAGCTTAACAGCAGAATGAAAAACTGCTCTCTTCTTCCCCTTCCCTCCACTTCATGAAATTATGTTGTAGACTTTCAGCGACATCTTTCTCCCACAAAGGTTTTTAGCTTGTCACAACTCAGGTCTCTTTATCTGACACTATAGCTCACAGACAGCTATTTCAAGGAATAGCATATTCATAAATTTAACCTTAAAAAAATTTAGCTGAACAGTGACTACATGTAACTGAGCTGTTTATGAATCTGCATTTTTTTCTCTTTGACAGCTGTAATTAGAAAAATGCAGAGAAGTTAAATGCTCTGTGTCACTTCCAGACACAGAAAAGAACAAATTTTAAAACTATAGAGCTATGGTTACGTAAAGTACAAACAATACATGTCCTGAAGGTGAGCAGAGTGCTGGCCTTCCTCCTCCTCAAAAATTCATTTTCTAAATACTCAGCCTCGTAGAAATCACATCATTACTGGGTGTCAGAAAGCTCCCACTGATAAAGAGAAGGTAATGCAGAAACACCAGATCCAGCACTACACATGGAGCACAGCAATCACACCTTGGGCCTAGTTCTGTTTCTGGACAAGCCAATGGCTAAAAGAAAACTGAGCTTGGCAGAGCAGGATCAATTTTTGAGATAAAATTGGACTGCGTGGGCCACTATTGTGCGCTATCTAATCTTTGGTCCCATCTTGGATGCTTTTTATGATCAATTTCTTCTGATAACTGACATTTTCTAGGAATCACCTCTGTACATTCTTAGTGGCAGGGTCTAGCACATGGGAAGTCACAGTAGAGGACTGTATTAAAGCAGCACTGCTCAGCAACCTGATGAAGCAGCACGCTTGACTGAGGATGATCTCATCTACTTCACCAATATAAAGATTCACTGCTGCAATCTTCAATGCTTTCTATCTAGACAATCTTTTCCTGTAATATGCAAAGAGATCAAGAAAACTGGGAAGACTGGTGGGCAGAGCACATGCACAATGGCAGCTGTTGAAGAAGCCACTGCTAGTTAGCCCTACTGTTATCTCCAGCATCTTCCACTCGTCAGCTGAAGGATGACAAGTGAAGAAAACCAGGGAAAGATGGAGGGCAGCAGCCCAGGTTTTGCATCAGAATACATGCTGTCCATGCATTTTTACACCTGGCAGAGAAGACCTCCTTTGGGTAAAGCCCAGGACTGTTGCAAGAGAAGTGATTGCAGCCCAGGCAGCTCTCTGTAATCAGTAACTTGAAGGATTTGAAGGTCACATTACATAAAAACAAAACAGTTGAGAGATGGTAGTTAAGAAGTACCTCTCTGGACAATAAAGAAATACGCTCTTCTACTAAAGCACCAAAATGGGTGCATCACGTGAAGATTCAGCCTTTCATTTAACAGGTGAGTCTGAATCTCTTGCAGACAGATGGGAGAACACCTGCCTTCAGTGACCAGCTCTACAAACATCACTCTTTTGAACCCCACTGCAGTGCCAGGCCACCTCCTTCCCCTGCATATCAAAGTCATTAAGGGTATACTGAATAAATGTTAACAATCAGTCATAAACATCAGGCCATCTTTTAATTACAAAGATACGACTACCCATCTGATGTATTTTGTTCATCACCTTTTCATTAAAGCTGATCAAACAGAACCATAAAGTACCTTTTAAAATATTACACTTTTGGGGATTTCCTGCCTGACTTTCAACACAGTAACTGCTCAGATTTTATTTTTTAATTTTTTAATTAAGTAAAAACGTCCTCTCAGCAAGTGAGCAAATTCTTATGTGGGCAAACAAATAAGCAAGCTGTGCACTGCATAGGGTCTGGTCTTCACATATGTCAACACTTGTTGTTTACAAGGACGTGCTACCCCCTGCCAAACAGAGTGCTAACTCCTACAAACACTGATACATCAATACAAACAATTGGAGCAATTTTCTCGAGGAGTGAGGGCCAGGAGGGATGTTTGTTAGCAGTAAGGGTGCTTTAGAGTCACACAGCTTAACAGTGCTAGCCATAAGCAAAATGAAAAACAAATCAGAAACAGTAAGTTTAAAAAAAAATGTTGCTTCGCTCTAAGATTTGGAATACCAATCAGGCTGGCTACTATCACACCAAAAACCAGAGAGCTAGAGAAAGTATTTCAGAAATGAATACTGAGCACACAGTCATGACACACTGGATTAACCTAGTCTTGTCACAGATTATAAGGCTACGATATGATAACTCTGCTTTTAAATGGGCTTACAGAGATCAAATTCGCAGCAAACTTGTAATTCATATTAACAAGAAAAAACAGAATTTGGCTCTTTATTTTATTTACATCTTCCTGGCATCAAGAGTAGTGTTTTGTACTTCTTGATGCCAACAGCGGTATGTCCGTGTTAGAAAGGACAATAATTACTTTAGTGATGGTTGTCTACCTACAGTAACTGTCCTACAACGAATTAGTACTGCTACAGCTACACTGGGCAGCGACAGCTGGTGTTAGGAGTGACAGCAACAGGACTGAAGTAGGACTATCATTCAAAGAGGCTTGAACAGTTAGTCCAAATCACATCACTAATCTCTTACTACATGGCATTTGGTAGAGTCTAAGTGTGCTGCTACCTACAGGACTTACCAGCTCTTGTAGATAACTGAGTAACTACGCTTAGCAGTTCCGTATGCAATTATCATGCAGCCTGCACTGTGGTTTAGAACATACAAATAATTACAAATAATCATTAACTGTCCCTTCTGCCATATCATGATATTCACCACACATTTTCTTGTTAACTTTACCTATTTCACTTCCTTCTACTACAAACTCCAGTCGACGTCCTGAGCTGGGGCACAGTGATTCAGCATTTCCAGCTGACAATGATTTAAAAGCAGTATTACCTCTGATACCCTCAGATGAACAACATGAGGGAGATTTCACCTCTTCATCCCCTGCTTGCATGAATCCTTCTTGTTTCATAACAAAAGGTTATGCAGACGCTGTAGAAGATATGTGTCTCTCAACTTTCAATCACTTGCTCCAGCAGTAAATTCATAGCGAAACTCAAGGCTTTTGCTATGATATAAAATGTTGGTGAATTTGTTTTTGTATTTTTTTAAGATTGTTAGAGAACTGCAAGAAAGACTGTCCAGAGAGTCTGTGGAAAATTCAAGACCTGTCTGGATGTGGTCCCAAGGCAATCTGCTTGAGCAGAGGTTTGGACAAGAGGACCTCCAGAAGTCCTTTCCAACTTCTATCATTCTGTAATTCTGTGAAAGATCAAGTCTTAGTTGCTTCTATTTTTAAGTATGGGGGAAAAAAAAAATCAACTACAGAAGGAAACAACCCCTGGATAGCTGTCTCCTGAAGAACTGATTCTCTGAAGCAACAGTAAAAATTACCCAACTGCTAATGCAGTTTTCTGTGCTATTATAAAATTGCTCGTGGGTGCAATTCTATTTAAGGTTTTGACTTCATCTACTCTAGTTTTCATTCCACTTTAGAAGCTCTGCTGGAAAAGTTATTAAGGGTGACTGTAATGGCCTCCCTATATGACTGCAGCAGAAATTGAGAAGAAACTTCACTGAAGGAAATCTACATCCTCTAGGGTTACTCTGAGATGCTTTTGGATCACATTTTCTTAGTTATGATGGAGATACAAAAGCAGACTATGCAAAGCATGTCACAACTCAAATCTTCAGTGTCAAATGTTAAAACAAATAATAAAAATTACTATTTTCTGATTAGGCGAGGTGGGGTATAAACTCATTAATTTCAAAACCATGCAACAACAACAAAGAAAGAAACAGCTTTCTCTTACTGTTCTTAGAACTGAAAACACACATGTGAAATGCAATAATTGTGCCCAACATTTTAAAAATGCAATAAACACCACCTGAACTCACCTGAGACTGCGTGATCGAGGCCGCAGGGCTGGAGAGTGACGCCCTTCCTCATCAGTGATGCTCTCAGTACTGAAATGCTTTGTCAGGAAATGAAGTTCGTCTGCCGTGGGCTGAAAGGGCAGCTGGTGCAGCTTCTCCTGAGATGAGCATGATGACTGAGTACAGAAAAAAATACAGAAAAGAAATGCACTAAACGCATGCATAGGGTCAGCTAATGAATGGAAGAGGAACGGATTCTGCCAGACACTGCACACTCCAGCGGAAAAGAAAGCTACTTATCAGACCAGGTGCCTCTTTTTAACATTCTCAGTAGGCTAAGCCAAACCTTCTGTACAATGACAGAGCTGGTGAGACCAGGACAACTTTGGGAACAGGCTAGGAAAGGAATACACATGATTCTGGAACCGTTGTGAAGGTAATTACTGTTAGGAGACAGAAAGGAATGTACATTAACACCAGTGCTGCCCTGGAAAGGACAAGGAGGTTCCTGGAGTGGTGAGCAACTTTCCTTTTCCCTCATGCTCTCTTAGCTCAGGAGTTTCACTGGCATGCAGAATGCTATGGAGCTGTGTAGACGCAAGAGTTTTCACTGATCACTGGCTCTCCTTGGAAATTGCCGCATTAAGTAGTCTGTATTTTACTTCTCCATAATCTCCATTTAATTTTTCCCTTTCTTTACCCATCACACTTCCTTTCTAGCCAAGTAGGAAATAATAAAATGGAAGTAGCTGACTTTGCAGAGCTGTAGGATTAATAGTTTCCTGTTACAAACGCTAAAGCAGTTCATCTGTGTTTAAATAAGTTAATAAACTTATACGACATGTCTTGTGATAAGGATAGATGTGAAACAGATTTAATTCTTGAACCTGTATGAACTCAAACTCAGAAAAAAAAGTGTTGGTAACATCAAATGTTGGATGAGGGGAAAAAGCTGTAGGCAACGAAGGGCTGCACTTCTTCTTGTGTGATTTGTTTGAACATCCTTTCCATTTACAAAAATAAGGAAACGTATTACATAAGGACAGATTATAAAAACCTCTGAAGTGCCAGAGCAGCACTGAGTAACACCAGTGGGGCTTATGAAAAACACGACACTAACCTAAGTTCTGAGACTCCTTACTGATCTGATTAAATTTAATATTGCACACTTTCCTGGTGGAAGATTTTCTCCTTTTGCTACAATGGCCCTCACCCCAACAGGAAAGCAGTGCATCCTAGCACCAGAAGAATGTGTTTTAAGGACTAACACACGATCTGATGCATATGACCAAAGTTTAACTCACCTAGCATGCTGTTCTAGACAGTGGTTCTGGGAATAGAAAGCTAACAAATATGGCTGAGCCGTGAAAGCCAAATGCTACCAAGGCTGCTCACTGACTCCAGCATGTCTATAATGCTGATAAAGAAAATATTCTGAGATCACCTAAATTAGGTGCATCCAAATTTGCCAAGAGAGAAACAGCTGCTCTTGAACTGAAGAAAAACTAAGCAGACTGCTGCAGAACCCATCAGATGAAGAACTGAACGTGAGCACTTCCAAACCTGAAGTTCTTTTCCTTAGATAACAAAGAAACTATGCAGTGCCCAACACATTGCAGAGAAAAGAATCCATCTGAAAGTTTTAGGGTGTGAATGAAATCATCAAGGATGGCTGGAACAGGGAACCATCAATTCCCATGTCTTCCTTCAGGCAGCCTAGGTGCACAGATCATGTTAGGAAGTCCCATCCAGCCATGTCCATCTAGAGACAACTATGCAGATGGTGTAAAAGCTTACACTGCCCTGATCTACGTTGAAGTCACAGCAGAGTCTGAGTATCTGACAGCCCCTCTCCTCACAGCTATTCTGCTCTGCACACTGCTTATGCCAAACACAGGAAAGATTCTCTTTATTACAGAATGATGCAAACACTCTTTGACTTCAGGAGCCTTCTTTGATCACCTGTCTTACAGCATACAAAGAGTAAGAAGCATCTGCTTATGCAAAAACAGCAACTCTTTTCAAACTAAAGGTGTTTGTCATTCATGATGAATAACACCAAGTCTGCAAAAGGGCAGGAAGACTAAAAGCACAGGCTTATGAAGTGCTGCATTAACAGGTACTCGAGCTCTGGCATTAGAAATGCATTTCTTATTCAAAACAAAATTAAACTAAAACTGCTACATTAAAAAATTTGCACATATCAAGTTACTGGAGTTAGAAAAGAAAAATCAAAACTGAAATTCCAGAAGAAAACATGTCTCCTAACTGCAAAGCCACTGGCAAAGCTGTGTTAGTTGAGCTCATGGAGGGCCCTCCAAATTCCTTCCTTTCTTTAAAAGAAAACAGATCATAAAGTTTGTAGTTCCAGAGAATAACTAAGGACAGCTCTGCAGCCTTAGGGCATGCAGCTTTCTCAGTAAAAAAGCACAAAGTGAAACACTTCTGAAATATTGATTTTTAAGTAATCATAGCACTGTACTCAATACTTGCAGCAGCTTAACACAAGCATTCCCCTGGTGTCTTAATTACAGATGCAGAATTGTTCAACTCTTCAATAAATAAATTATTTTAAAAAAATCAAACTAATTACATAGTACTGCACACAAACCCTGCATCTAGAAAATGAATAGCAAATTAGATGCTTAAAAATAATTGTGCATTGGCCCATTCAGCTGACTATTCTACCCATGAAACTTGAAAGATCTTCTCCAGCTCTTTCACTGTTGGTCTGATGAAGTCTTCACTACTGTTACGAAAAAGATAAACATAATGGGGTTTATTAAGTGTTGTCCATTAACTGGAATCAAAAATTCAAGCAGAATCAACAGGTTTTCACTGACCTTAGAACAGGTAATTGCCTCAGTTTGTTCAGTTTGTTGCTTGGTAGAAAGCAAGATCTGTGATCATAGAGATATATGACAGCTCTGAGCTATGCAGAAGCTCAGGCCCAGCAGAACACAGTGACATTTTTCTTCTTGATATTTCATTTCCTACTGATATGTACACCAGAAGGAAGGTCTGCTGCCATCCTTCTCTCTTGCTTGAAAATACAATCTACAGGACTGATCACACCAAATGGAAGCCCACCATTCTGTTATGTCTTTATCCATGGGATTAATTTGTCGTGCTCTTCTGACAAACCTCTTAAAATCTTCTTACTTCAGTTTTAAAGTCTACACAGGCATAATGCTGCTTATCAACTCCAGAGGTGTTATTCAGATCAGTTCAAATTAATTCTAATCTACAAAATACTATGACAATAGAGTTGTCGTTGATGAGTAGTAAGGAGAATTGGCTTAGAAACGTGGTACTAAGTTTAATGGCTCCAAGACTGCTTCAGTACTTACTAAACATCATGTTTCAATGTCTTTCTGGGATTGTAAAACTGGATCAGAAGGAAGACAAGAGAGGAAAGACTCAGCTACATAGAAAAAAGAAAAAAAAAAATTGGAAATAAAGGTTTTAATCTATTTCCTGCAGGACGGTGAACTCAGATCTACACATGACTATCCCCACTTGCTTTGCACTGTGCCATTCTGTCATCCATTGCTTACAGCTACAATACCTACACTATTTAGACTGATGCTTTCTACGTGACATATCTATCTCTCTTTTATGGAAAAGTTTCAATCAAAATGATCTAGCTGTTTCAGGGAACATAGCAAGACAGGAATATTCTTTCTTCCCTATGTCAGACAACTGGTAACTTTCTAAAAGTAGCTTTCATGTTCCTTTTTCAAAACAAATACTGATACAACCACAGATTTATCTTGCTACTTTTGCTCTCTCCATGAACAACTACCCTAAGGCTGGTCAAACAATAATTTCTTGGGAAAACTGCTTATCACACCAGAAAATAAGGACTTAAGACACTGCAGACAATTTGGTCCAACTTCACATGCATCCTGGAAGCGTTCTCAGTGATTATCAATGATCTGACTATTTATGCCACCACTACATAAAGTAACTGCATATGTTCCACGCTCCAATAAACTGTCACCTGCCTGCTGAAGAGGGCACAGCGAGGGCTTATAGTGATAAAGGTTTATTTTAAGACAACAGAAGCAAAAGCAAAGCTCCTTTTTAAAAGCTGCCTTCTGGTACGTTAATACAAAATAGTATTTTGTTCTGCTTGGCAATGAAACCAGGACCACCTTTTTCCACATTTCTCTGTGCTCCTCTCTATATACCTGTACACACACTTCTTGTCCATTGGGAAAGCAAAATCAAGTCTAGTCTCCTTCTAAGGAGAGGAAAAA
Source organism: Centrocercus urophasianus (assembly GCF_019232065.1). Classification (NCBI taxonomy): domain Eukaryota; kingdom Metazoa; phylum Chordata; class Aves; order Galliformes; family Phasianidae; genus Centrocercus; species Centrocercus urophasianus. The sequence continues at coordinate 20,711,456 of NW_024884733.1, read as the reverse complement.
TTTAAAAAAAAAAAAAAAATCTTAAAAGTCCTGAAGGACTAAAGATAACAAACTGTAGAAGTAGTGCAAACTAGAGTCTGCAGGAATGTGTCTGAATGTGTCTGAAGCAATCAGATGATATTAATGACAAAAAATGAAGTTTTAATAATGTTAACTTATAGCTAAAAGGAAAATTTTGACCCCAATCTCTTCTCCTAATATATGGAATGAATTTAACACTCGTGTTCCAAGGACTTACGAAGATCAATTTGTACTTGAGAGGGTTTATGGATGAACTTACTAGAACATTTCAGAAAGAAAATAATGATACTGTACTCAGAGTAAGATTATTACTCATTAAGATTAATTACTTAGTAAGATTAATATTCATGGAGTACTGAGTCCTAGCTAACACAAGTATTACAATTACTAGGAACACATTCTAAACAGTACATATAAAACAAAGCAATCAGTGTAAGTATTATAGAAAGAAGGAATGATACGTGACCACGCTGTTAAGGTACTCACCATTAACACATACACAAAAGCATGTTAACTCAAGGTAGACTTAGCATTTCCAGTCTTTCTATGCAGGGCATTGTAAGATTGTCAGGTAGATAAACACAGTTTATATTCACAAACTAAAGAATAAGATTAATTGTATGAAGTACCTGAAAGCTATAAGGGTTAAAGTGGTGTTGGTGCCTTACTGATGTTAACGACATATCAGCCTTTTGAAAGTACAGAAGAATTCAAGCAAACTGCAGACAACCTTTCTAACAACAAGTAAGAAATTAAAAGCTACATTAGGAGATTCAAATTACTGAAGTGGAGTTAACAGATGTGGATTATCAGTTTTTCCTTCTAGCAGATTTTAACACTAAGCACATGAAAGCAGATTATTTCCCAGTTAAAAAGAGCTGAGGTCTTGCTGGCAATTACGCGCTGTCTCAGAGCCCTGCCATTTCTGACACATCGTGCCTCTCAACCGAACAGTCAAGCCAAGTGCTACACTGGGATTTCACCAGTAGTAAAGGCAAAGTGCAAGATGATAGGAGCTGGGAAATGGAGGAAGAAGCAGTGGAACCAATAATTAAAACAATTTTTAAAAAATAATTAGTATATTTAATAATGTTAGCAAAAAAAATGAAGGAAGATCAGATATTTTAGTAAAGACTCAGAAGCAGATTTGTTAGGGTGTGTTTGTACAATCTGAATTGCTTGGAGAAGTCTGGGTCACTTACTGAAACTGTTGAACTGGGAGTGTTTGTTCCATATCCTGATGAGGGAAGGGAGGCCAAGGACCAGCGGCGTCCATCCGTTCTGAGGAAAGAAGCAAAGGAAATTCCTGTGATAGACGTACTATGGCCAATACTTGGAGGAAATAAACATCTACCCCCAAATCTCTTAACCGTACGGGTTTTCTAAAGTCTTGAGATATTCCAGTAGACCAGGTATCTTTGTGAAAAAACAGCAAAGGTACATTTCAAGAGAAACAAATAAGTGACCTTGGAAAAGATAAAGCAAATGGGCATCAGATTCCTGCATGACATTAAGTAGTTGCTTTTTAAATACTGCCAGTTGTGCAAAAATTGGAGTCCCAGGAATGAACAAATAAAACGGACTTATTTGAAAAAGGCCGCCTTGCCTAAAGCTGTTATGCAGTTCCTCGTCTTTCAAATAATGCTGAAAGTTGGGGGGAAAAAATGTTTTAAATCATGAGCTTAGTGAAAGTGGTCTTGTTTGCTTACTTTGTCATAGCCAATAAACACGGTTCCCACGGAAAATAGACAAAATACCCTGAAAATACTGTCAGACAGTTTTTGTCCTTACCAATGTCAGAACTAAAGACGGCTCTTCTTGGAGAATAATCAGAACTGCCCTTCTTGAAACCCTCTTCTCCCACTAAAACCCACCTCAGTGAGCTTGGAACCCAAACTCAATTCATCCCAGCTCACTGTGCCTTTTCTGCCTCTAATTTCATCTCACTCTTGAAGGCATTTTGATTCCTGTAATCACAAGTGTGTCTTGTTGCATTTTGGGATGAGTGCTAAAGAAGTCTCCCTCACATCAGTTTCAGCTCACTTGTTTGCTTTGCTATGGCAGACTATCAGTAGCTGCTCATAAAGGGAAACTGAATTAGAGCAGTTCCTCATTCTAACTGACTTTGGAAAGACTTTGTGGTTTTGGATGCACATTGATACAGTGCATTTCTGCAGGCACACTGTAAAATAAGATGCCTCTTATGGATCTGAAATACTGCTTATAAAAGCTCAATTGCTGTCTCTGCAGCAATATTTCTCATCCCACTACGAATATACAATGCCTCAATCTACAGAGAAAACTTCAGTGCACACCCAGACATAAAGATCTGTTTATTTTCAGGTACTTTGCCATCTACTTTAGAACAAGAGGGAAATAAACCCGCTGTTCTATATTACTGAAAAAGTATTATATCAAGAGAGTTTTTAAAAGGATTCATGCTTCATGCATAAAAATACTCAAGCTGTAATGCAGACTTCTATACATGCATACATTATAGCTAAACCCCATTTAGCCACAAGTCGTGTTCTCCTTGGCAAGACAAACATGAAAAAGGCCAGGAGAAATTCTTCTCTTAACCCTGAGAAACCACCAGCGTCAGCAGTGCAAAGTCACTGTGCCGTGTGGCAGCAAATGGGCACCACGAGTCAGCTGCAGAGATCTTCATCCAGCTTCTCCTAGAGCACATGGGTGCTGGTGGGACCTGCAGGCCAATGATTTGATCTCAGTTTGGACCCTCAGCCCCAAAGAAGGAGAATATCTTCCTATCTTCCCAAAGAGTAGATAGGAATGAATAACTCCATTTTTTTTCAAAAGGAAAGCCTAACTCTTCTTCTAGTGATTAGCCTAAATTGGGCATTGAAATAACTTTAGTATTTTCATTTTGGCAACAAATTCTTCTTCATTAGAAAGTTACAGGATACCTCCTTATGCTTGGGCTATTTTCTACTGATGCAATCTAGGCAAGAAATATGCCAAGCCATCAGGACAGCAGGTATCAGCTCTACATCTAACAGAAAGAGGTGAGACAGGAAAGAAAACTTCCAAATTGAAGACAATGGGAACCAAGACTTTAATAGAAATTTCCTCTCTCATTTATGCAAAACATTTCAAAGTTGCTTCAGTGCTCTGTTAATAAAAATTTATTTTCAGAGAGACTTCATGCAATATTCCTTCAGGAAAAGATACTTGGAAAGTAATGTTGAGGTCTTTTATTGCAAAATAAACTTAACTAGGACATGGAAGCAATGAGTTTTGCCTTTTAAATGTCATTTTGTTAAGTTAATTAGGAGGGGTTTTTTTATGGCAGTTACAATGCTATTTCATGAACACAGATGAATTTCAAAATGAGGTGTTAGAAGAACAAAGCATCTTCTCACGAATCACTACCGCTTTAACATTTTAGGTCAAAATGCAAAGTTTTATTCTTTGGTAATCAAAAGCTGAATGCCTAAATGGGGTTTTCATAGCGTGAACTTGTTAGGGACACAGGCTGGTGCCTGGCTGCACAGAAGCATGGTTCATACACACACACAACAGCAGTACGATGCATTACCTGTCTGCTCTGTGTCCATGGCTGTACGGAAGAAATCATACAGTGGTAATGAGGGACAGAGAAGTCAAAGATACACATGTCATTTGAGGGGAAAATAACAACAAACCTTCGTGCTCTGTGTTACTGATATTCCCCTACGATCATTTTTACTGAATACAGCAAAATTACCACGTTTTCTTACTCATATAAGATAATTTCGGAACACACTGACTTCATGGGTGTGAAGTAGCCATTGAAATGGCACCCAGTGAGAGATTTTTGATTAAGCACTAGTCAAATTAAGGACAATCTTGCAGTCTATTGTAGTGAATTTGGTTTTACAATAGACTTATTTGAATGTGCTCCCTACTCCAACCCAAGAACCCACTCATCACAAGGCAATAAGCAAAGAAGGAAAATCACAAACAATGTCCAAACAGAACAATAAATGAAGAAATTGTATCAAATATAAAATGCAGGGAAAGAGCAAGAAACAGCTTCTGTGACGACCATGGGAAAAAATCAGGTATGACCTCTCCCTTGAGACCCAAACAAGGCTGAACAAAAGGGTGCAGTGACACATCCATCTGTCTGAGGTAACAGTGAAAAACATTTTGAATTACTTAACACCATACTTCCCAAAGATGTTATTGTGATACTCTGCTTGATAATATAATACATACATGTGGTACTGCTGGCATAGCTATTCAGGGTGTAATACAAGTAGAAAATAGAAACAAACTTCTAAAACAAGCTGAGCTTAAGTGTTCTTTTCAGCAACTGAGAAAGTATGCAGAGCAGCATGCATGCTGTAAAATGAACCACAGCATACAATAGGACAGACCTAACTTTTGTTTGTCTATTTCTTTAAAAATAAAGAAGAAAGGAAAGTAGGAAAGAACACATTTCTGAGTTTTAGTATTAAAACTTATTTTCTGTTTGGAAATTTGGAAAGCAATTCTACTAAGGTGGCTGGAACAGCCAACAGCTGATGTTGAGCTTCGACAATGGTTTCAGCTGCAACTTTCCTCCTGTGATCTAAAATCCAGATATTCTGAAAACTGGTAAAATTCCAGTTGACTTCAACAGAACATATGAAATACATTCAAATTAAGCTCAGATCCCTCTATAAAAATAGATATGGATGCATGAGTCCATTTTAATTGTTTTACCACCAGGTAAAACTTTATTTTTTCCCTCTAAGGGAATATGAAAATACATATCCAGCTCATCACATTTCACAGGATTTTATAAAGTTTCTCTATCATATTAAGATCAAAATCTACTTCAAGCAGTATTCAGGGACACCTGGTCTTCTAGCAAGCCACTTCAATGGAAAAAAAAACACTCCAGGATTTACCCAATGCCCAGATAAAAGGTATGCCTCCAGCTTCTCTAAACTCAGCCTGTTTCCAAATCCCAACCCTCCACTCGTTTGATGTTTTGATACCTAACCTTTTCCTATCTAGTCCTCAAGCTGATCTCTCTTTGTCAGAAAACTTGCTGCCTCTCAGAATGATCACACTTTTCCTGTTTTCAGGTCATCTTAACACAGTTGAGAAGCTGAAGTTGAAGCGTTTAGCAAATTAAAAATATCTTCCTCACACATGAATCGAGCAACCCAGCTTCCCTGCCTAAATTTTGCTTGGAATCTCCTTTATTATTTTTTTGTTGCTGCTTTTTTCTTTCTCAACCAAATTTAACTTTCTGCATTGTGATCCATTTCTGCCTTCCTGATGAGATACGAAATTCAATACTCCATTTGTCTGCTTCTCCCAGATGTCTTTATTCTTCCTGTCCTGCTCCTTACACTAAATTGATCACTAATAGTATCAGATTTCTTTCCAACAGTTTGATCTACAGTGTAACAAGCATTTGTCTAGCACTCACTACAGGACAGATGATAGCTTTGCATTCAAGTCTTTCAACACTGTTCTTCTTTTAGCAGTTCCTGTAGACTTGTGATTTCAATTATCAGCTGTCTTCCTTGTCAGAGCAATAACATATTCCTGACACCAATGCCCAAGACAGTAGAGAGAGCTAAAAAGTTGCTACCCCTCAGAAGGCAGTGAATGAATGCAGAGTGCATGCCTGATTTTGGTATGTCTGTGTCTTTGTGCAGACAGAACAGAAGGGCAGACATACAAAGCACCTCCGTTACTCAGAGTGAAGAGGAGCTAGGATTACCACTGAGACAGAGTTATTCTATTCACAACTTAGGCATTGTGACTAAATGGCTTGTTATCTCACACAGCCTATATGTCATCCTCCTGGGAGAACACTGCCTCCTCCCCAGGCTCTATTTACGGCTTTATCGACTTTTGATCATTTCTATGTCTCAAAAGCACCTAATACATTCTCAGTATTGCCAAGGCCTAAACAAAAAGAGAATAAAATAGAACTACAAATATCAGAGAAAGCAAACCATGACCAAAAAAAATACTTGTAACTTGCAGGCAACTTCTAAACTTAAGTTTAGAAATCCTATTTGTCTGCCAACCCAGGCGAATGTATCCTGACTTACCTTCGGGCAGGAACAAAGGAAAAATGAGCAGGAGCATTTGGAGAGAAGTTTCTAGGGCTGTCCAAAGGGCTGCCACCTGTTTGAGAGCAAACAAATTCAGTCACATTTGCAACAGAGGAACTTCTCACTGTGCAGAGACACCTTCCATCCCAAGTTGTACCTGCAAATGATTGAGCTTTGTGCTCTTGATCATTTGAGCATTAGTTTGCCAAAGAAATACGATTTGATCAGAATCTTACCTCCTTTTGAAGAAATTTAAGATGCACACTTTCATACTTGTTCTTAAATAAGTAGTACATCATATATACACAATACAGTCTCTCAATATTATGTAACAATCCTTATACAATACACAATCCTACAGAAACCCAACGTTTCTCAATGAAAAACCTGGGTTAGAAATGATATTGATGACACTTTCAGGAATAATAAGTAGGAAGAAAATATCTTCATACTTACTGTGTTTATTGCTGCTGAATGTAAAATTCACTGAGGGGAAAAAAAACGCCACAGGAACTACATGTAATAAAAGGACTACAGACTCACAGAAGATGCTCAAGCGAGAAAGTATTAACATTCACCCTAACCACCACTTCATCAAAAAAATACAATGAAAATGAAAGAGCCAGTGACTTCATACACTGAAGAAAAAATAACATTAGATTTTCAATTGGCACAAGAATCTTTTTTCCCAGCTTTGTCATACAATGTGTAGGCATACAGTTGGTAAGCAGTGCTCTGCAGTGTCTTCAAAGAAAAAAGCAGCCACTTACAGGAGCCCTTCTGAAAGCCAGAATCATTTACAGACTGCAGAAACCTTTGAAATTTAGAAGATGAATTAGTAGCTTCATGTCAGCGAGTGTACTCTTTCTATCAAGCATATTCTTAAGTGGTTTGCTCTTTCAGGTCCTTAATACAAGCACAAAAGAGAAACTACCCATAGTAAGCATATGCCAGCAGCAATTTCTCTGAGTAAAAACAGCATTAAAACATGAGCAGGAAAACAAATGGATACAGGACAAGCAATGTTCTGCAAGCTACGTGGTCATCAGCAAGGTCCTCAGGTGTAGTATAAAAAAGTCATGTTAAAATTGAGCATCATCAATGGGCTAATCCCCAAAAAGTTACTCGTGTACCTTAAGTGTTATGCTGAGCAGAAGGCGAAGACAAGCACTGTGCTCACTGGAAGGTTTGCAGTCACTCCCACCTAACACACACATGCAGGTAGGAAGGGGGAAGGGGAAGGAGCCGACGCTTCCAGGCCGTGACGGTGTCCCAGCGCCGGGCAGCTCCATCTGGCTACACGTGCACGGGGACAAGAGCAGCTGGTCGGGATTACAGCAGCCTCGGGCTGATGTGGTGTGTGCCAAGGGGTGATGGGAGAGCTGGGGAGGGAAGCATGATCCAGCACAATCTGCTTCACCGAGAGCAAACGGAATGAAAAACAAAGGGTGCGGGCAACAAGCTTGTTTTCCTGTGGGTCGGTTTGGTTTGAGTTCAATGTGTTGTAAAATATTAGTTAAGAACTAACGACAGCTCAGTGTAATAGGACACAATGCATGCCTTCACCCAAAACCGACTGGCCCCAAACCCACTCCCAGTGTATCGTGGGCAGCAAGCAGAGAAACACCACCAGAAATCAATAAGATGACAAATACTGGCACTTCATTTATTAAGCTTGCACTCACTTGGCTCCTTATGGGCACACTGAAAAAACAGAGCCATTTTACTGCTGGGCTAAGACTAGTTTTCAGAGTCTAGATGGCACTGCAAGCTTACAAGAACAGTGAAAAAAGCTACAATAGCAACAAAATGACCAACTCAAGGTGCAGAAGCACATGTTCCCGCAGCAGCACAAGGCTAGGGCTGGGGTTGCCACGTATTTGCTAGGAGAACAGAAAGCTGAAAGAGCAGCTAAGATCAGGAGATGAGGCAGAATGAGTCCTGCAGGAAGCAGTGCAGACATCCCAGCAAAGCAAAGGAGCCTGTCCTTGTAGGAGCCTGGGTGTTCACATACCCATCACAGATTTGCTGCTTTTGCTGGCATCGAGATGATCTTTCTCGAAACAAAAAGCCCACTGCTGTTATAAACAGGCAGTGAACTGTCATCGTCTGTTTAATATCTTCATCAATCTTTTGTAAACTCTCCACATTATGATCAAAATAGGATTTCAGAGTAACTGAGCAAATTGGGTAATGACAGTTTTTAACTTTTGAAATTAACTATGTGGGTGTTCGAAGTCTTCTGAGCCTGCACAATCTGGTACGGAGATACTATTAATTTTTAAGTAACAACTTTTTCAGATTTATATAGCATATTTCCTCCCAGACACTGGAATTTTAATTAGATCCCCTGTGAGTTGCTTCAAGTTTTAAAATGAAAAGCAATTAGTTTTTCTACTCAATTCAAGTCTGGGTGAAGCTTTTAAAACAACAACAGGGAGAAGGGGAATTACTACTTTCCCTAAAATTTCCAGTACTGCTGCATCTGCTCTAGTTGAAGGAATTTTAATAAGAAAAGCCTTACTGCAATGCTCTCATTCACCGAGGCTGATCGAAACTCTATTTATTCTGTTAGCAAAGGTAAATTCCCCTGTTGCTCAGGGGTTATAGTTGGCTCCTTTTGAACCTGGAATGACTGTCTCAGGGGAGGCTGTTACGCAGAATGATTACCCATTAGGTAAATCAACGCAGTTACATCAATGTTAATAATTCAGGCATGAACTTTTACATTTCCTGGACACGTGGAGAAGGAGGTAGCTAAAGCACCTGTACTGCTCTGAAACTAGGAAAACAGACCTTTCAGGGAGGAGACAGGCAAAAGCCTCAGCTGCCATCTACAAATATGATGACATCGCACAGGTTAACAAGTCCAAAAGCTCAAACTAGAACCTTTTTGTAGTGCTTGCTCCTGAGATTCTGAGAAATACAATAAATACAAAGGTCCAATTGTGGTGGCCACCTACATACTAATGCTATTTGCTGAATAGTAACAGAAGCAGAACACATCCTACTGCACGTCACAGGACTTCCCACATTCTAGCACATCCCAATGTTAGGATGACTCCAATCACTTCAGCGCCCCACGCACCACCCAGCTCAAAGCGAATACCCGGGGTTCTGTCTGGCATCCAGGGATCACATGCACACAGTGCAAATGAACTGCAGCTCTGATGACCAGGACAGGATCCAGAGCTGCACACAACACACCCTGCACAAGTTTTATTGTTTGACCACTGCGCAGATACACTGTTCATGCCCTTGGATCCAAGGATATCTGGATCAAGAAGCAGGAGCATCGTGCACTTTTGTACAGCACTGATACATGAAAAAGAAGTGTATAGAAGGCTTAAAAATAATCTCTTCTTTCTTTCTTTCTTTCTTTCTTTCTTTTTTTCTTTTTTTTTTTCTTTTTCTTTCTTTCTTTTCTTCTTTTTTTCTTTCGTTCTTTCTCTCTTTCTCTCTTTTCTTTCTTTTCTTCTCTCTCTCTTTCTCTCTTTCTCTCTCTTCTTTCTTTTCTTCTCTCTTTCTCTCTTTTCTTTCTTTCTCTTTTCTTTCTTTCTTTCTCTCTTTTCTTTCTTTCTCTCTTTCTCTCTTTCTCTCTTTCTTTCTCTCTCTCTCTCTCTCTCTCTTTCTCTCTTTCTTTTTTTTAAAGCCAGAAGAAGGAACTGAACTTACAGTGAGAGACTGAATGATTGAATTCAGTATTATCACACTGCCTGTGAGCAGCTCCCTTCACACATTATTACAGACAGGAACAGGGACAAGTGTATCCACTTGTAACCTGGCAGCACTCGAAGCAGTTCATAGCAGCGTGAACCTCCCTCACCCACCTTCAAGAATCTCTTTGATTCTTACTATAAAGATGATGCTGTTTCTCTGATTTATTTTAAGCTTTTCATTGTAAGATACAGTCTAAGGGTAATGTATTAATCTGCCTTCGAATGTGTATGCTGTAATAGGTGTATGTTAGATTAAAAAAAAACATTTCGAAGAAATGCAAACACAGGGAAAGTGTGTGGACACCTTCCTTCCTCTGATTTGAAAGAAATACAAGGAAGATTTTCAAACCTGTCTTCCCAAAACTGCACTTCAGTCAAGATATGGGGGAGTAAATAAGGGTGGCTTTCCCATGACATTAACAAGTTGTAGCTGTTTAATAACAAGGCTCCATGTAATTTTGGAACAGATTATTTCATAAAGTTTGAAAACTGAACTAGTGCACTTCAAATCCATTAAGAGCTATTTTTTCAAAAATGTTTTCATGGCAGAGTTAGAAATTGTTCAGATTTACTTTCATCTTTAGACCTCTTATTAGTATTACCTTTCCTCTCCATTTTGTGGGATATGGAATTGCCTGACATCCCATCTTAAGCTGCTCTGTACATTAAAATGCGTAGTTTGCAGGCCATTAGGAGGAAGGACTGTGCTACATCACATCACCCCACCTTCATGTACAGAACACACAAAAGAGAAACTCCTGCAATTAACGCCATAAAGAACTCCATTTTCTGAACAGAACTTTTTTAGAAAGTCTTCCTTATTTCCCTGTATGCTTGTCACTCCTTTCATTTGTGGAAGAGGTGCAGAATGGACGTGAAGAGGAGGATGCGTGTTCACAACGCAAGAGGGATGGGAGAGGCTCCAGCTTTTCTTAGTGACTTATCAGTGCATGTGTCTGAACAAACAGATTGATCGATTCTGTTCAAATACTAAACAAATATCACAGCCTGTTCTCAAATTCACATCTCATATATGATATTTCTTAAGAAAATATTTGTGAATCTACTCTAAATTTCATCTACTTTTGTCTCTTGAATAAATTACTTGACTCAGGTAAAACTCCTAAGCACAGTAATGGGAGGGAACTGAGGCTACCAGTAATTTATCTCCTTGTTCTCTGCTTGCAACTCTTGGAGGTCACATAGGATGTCCTTTTTAATTAATACTTTCAAATCCCATATGCAACATTAGAACAAGAAATAGAAGTATTTGACAATTTCTGCTAAAGACGACGACCTAACACTGAGTAGCTACTCTCGTTTTCCAGACAGTCACATATGTAATAAAAGATAAGCCTGCAAAGCCCAAGACAGCATCAAAAACACTAAGACCAATGTTTCATTTGAAAGATGGGAGAAAAGAAAATCGAGAAAATACAGGTGTGAACATCTCTGCCTTTGTCTTCTGAGCAATGATCAGATCAACATCTTATTGCAATCTGAAAAGCAAAAGCATCTTGCTTCTTTCATATTCCGAGGAACACTTTTCTCCACCGTTTTACTTAAATGCTTATATAGCTGACATAGAATTTGTTAAATTCAACATACATATAGATTCTTAATATAAAGTAAGGAGCACAACACAACTAAGCAGAGAATCCCTACCAGGAGAAATATCACATTTTACAAAGCTATCACTACCATAATCACCCATAAGAGAGCCAAGGGAGTTTGGAGTGAAGTGGAATTCCTCTAGCAAATGCAAGCTTTTGGTGCAGTAATGAATTCAACAAGTTACATTTGAAAATAAATAAAGTTTATCTGAGTTATCTGAGATTCTGAAGGAAAAAGAAAATAGCCTTAATATGCTACTTTTAAGATTGGAAAATGAAAATCATGGGTCATTTAAAAAACAGTGTGAGTACAGCAACTTCCCAGCCATTCATGACAGGGCTTTACTCAGCAAATCTGTATGAAAATCTGACTTTTTGAGGCTTTCACGGGTATGCCTGGACAAGAACTTCTGTCCTTCCAGCTGGCTGAATGTCCCTTGCAAGGCACAATGCTCTGCAAGAAGAAACAGATGGCTCCTTCTCCCCGAGCCACCACCACTTTGCTGTCCTTTCTCAGCATTTCCTTTGTTTCAATCTCCAGAAAGTACTTTCAGGACATACTGCCATGTAGGATGAGAGAAGTCTGATTGTAACGAAAACAATTACTTACAACTGTGATGTGCTTCCACATTGGCTCAACAGTGGGTGAATATGTGTGGCAACGTTTGGGCTGTTTTAAGTTAAACTTGTACCCATTAGGGCCACACCTGAAGCCCAACTGCTTTCTCTGGCATTCTGAAATACTGAAAGCAATGCAGGTGTACATCACCTGCCCCTCTCCCAATAAAGGTAACAAGGGAACACGCTATTCAGGCAAGCTGCTGAACCCACTGCATGACCCCTTCTAAAACTCTGTGGTTACCGCAGACTGAATAAACACTTCTTCTTTAGAAAGAACATCTCTCCACACTTCACTCTGATGACTAACAAGCAGTTGCCCATTTGCCTGGAAATGAGCATTTCACCATTGCTGAAGTGATAAAACTGGCAGCAATGCATAAAGCAATTTTCAAACATCTCATGTTGCTCAGAGTAGCAGACAGAGACCGCAGATGGCACACTGATGGGGAATATCAACACGTTAGGCAACCCAGCTCATGGCAGGGTGTTGGAGCAAGGTGATCTTTGAGGTCCCCTCCAACCTAAGCCATTCTATGATTCTGTGTTCAAATTCAATGCAATGAGCACTGACATTTTTCCCAACGATTCCCAGCTCGGCAGCCCTCGGAGTTACCTGCATGTCCATGGAGGGGGGAATGCGGCCGCGGGAGAGTCGGGGATGTGCTGGACGTTACAATCAAACTCTTTCTGTTGCTGGTCCGACAGCTGGAAGAAAGAGATACAGATGATGAGGCAAAACCAGAGTAATCAAAGCACCCAAAGGCTGGTCCTAAAGAACAGCCTTTAGCTAAGGAGAAATAATCTCTCAGATTCGGGTCGATATTTCTTCTCTCACTCGATTTTGGTATTGACTGCTGGGAAACAAACATACAGGGCCAAAAGGTACTTTGTCAGCAATACACGTTTTAATGTGCTAGAAGCAGCACAAACATGCCTACTGAATGCCCAATGAATTTTCAATGCCTACTGAAAAGCATGCAAGGTGAGCTTCAACAGCCCTCTGCCCAATTTAGCTCTAAAGGTGATGGAAGTAATCATAATGGGCAAGTGAAACATTCTCATTTCACCCAGTCCTGAACAAAGCCTACTGGATATTTAACTCCCTTGCTGTTCATCCATTTTCCTGTGGCATATAGGAATACATACAGTGCATATGCAACACACACTTAGGTTGCCCAGCAGAGCTCCACGGTGGCTCCAGGGCTGACATCTTTAGGGGAAATTCTTTACCCAGAGAATTGTAAGGCACTGGAACAGGCTGCCCAGAGAGGTTGTAGATGCCCCGTCCTTGGAGGTGTTCAAGGCCAGGTTGGATGGGGCCCTGGGCAGCCTGGTTTAGCATTAAACGTGGAGGTTGGTGGCCCTGCATGTGGCAGGGGGTCGGAGATTCATGACCCTTGAGGTCCCTTCCAACCCTGGCCATTCTGTGATTCTGTGACCTGCCCCCATCCCACCTGGAGCAGCCCCGATAAATGCGCTCAGTCTGCCAAAACCACAATTTAATGCAGAACTGCTTTGCTGTCACAGGATACAGTATATCTGACTGTTATTATTTGTAAGACCTCTTACTGTTATTCTGTAGGAAACTGGAGAACTCGAAGCAGAAAAAAGCACAAGGGAACTGCCAACCATAATAAACAGTAATAAAGTTGAAGCGCCATTAACTGCTATTCAGGCTCTTTAGTGTACTTAAAGCATTCCTCAAAATTGTCCAACTGATTCCATACAATCTTCATTTACATTCATGTATTATTCAACAACACTCCATCCAAAAACTGATTGCCATTGTGTACATCATACAGACAAACGAACGACCTGATGTTAAGAGGCTTAAAATCTCAGTTTATGGATTTTTTTAAAATGTGTTCAGTCAGTCTATTCCAGTAACTGTTGAAAAAAACCAGAATACTCAATTCCAACATTAGTAGCAGATAATCACTATGTTTACATCACGATGAAAATCTCTCACAACACCAAAGTGCTGAGTGTTCTAATGTAACGTAGATGACTACATGAGAAATAAAAAAAACCTTGAGCATTCTAATGTAAATTACCATGTAAAAACTGCAGATCTTGCTCAATACAGAACACTAGTGTCATGAGAAAAGAGAGCTCCGTCCCCCGTGGCTGCATCCTTTTGCTAAGAGGAGTCACTAAAACACTCATCATCACAGCCCAGAGCATCCTCTGGAAAGTTGGTGTATTTAAATCACAGCATAATGGGGAATAAGAGCTGTCTCAAGCTCAGAGCTATTTAACTGATGGCTGCATCTGCCAGACTGGACCAGGTTTTACAAACCCATTTTCTCTGCCATCGCTGCAGAGAGGACGACTCAAAAGAGAGAGGGTTAAGCTGGAGAGCAAAGCACAGCTGAGACCCATTAAAACAGGTCAGGTTTGCACCAATGCACCCAGGGGAGGAACGGTTTTTGAGCTGCCCAAGTTAGGAATAAAGAATATTCTTTTTATACCCCCAAAATCTGGTAACTTTCCATTTCGCTGGATCTCTCACCAGGGAAGGAGGAACATCACTGGAGCCCATTCAGCCATTTACACGATCCGCATGTGCTGGCAATAAGGCAAAGCTCAGACATAAAGGCTAAGAACAAAACTTCCAATTTCTTGAATTCATATTATATGATGGGAAAAATACACGCACACAGCCACAAATGCACTCTCGATTGGTTGAAGAGAGCTCTCTGGATAGATACATGGATAGATATAACTTCTTAGAGAACTTGGAATCAACGAGAAATTACAGAAAAAGCAGCAATAAAGACCTCATAGTCACAAAAATGAAGAAAATAAAAAGGGAGAAGTGGAGCTGTAGGTGCCCCTGTTCCTTGCAGGGGAGTTGGACCAGATGGTCTTCAAGGGTCCCTTCCAACTCAAACCATCCTGTAATTCTATGAAGAGCTAACGTGCAGCCTCCAGTTGGGCAGCTAACCTCAGGAATCCATCACGACAGCATTTAAGCACCTTCTAAAGAAGAACAGCTGAATATTAAAGAAGTAAAGCTAGCTTTAACCAGGAATTTGTGCCAAAGAAATTTGAGCAAGTCAATTTAAGTGCTGGCACAGTTCACATGAAGACAAAATGCTTTCCTGGAAGATGCACTTCAGCCAGACAGACGGGGCTCAGCACGGGGCTACATGGCCAATAATGAGGAGATCATATTATTGAACTCTTACACTACATCATTGCTCATTACTGTTCATGAATTCTGCAAGAAACTCTCTAAAAACAATCCAATCTGCATAAAAACCAGGAATAGAAGGAGAGAGTAGAAAGGGAAAAGGTTAACTATACAACTCAGAGTACACTGACAAGAAAAAAATTATAGTTCTGAACCAGTCCAGAGAGACTCTGAGCACTACTACGTGCTTGTAAGCCAAAGCTTTCCGACTTTCATTGCATGCAAGGTCCCCGACCCTCCTCTCCTCACAGTTTGGTGTGGGACTCATTAAGGCTTTTCCCAGATCCCACTCCATAACTTGGAAAGAGCCAACCCCTGCTGCATGCCCTGCAGGGCCACTGCCAAACTCCAGGAACCTGCAAGCCCAGGGGAGCATGAGAGCTGCCTGATTTTATTCAGAACAAGCACAGCAAGACGGGAGTTTGCTTGGAGAGAGGTGAAACAATGCCTCTGCCATCACCACGGAAATGGTGGCTCTACTGTTTGTGAGTTGAGATCTCTCCCCACAGTAAAAATAACATTTGTTATGTGCAGTGGAGCGTTCCAAGATGTGTTCTTGAAACTGAACACTGCAGGACATCAGACGTGGGTCTGGTAACTGGACACTAGTTTTGGACCCGCTGCAATGCGCTCGGCAGCCAGCAGCAACCTCGTGCAGCAGTGCCAAGCAGGATGTGTGGTACCTGGGAGCTGTGTGCAGCCCCAGCACACCTTGTCCCCAGCCAACAAGCCTCCACCAGAAGGCAATTTGGGACTGATCTCCAGTAACATCACTGCAGTGCTGGTCATGAGGAACGAACAATGAGGTATTTTGTCAAAAAGATAACGCGCTTCTCTAGAAAACACTCTCAGGGCAGAAGGTGTTGCGTATGCAAATAAACAATATATACAGAAAAAAAATCATAGCTTTAATCACATTTGTTACTAATCATTGTTTATGATCCCTTTTAATGATTTAGGAACAACTTCTCAGAAAGAGCAGTGATGCAGTGGCACAGCTGCCCAGGGAGGTGGTGGGGTCCCCATCCCTGGAGGTGTCCAAAGGATGTGGAGATGTGGCACTGAGGGACGTGGGCAGGGGGCACAGTGGGGTGGGCTGGGGTTGGAATGGGTGAACTTAGGTCTTCTCCAACCTTAATGATTCTATGAGCACTTAACTAAATTTAACTAGATTTTCCTCTGATGTTACAGGAGTTTAGTTTCAGTTGATTTGATTTACAAAGACTTCTTTATGAGAAACAGAGATTTTGGAAATGAAAATAAGTATTTAAAATTTTTATTCACAATGACAGAAAATTTACAAAATCTGAAATCTGCATGTCAATGAATGCACCAGCTGCACAGCAATGTTAACTAGATGTGGAAGTTATTGTCTTAATTATAGTAATTCAAGGATGGAAGCAATTTTGTAAGCTTTAGCACTACCAACAACAGGAATAATTAGTTCTCTAAAATAGATAACAATAAGTAAGCATCTGCTACAATGAATTATTTTTTCTACATTCAGAATGGTTTAAAATTTTTTCATCCTAGAATAACTTGAAAAAAAAACACATTATTATTCATGGTGGAGGTCTGGTTTGCAGATTCCTACAATAACCACTTATCTTCTCTTAAGGAAAAAGCATTATACTCATTGAATATATGAAGGATGGAAGTACGGAGCCATCTTTAGATACCACAGAACCTCCATCATGACAGACTCAGCAAGGGGGCTGAAACTAGATGATCACTGCGGTCCTTTTCAACCCAAGCCGTTTTATGATTCTATGATTCCCTCCTCCCTGTGTCACCTACAAGCTATTGCAGCCATCTGCACAACCCAGCTTTGGGGTGGATCCCTTCCTGCTCACCTGTGTGGCAAGGAGCATGGAGATAAAAGAGAGGGCTTCTACCAACTGTAAGGTGTGGGCTGCACTTCAGTATAGATATCCAGGGAGAACATGGACAGTAAATGTGTAGAACATCTGCCGGGATGGTATGTTTCAGCCTGCTAGCAAACACAGAAGCTGAAGGGAACAAGGTGCCAAGCAATGCATGCGTGAAGTTGGATGTAGACTGGTTCTTTTGTTTAAAGAAAACTAACATCTAAGTATTAATGTACAAAAGTAATTTTGTTTCATCTCAAACAAGCTATTTGTTAGATAAACCCTTCTAGTTCTTCATTTATAGCTCAAATTTAAGAAATGATATAACCTCATGTTAAGAAATTGTGAAGAAATGACTGAAATTGCCAGTTAGTGTCTAATTTATGTTTAATTTGCCTAATATGTGTGGTTGCTGTACACCTGCCTGCATCGTGCTGTGTAGTCCAGGCCTTCTGCATTATTAACAACAGAGGAACACAGGAGCTACTGCAAAGCCAAACAAAATGAAATGTCACAACAAATTACCATGACTGGCACAGCCATTCCCAACTAAATCAAACCACTCTATTCTGAAACATTCCTCCCTCACAAGCATGTTTCAAAGCTATATTCATCCTTATATGATGAGAAAAAAAAAATCTCTGATTACAGAAAAGAGATGACAGAATGAAAACAGGCAGTATTTAATGGGAGAAAACGTACACGGATCTCCTCAAGCATTACTATCTCCCTCTTCAGTTGTGTTATGCATTATGCTGCCTTGAAGTTACAGCACAAAGTGTGAAAGGACAATTTAACGAAAACTAAACATAACTACATACTTTCATTTCCCGTTTCCACCAACTCTATTATTAAATGCTTCACCTAGCATGACTGCTTTTTCAATGGGTGTCTCAGTAGTCACAGAAGACAGATTATCACACTTCTTTTGCTTGCGAAAATCTGAGCAAACAAATTCAAGAACAAAATGACAAAGTGCATTTATAGTGTTTGAAAGCTTTTTTTTTTTACCCCATAAATATAAGGATATAGAGGCACGTAATAAAACAAACCCATTCTAAACACGGTCTCCAAAGATGCATCCTGAAAACAAATATGTGAGCCAAAATGAAAAGAAACCATTATTCACAATTCCAAAGTCAGAGATTTAATAGCAATCTTCTGCACCAGGATATGAGCAGTCCTGTTGCTACACAGCGCTTAACATGAACAGTTCTCTTTGTTTCAGAGCATTTTCTTCATTTAAGCATCAAAAGATGTTTGAAATTAACTCTGTATCAGTTAATTGTAGTTTCAAACTGCATAGTGACAATAAATCACATATCTAACTTAAAAACTGTTCCAATAGTACATTATTCTGGAAATAATCTCCATACCAGTGTCTCAGTGGCCTTTTCTATACAGAACACAGATTTACACACAGCAGTATGGTTGTGCTCTGCAGATGTAAAAACAGGCAGAGGGGTGCACTGAAACTGGAACCAAGAATGTTTGTTGTTGTGTTTGTTTGTTTGTTTTTTTAACCATTTTCTGCCTAGCCACAGAAAGAAGAAAAATAGAAGTGATTAAATCAAAAGGAAGTAGAAATAGAAGATGGAAGAGAAAATAACTGAGAAATATTCAGATAAAAAGGAGAAAAGTAGCACCTCTCTGCAGGCCTCTCCTGCTACTGAGCAGCTGGAAGAGTAGAGACGAAACAGCAGAGTTCATGCAACCCTAGTCAAGCTGCAGAATTTAATACAGAAGCAATACACATAGCTTGATAAGATTGGCATATTCTGTGTCTTCAAAACCAAAAGCAGCTTTTAAGACTCTTGGAATAAAGCTGGGAATTTGTTGCTGAACTGCTTATTATTCTAACTATACATCTACTGTAAAAGGTATTACTCTGCAGTCCTGGAAATAATAGCAAAAAATCAAAAATAGGTCAGGCTATGGAGTGGGAAAAACTATTCAGGGAACATCCAATAATTAGGTCTAAGTGTAGAATCAAAATACTTAAGAAATGTTTTCCTTCATGCTTAGAAAAAAACCACAACAATGTAGTTTCATGGTGAGGTGGTCAGTACAAAAAGCGTTCTGCACCTGGCTGAAGTTTTTGGCCTCCAGGTGCACGGTGATAGAAGATGACGTACCACACAATGTTCCTCACAGTTCTTCCAATGAAGTCTGTTTTTTATAGGAACATTTTGCCTGAAGGTGTTTTACAATTCCTAGTTCATGTCAGCATTCAATTGCCATTGAGGTAATGGGAATACCAAGCATCCTGGAGGGCATACTGCTTGGTTTGCGCCTTGTCCAGTCCCACAGAGGGCACACACGTGGGCCTGCAGAGAGGACCATCACTGCGCAGGTAAAAGTCCCTCACAACTGGAAGTACCCACAGTGTTTAAGTGCCAGCATATCAAGCTGATCTCGCATCGGCCCTTCCCTAGCACAGTCTGTTACCACCACAGACACAAGACTTGAGGAGCCAAGGGTGAGGCTCCCCACAACATTATGGTGACCCAGCCCCACCGAAACATCACTCTGCAGCGCTTAATCACCAGACACTACGACAGACACTCTGCATTTAAAATGCACTTGTCGGAGACAAACAGCAGTTGAAATAAGCAGATGCACAGACACGGGGAGGATTCCTAAACCCAAATGTGTCTACTTGAATTAACCACAAGCCCTGCACATCTCAGGCCAGGCGCGTGCCCGCATGCACTGTTCCTGTCGTGCTCTCAATCCTCAGAAGGCCCGACTGCCCACTGCCCCACTCACAGCATCCCCTCCCTTCTGAAACCAGACTCTTGCCCCAACAGCCATTTTTTATGTAAAATCATGTTACATTCAGCCATCTCTTCCCAAAGATCCCAGCAATTCATAAAATCATCGACAATCTGCATGTTGCTCAGTTTCCACTCCGCCAAAGTTCTGACTCGAAAAACTGGTTTGGCCTGGGCAATAGCCAGCTGGTTGAACAAGAGGGTTTCCACCTGAACAAATTGCTTCCCAGGCTCAAAACCTCAGCATTAACTCTATAGGACACTTTGGATTTTGGTCTGAAGAGAAGCAAGACCACAAAAGCATTCATAATAAATTTAAAATCTACCGTACACAGACAATCCCTGATCAACTAGAAATTACAAACAGTACAGGCAACGTTCCCTGAATCCTTGCCCTTATTCTGTATATTAGGAGGACCATCCTGCCATTCTTGGCACAGCAGCCTCTTCCATTGTAGTTAAGTAGTATAAATATCACATGTAGAGAACCCAGTGACAGCTCCCAGTACTCCTCCAGCACCACTCTCATCTCTCAGCTGTACAACAGGCGGGTTTCTCATCTAGCAGTGATGTGCTGGCACAGCTGCCCAGGGAGCCGGTGGGGTCACCGTCCATGGAAGAGTTCAAGAACCGTGGAGGTGTGGCACTGAAGGATGTGTCAGAGGGCATGGTGGGATGGGATGCCATCAGACAAAGATTTTAGCAGTCTTTTCCAACCTTAACGATTCTGTGATTCTATAACAATACCCACTGCAGCTCACTCAACACAAAACACACAATTCTCATAATGAGCTTGTCAGAAGATGAGGTAGGAACTTCTTTTTCCCCCCAACAGTCAGTGCTTTTGTCCCAAGGTTGAATTCCTAGCAGAAGTAATTGAAATGAAATTTCCTCTCCAATTAGGGGTGTCAGTTGGAGACCGTTTATTATGCTGTGCTAAGTGAAAATTGGATCTAAGCATTATCAAAAGCATCAAATTTCCAGATCTTTCTCATCCTTCTCAACGGAGTGAAAACATTTCTTACTTTTCCCATTTAAGCAAGGAAATGTGCGGCGTGACAGCTGTCACTTTAAAGTTAATTATAGCACAAACACACATCTTTAAGTTTAGCTTTACGTTATCACAAAAGTATTCTGCTTTGTCTTCTTCCTCAGGGACAACATACATATAGGAGGCAGCATCCTCCTGACACACACAGCCTTGAATGTCTATCTGGATGAATCAGCATAAGAAGACACTGCGTGCAGCTCCCCATCTCACACAACCCTGTTGCAGCAGTTACAGCTGCCAGGAGCACACCAAGAAAGCACCCATGATGTGCTCCGAGCACCCAACTATTCCCAATCACTGCTTCATACCCAGCAAAAGGTGGTTTCTTCTGTTTTTGTGGATATTTAAGTGGGAAAGAACATCTAGTTAGTTATCAAGGAAGTGATTATAGGAAATATTTATAACGATTTATGTAGAATCACTGACCTATAGAGGTGGCTTGCTACTTTTCACACTCGCATGGTAGTTCATCCCAATGGTTTTGACAGTTATGGAACTAATGCATCACAAATTGCCTTTCACCAAAAAGAAGAGGAAGGAAATTTAGAGCACCAGTGGCTGGTGCTAATCCTGGAGACTGAAGCAGTACATCCTTCCTAGCAGAACCCCACCTCTGTGGTCCCCCTGGAGTTATCTTTCTCAATGTACAAACAAATCTTCCCTGCCTAAACTGCATCAAAAAAACTCATTAAACAAAGTCAACTTCCTAAAATCCATACAAAATACTCAAAATTCCTAAAAGTCACAGCCTGTTCCTCCACACAGGGCTAAACATTGCTAGAACAAAAATGAGGTAACAGTAGAAAACATCACTCTAAGCCAATCTCTGAAAACCAACACATGGCCACTTGCACAACGACACACTGCTGTTACTGCACAGCACAACTTAGAGCATATCCAAGAGAAGTCATGCCCAAAGCACAAGAGACAAAAGATTGAAAAACAAAGACATTTAATTTAAATATGTCAAAATCATGCTTAATCTCTGCACAGCTCAAATCCAACAGGCAATGTCTGATTGCAGCAGTACAACAATACTGCTCCGCGTGAGCTTTGTACCAAGAAATTCCCTTATTTATTCCGCAGCTTAGAATTATAAATATTTATACAGAACCAGTTAGACAGGTAAATCTGATCTACGTTTATGTCACCCCTCCCATGACAATCTCCTCAGCGTTGCTCTTGACTTCTCCTATCCTTCCGGGAATACGCTCAAGAAGAAATGGCCCCATCCCTGACCAGAGGAGCAGATGGCTCACTTTCCCACTGCCATTAGTGGTGCCGAGAAGCCCCCAGCTGCACCAGACAGCTCATTTCAGCATAATGCATCGCAGAGGAAGAGCTGCCCTGCACAACATCCTAATGCAGAGAGGCCATACGGGAGCAGAGCCCTGTAGGATGTTTACCAGGGATCAGTCGCCGTTGTTATAGAGATGTATGTCACAGCACAGTGCTCAGAATGCCGCCAGTGGCCCAGAATTCAGAGCACACAACGCACCAGTAGTGCAATGAGACTGTATGCAAAAGTTTTCCGTATGGTCACGGGAAAACTTTGTCAAATATTTCATACAGCAAAATAATCTCTGCCACCAACAGTTTCAACTCCATATAATAAATTTATATTGCAATAACAACTTCTAAAAAGTAATAAACGTACTAAAAAGTACCACACATTACACTTTGAAAGGGAAGCAATGAAAACAGATGTTACCCAGTTAACAATATGATACTTTATTCAAAGTGCAGATGTGTCATGATGCTGGGAATGCTGGCACCCAAGGATGCCCTGGTGCTGCTGCCGCAAGGACCAAGACGTGCAATGGCTTATCCCACAGCCAGCTACTGCTAGGAGTAGTAGTGTGCTCGTGTGTCCTTGGGACCAATGCCCCAACATGAATCCCAGCACAACATGATGTCAGATGAACCAACTCATTTATTACGACGCACATCACAACAATCCAACCTGACTGCCCATCTCCCCCTGCCCCGAGCCGGGCAGGCTGCCAGCAGACATGGCAGAAGGTGATATTCCCAGCAAACTGTCACATGTGCTCAAATATTTTATTTCCAGGGTTGATTGAAGACTGTGGCTTCGGTGCTGTGCGAAATAGGATTTCCACTGCCCGGCTTGATGCAGCTGCTCTCTGCTAGGGCGTCTCATATAGCTGTTTGATCACTTTCAAATGTCCAATATTCATTTATCTGGTTAAATCAATGAAAAGTACTCTCTTTTCCATTAAGATGTGCAGCAGGTTTACAGATCTATTTCTTTCTTTCTTTTCTTCAAATACTAGCAAATAAATGGAATTGTAAATTTCAAGCGGAAATTTTCTAACAAAGTAATTGTATCAGAAAGCTTGTTAGCATTCCCAAAATTGTGTCAGTTCTTGACGACCAATTTCAAAATTCATAATGGCACATCGACAAGGCTCTCCAAGATAAACAAACCTCATGCTTGTTGTGCAAAAGCACTACAGACACCTATTCTGCATGGAAGTCCATGACTGTTGAACCTGCACAAAGAAGTCGACCTTTTTGCATGCAGAACACAGTTCAGAACAGAGTGAGCTTTACAAAATTCAAGTTCTGCAAACAGGAGGAATAAGGCTGCTCCAGTTGCAGTGGTCCCACAGAGGCGATGTTCCTACGGACATCACCCACATCAACCCAGCTTGGCATGGAAGCCACATCCTACCTGCCTCATCCTTTGCAAACAGGCACAGGACAGTAATTTACCTCCCTTTCCTCTCCAGAGTCAAGCTCAAGAAACGTATACGGAAATAATGAGCTTCAGCTCTTACACTTCTGTTCGTCCTTCACATTCCTACTGACACCCCTCCGTGAGTTTAAAGGCAGACCCACCAACAACTGAAAACTCAAGGAGCTTTTTCTTCTCAAAAAAATAAAAAGACAATAAGGCTTGTGTTTGTTAATAAAGCTTCTAATGCAACTCTTTGTGACCAAAATCTAAATTTTATTTTTTTAAAGCAAAATCTTTCTTTGTTCCCAGTAAAATTTCTAAAGGTCACTGTTAGCACAGAAGCAAACTGATAAAATTCAAACTGCAAAAACAGAATCAGGAAACAGAGTAACCCCTCTCCCCTCATTCAATATGTTTCTATGTCCTAAAATAGATTAATTTCATTTTTGACAGCTCATGAACAAAATTCATCCCAAAATCAAGTCAAAGCTTATATTCCAAATCTTACATAGATTTTAACTCTAACAGCCTATCAACCAATGAGAAATTATGATGCTCATGGCAGCTGTTTACTCATAAACCTATATCTATTGTGTTGGTCAGGATTAGCACCTACCTCACTCACCAAGCCCATTCCTGCACTAAGTTTTTGGGCTATGTGCATTAAGCTCCACAGAACACCTGATGAGTAATAATTACGTCGCTATTTCCCAGTCTTGAAGGGGTACCACTGTACTGCATCAGAGCTATTAGTGCACACAATTCAATGGGATTTTATCAAAATCCAAAGAGTAACGTGTGACTAAGAGCACTCATCCTATTTACTACTACAGCAACATTTTAACATCTCCAAGAAAAAAAAATAAAAACTAGCAAGGATGATTTAAAATTCAAGGTGATGCATATCGCTAAGAAAATCATGAACTATACGTCAAAACATTTCCAAGCCCTGCCCAGTGCTGCCTATATCATCATAATACTGTTTTGCTACTTTGAATACTGAGGCAGCTTGTTCTCAGTAAGGCATCAATCCATCATTTTGTAGAAACAAACCCACGTCACATTCACATACTATGAGAAGCGAGGAACGATGCATTTAAATAAATATCTATAAAAGGAACAAACCGTGGATCTGAACGGTATGATTTTTACAACGAATACAGCTACAAATCACGAAGAAATCACGCCCAACATACATGATTTAATCTGTTCATAAAGGAAGAAAGCAAGCCTAAACAGCATTAAAACAAGAAGCTTGGAAAAACATCGTAAGAATTACTTGCAAAATCCTTAGATTACCTTTTGGATCGTCTCAACATGCTGGTAGCAGGCAGAGAGAAATTGGACAGCACAGTCCAAAAGGAGTCAGACATGATCTTTAAAAGCTTTCATTGCTGGGAAAATACAGCACAATCAAGCTACTAGCAATAAATAAGGAACTAAATAATACCAGTGACAGAGCCAATGCAAATTCCCTGTAGACCTCGCAAGCTGTTCCATTAATGCGAGACAGGCAGGCAGGCGTGCATGCTGCTGCTCCCACCGCCTCCATCCCTGCCTGCCGCTCTCTACCTTAGGAGGCAGTGCAAAATGAGATATTTATTCCCTTCCCATCGTGTACACTTTAGAACCGGAGCTGCTTGTATACACAACAAACATTATTTATATACATCTCTGCCTGTTCCTCCAATTGCAATCAAAACATTTTCAAGCAAAGCCACGAGCGGGGATCTACTGGTAATGCTGAATAACATGCTGCTTCCAGGCTGTGGCTGCACACACAGCACCACTCACTGCTGGCTTCGGGGTTTTATTTTGAAATGGAGGCCCTCCTGCTTTGTGGCAAGGAGAGGGGCTTTTTGCTTATTTTTTTAATTAACCTTCCATCTTCAAATGAACCCTATGTTCTGTGTTTACATGCCCCAAGTGGATTTTAAATAAATAAAAAATAAATAAATAAGAAGTAAGCCACCCACCCATGCACACGTCAGGCAACAGCAAGCACAACTCCCGGTGCCACCAAACAGCTCCGCCAGCTGAATTTCAACTGCAAGGAGAGGAGAGCCATGAGTGATGCACATCAGAGGTTTCCCACACACACTCCTGCACAGCAGCCACGTTGTCCTGCACAGCAGGTTCACGTTGTCCCCTTTGTGCTCCTTGCCACGTTTTTGCTTTTTCCAGGGGCTACACGAAACCTCACTGTAGCTGCTGCGCTTTTTGTTTGTTTTTTAATTTCAATGCACAATCTTTTTTCTTTCTGTTGTGGCTTTTTTAAGCACTTCTGCCAATAGGAAGGCTAATGACATTCTCATATTTCAGCCTTCTTGAGTGGCTTTTTATCACAGAAATGAGGAAGATGACAATCAACAGCTGGCACTGCCTTCCGTGCACAATGCACCCCTTAAAAACACATGGAAACGGCTGGGAGGAAGGAATCCCAGTAGGCTCTCATTAACTTCCCACAGAATTGCATGAAAGAATTAAACGACCTTTCTAACTAACGCATAAAAATGCATGGTTTTTAATACAAACATATATCAAAACTCACACCAGCAGATTCAGCAAAGCATCTCCTTCCATCTGAGCTTCAGAACACATAATGCAACTTTGCATGCTGTGGAAAGCAGAGCTATGTCCAACATGGCCACCCCTTCCAGCCTGTTTTAGACACTTGCATCAAAAGGATCTCCATCACCTTTTACTTTGATTTCATTTAGAGTGTCACCAGGTAAAGCTCTGCCCCTATCTATTGCTGATCAGAAAGCAGCAGCACAATAATTTACGGATCATAGAATCATTAAGGTGGGAAAAGACCTCTAAGATCACATAACCCAACCTCAGCCCACCCCCCCATGCCCACTGACCAAGTCCCTCAGAGCCACATCCCTACGTGTCTCAAACATCCGTGACCCCACCACTCCCTGGGCAGCCCATGCAAGTGCATCACCACTCCAAGAAATAACATATACCAGTCAGGTCTAGAAACCAAAGAACAGCATCACAGCATTACACTCAGGGTACCACACGACCTTCCAACTCCAACAGACTTGTTTTCAAAAAGGTTTACAAGCAGTCAGATTCACACCATCAGCTGAAATGTGAATTGAAATTTCCAAGCAGTAATGAAGACAAAAAGCTCTTTATTAACCAACAAAGTAGACCTGACAGAAAAAAGAAATTCCAGAACACTTACAGACAGCAAATAACCTAAAACCAGCTAAACCCCCCTAAATTCATATTTATTACATCTTTTTCTCCAAAAAGTGACTGGAAAAACAGCAACTGGAGACATACCACACAACGTTTTTACATTCCCTACAGAAAAGGCATATAAAGGAGAAGCCATTTTAGGAGAATATTCTCCGTGAACACCAATGGCAGCATCGATCAGCTGAAACTCTGCTCCACTCTCAGTGTTCAGGGAGCACCCAGGGCCCCCAACTGGGCAGGGGAAGCAGCAACAGTGATGCTCTCTGCATGGTTCTGCAGAGCCCACGAATTGCAACAAACACTTTGGAAATTACATAGCATGGTTTGCAAAGAGAAGGAATTTCTTTAACACTTCTCCTCCCTGCTTTTCACAACCTGTGTTCCACGTACCAATAAAAAACCTCACCTTGCAAATTGGCATCAGCGAAGTGTGCATTTTGGGACAGTTCCCAAGTGGTTAATGAAGAGAGGGTCAGAGTAGACTGAAAAATACAGGTAAGCAGTGATGAGTGCTATGAGATGCAGCATTCTTACTAGAATAGCAAAACACACTGAAACTATCAAAAATACGCCCTATCCTAAAGTATTACAGTCTCAACATTTGAAGAATGCACTCTAGTAATAAAAAAGTTAAAAGTGTAAGCATTTGCTAATAACAAATGAAATCCTTCCAAATGACTATACTCTTGTCTCTGTATGATAAGCAAAACATTTTGCAGAAGTCTAGAGACTTCTCACTGGTTCAAAATCACAGCTTTCTGCATGCCAACAAAAATACCACAAACACAAACATGTTACCAGATGAGCTTTCTACTTCATTAAACTCATAAATGAGATAATATGTCTCTGTGAATTCCCAAACATGAGCTATTCCCAGCCTGAAGAAACAGCCTTCCTTATGGAACACTCCCACTTGCCGTTCAGGGTGTTTATTTTCCATTCATCTCCTTCACCCAATTCACACCCAAATTATCCTCAGGAAAGACCAGAGGTTCAGCAGCTCCTGCAATGCTGCAGTGCTTCCCTGCTGATCACATCTGTCACATCCAGGGCCCTCCTGACATGGAATCCATTGGATATCACACATCAAAGACTTCCCCAGTTTCTCACCTTTCCCATTACCTGGGTAGGACACAAATTAAGCCTGATATTACATGGGATTACAATTAGGCAAACAGTCCATGTGAAACCCATTGCTCCCTGGGCTTCTTTCATAGCAGCCA
The DNA here is from genome assembly GCF_019232065.1 of Centrocercus urophasianus. Lineage (NCBI taxonomy): Eukaryota > Metazoa > Chordata > Aves > Galliformes > Phasianidae > Centrocercus > Centrocercus urophasianus. The sequence continues at coordinate 20,683,394 of NW_024884733.1, read as the reverse complement.
CATTTCTGACTTACAGATCTTAAGTTCACATAGAATAAGACCATCTTAAATAACAACTGTCCTTGTAAAAGTAAGCTGAACTTACCAAGGAGATCATTGATGTCATGTTAAAAAGAGAATCGCAGAAGTCAAACCTCTTGTAGAGATTTTAGGTGAACTATTCATCAGGCAATGGTTCCCACAGTGTTTTTTCGCTGAATTTTTGAAGTATTTCGAATGGAATGAAACTTGAAGTACCCAAAATTTCAAGTGGAAGTAACTTGAGTCATGCAATAAAGGAAAATGGTGTAACAGAAACCAGTTGCAATACTACTTGGGAAAACCTACCTAATTATTCAATCACTTGAACAGTTACATTGTGTTGAGTGTCACAAAAACAAGTGGTAGTCTCACAGTTGACATTTTTGAATAGCTGTATACCTCAAATGCACAAATTAGGCACTAGAAATATCTAAAAATTAAAACTGTTTTACTAGCAAAAGCTGGATTGTTTGGAGGCATCAAAAACAAAAGATACACTGTTCAACTTTATTTGAAACTTCAAATGGCATATTTAGCAAGAGAAGAAAAGCACTGCAACTAATATTAATTAACAGAAGTAAAACTGATGAAGATCTGAAGAGATCGCCCCTGTGTATTGCTATGGTGTTGCCAAAACCTTGCAATATGTAATAACTCCAGTTTTGAGTTTGAACTTTAAACTTCAGTGTGAAGAAAGGAAAGAAGTTCTTCTTACATACCTCTAAAATATAAAAATCTGGAAAGAAAAAAAAAAAAAATAAAACAACCGTTCTTTTAAAAAGAAAAAAAAAGAAATACAGGGAAGACGTGTGCTGATCTATTTGGAGCATCATTATTATTTGAACAGCGACCCACCGAGTGCCGAGCAGGCTGCCACCTCGAGCCATGTAAGCAGCAGTCGGACAGAGGACACGAAGTCGGATACATCTTTAGGGCCCACGTCTCTATTGTTACTTGCTAGCTCACACGAGCTCCTCTTTCTTCATTTTTTGGCAGAAATCAGCCGAGCTCCATGCACCCCAACTACGACCAATACAGAACCAAAGACCTGCGCCCTGATTTCAAGCCCCAGCTCCATACAGGAGGACTCCAAAGGACCTGCGCTGCTCAAAATTAAACCAACCAGGTTTCCTGGGCTGAAGAATAACCAAACTGTTCTCTGGTGTGCATTTCCCATGCAGATAACAGCCTCAATTAGTTTAGATAATGATTCAAAGGATCAGAAACGTTTGCTGAGCTGCAGCAGAATTAGCTACAAGGCATTGTATGCTCATACACCAGAATAAAAGCTGCCAGCTTCTCATGTAACTTTAATCTGCGCTGTTACTGAACTAACTGGGGTTGTCATCATAGCAATAGCCTGAAATGCTAGCTAATGCATTTCAGTGTCCCAGCACAGCAGCAGCCCTGCTAAAGCACCGTTAAAGATTGATAACAAAGACTTTTTACCAAAACACAAACTTAATTGTGCCCCAAATTCTACAAATGTTTATTCAGATTCTCTCTTTGGATTCCTATTAACTAAAATACCACTTTCTAATTTGCTCAAATTCCTTACTCCAGTCACAAACTGCACTAGCAAGATATTGGCTATTGCAATAAAACATTCATTTAATGCGATTTCCAGCTCAGCAAATTGATGAGTGGGCTCAAATGCCATGGAAAGGTCAATTAGTCTCTTTAAATGTGTTACTAGAACTAGCATTCTTTTCCTAGGCTGTTTTCTTCATGTATGATTCAAATGTCAGTTATCTTATTTAATCAAATGCGCCCTCAACATGCAATTCAAATGCCATAAGAAACGAGGAGCCACTTGGAAAATAAAAATACTGAGCATTAGTTTTGAAAACTTCATTTTTAGACAGAAACCTCCTCTTGTTTTATCCAAAATGTTCTTGAAGACACCTGGTGACCACTGAGCGCCTCAATTCTGTTCTGACCTCCAAACCCTCTTGCAAAGATTTTCCCCCCTCTCTGCCAGCGAAAACTCAGTCAGAAGAAAACACAAATTGAGCTTCCTGTTGCCACCGTGGCATTTTATCATCCTAATCATGAATAATTTATCATGATGCACTTAAAAGATGTGCTTAAAACATTTATTTCTAACCTGTAAGACTCTGTTACTGAATTAACTGTGCAACCATATTTGCAAACAGGAATCACAGAATCATTAAGGTTGGAAAAGACCTCTAAGATCATCAAGCCCAACCAAACCCATCACGCTGTACGCTGGCATCTTCACGTCAGCCCCTCCTCTAAGCAGCTCAGCACCAACATCTCTGCCTGTTCTCTGCAGAGCTCCTCCAGCACTGATTCCCTGCCCGATGGGGTCTTGTATATCTGCCCTTGACAGATGCTGCCATAAACCATTCCAAAAAGACCTCAGCAGAGCAGATTTGTAAAGCAGGTGTTTGCTACCCTCTACTTTATGGGGAAACTACAGTACAGAATTGAAAGGACAAATTAAGAGAAAATGCAGCAACAAAGGTACTTTGTGCTGTGTAGGGATGGAGGGGTGAAGAACTTACCAGTGGTTGGTTAGAACCAGAGACAACACAACCTGGGTAAGTGAAAGAAGCAAATGGTAAGGATGGGGAAACAACATAGATAAGTGGGTGAATCAGACAGATTTTGTTACTCAAGACCACAGCCATCGGCTTCCAATATCAAATAGGGCTCCCATCACTTACACAAGAGCCCAACGTGTAACATCCCCCGCAGCACCGTATCAAATCCCAGAATCATTAAGGTTGGAAAAGACCACTAAGATCATCCAGTCCAACCACCAAAGCATCACCCACAAGCCATGCCCACAAAGGACAAAGACCAACACTGCACGGCTGGCAGCCAGCCTGAAGGAGAGCTGCTCCTTTGGGCCGCACATCACTCAGAGGCAAATCAAGCCTGAACTCCCAACGCAGTGCTACCACCTGATTTGTTTCTGGGTACAGATCCACCTATCTGTTGTTCAGTGCCAGCACTTCCACCCCGCAGCTCATTTCCTCGCTGCTTGTTTAACACACTGAGGCTCAAAGGGTAAGGATACTGTAAAGCCCTTGCATTTACCACGGCTTTTCTGAAACAAAAGGCTTATTTTGTAGGATGTTGGCTAGGAAGAGTTATTCTGGGAGCAAGGGGAATGCTAATGCAGCGAACAGACTAAGAGGATGAATTTTACATTTTCAAGCATAAATTCTTAATGAAGTTAGAGCATGGGATAAGAATAGACTTTACAAAATAAGCCATGGTGCAGATGATACATGAGAAATCAAAACCATGCGAGGGAACATCATGAGTACTGGTGTAGGAAAAAAAGAAAGGATGAAAAGTTCACCCAGTTCTAAGGCAGAACTGCATCCTAATTTGGCCATGAATTTTTAACAGAAATCGGTCCCTATTTTAGTTATTCCTTTGGAATAATATCTATCTTCACAGCAAAAGCTTAGCTTTAATCTCAAAGTCTGGGAAAGCAGTGATAACATATCATCTACCAGCAGGCAAACAAACTACTCGAGGTCGCGAGCCTCTGAGAAATGCACAATGTGCAAGGCAGATGAACACAAGAACAAGCATGGAACACTGATTTCTGTATAATTACAGATCAATACATCTCTATAAGCTGGTTTACAGTAACTCTGGGGAACCCACAAAGGTGATATATTAGTAAAGCAACATTTCTTAAAATTTACACAATATTTAGAACCTCACTTGATACATATTTATTTATATAGGTATGTAAAAATAAAAGTAAATAGGGCCATACGTGTCAGAAGTTTGAAACACTGAGACAGATTTAATAACTTACAATAAATTTGTCCAGGGTTAATTCCTCGCTTGGAAATGAAGTGCAGAATAGACAGATATGGAACTCAATGACTTCTGCAGCCTCCAATGAAAACCTCATTTCAAAATACTGCAAACAGTATTTAAAATTTTGCAATTCTAGATTTTATTATACTGTATTGTAGCACATTACAAAATGGCATAAACAAATGATACAATTAGTAAAAATACAACACAAGTATATAAAAGCACTGCTCAGACTTTTAAAATAAATATAGCCCCCCACCCTTCACCAACCAACCTTTAAAATATCTCAGATCTAAGGAAAAAAGAAAATATAGCTAAAGAAGTATCTCCATCTCACATTTCCTTACTTGTTCCCCGGGCTCTGACCAGCAAAGCAAGCACTGTGCAGACCTGGTAGACAAAAAAAAAAACAAACACCTTCTGGACTTTTGATACAAACGTGGGCTTCTGTGCTACGTATAAAAATGAAACTAGAAATAAACCCAAGTAATATTTTCAGCTCTTCAAACACTGTTACACAACTACTGATCACACCCGTAAAGGAGCACCACCTGCTTGCCCACAGAAGGCACTTTCCGCTGAGCAAACATGACTTGCGAAACGATAAAGCGAAGTCCTTCCAGCAGCGGTCACTTACAGCAGCAGTACGCACACAGTGGACGGCGGCGTCCTGCGGCGCAGCCCGCAGCTGCCCTTACTCCTAAGCAGGAGGGAGAAGTTGCAGAAGCGACAGGTCCCGGTGCTGTGCTCCATGGCGGTGCCAGGAGGCTGCGCGCGGACCGAGGCTGCAGGCTGGGACACGTCCCCAGGGCAGCTCCTCCATGCCAAGGGTGCAGCTGCAACCAACTCCATTTTGTCCAAACTAATCGCGAGTTGTCTGCGAGCGAAATGCTGACACTTGCGACTTAAAGGAATGCTTCCACTAAACGTTTGTGGTGATTCATGTGGAAAACTAGGTGGTTTTCTAAAAGAACCCAAGTACTGCTTCCATAACTTCTTTCTCTTCCTTTTTTTAAAATGCAAACAAATCCCTATTCCAACCCAGAGAGGTAGCACTGCTCCGATGCCCTTCTGACCACGGGTCGGTGACATCCCTGCCCCACGGACGAGGCTCCAAAGCAAGGTGAGGGCAGGGCAAGAAGGAACACGAAGCACATGGAGCTTTTTCACCACTGCAAAGATTATGGTTCGAAGATTTTATTTTAGGACATTAATAATTCATACTGACAGTGTAATGTAAACTAGGCTAGAAGATTGCACTCTCAAGTACCACACCAGGGATTGAATGACAGAAGAATAAACACTGGCCAAAGAAGCAAAATTTTAGGAGATATGGGGAGATGGGACTGCAGGAGAATCTGGCAGACAACGATAAACATATTTTAGATGGAAAAAAAAAACACCGACAGGAGAAAGGAGAGACTGAAAAAAGAATACAGAATCACAGACTCATTAAGGTTGGAACAGACTTCCAAGATCACCCAGTCCAATCCCACTCCACCATGCTTGCTGACCACATTCCTCAGTGACACATCTCCATGGTTCTGGAGCACCTCCAGGTGACCCTACCACCTCCCTGGGCAGCTGTGTCACTGCATCACTGCTCCTTCTGAGAAGAAATCCTGCGCAAATGCGAGCAGCTGTGTCATGCAATCACTGCTCCTGCCTGATTCAGGTCTGTTATCTTGGCACTGGGTGCTGGGAATTAGTACTCCTCTGTTAGCACTGCGAGCCTGTTTGCACACTCAAAGGTTTCCAAGACAAAGCCAGAAGTAGTGCCTGGTCACCTCATAGCACAGTCACAAACAACAGGTACGAATCACTCAGCTTATCAGTGAAATTCACTCTAGCTCGCCAAGGCAGAGGGACGTGCTCCCCTCCCAGAGCTTCTGGCCTCACAGACCTGCAGCTGGTGCTTCCTCAGTGGTTGCGGAAGGCAGCCTGCAGCAAGGAATTCACACCTCCTGCTCCAAGCCTGGGCTTTAACGCTTCCACTGCTGCAGCCCCAGGGGGGACGTGGGGACTTGAGCATTTACAGTGCCTCTGCATGAAAAAATTATGCAGCCCAACATGGAAAAAACTGCATAATGCTGCCCCTGAGGATGGTAAGGTCAAGTGAGCACCTCCTGCATGGACACCCACAACACAACCCCCAGGGTGCAAGAGGAGAGAGCAACCGTGTGTGGTTAAATGACAGGGCAGAAAATCCACGGGTTTCACTGGGGCACTCACAGCCTGTATCTCAGGCCCTACAGCTTTACCAAGTTGCTGATGCTGTTACCAACATCACCGTGCAGCGTGTGACAACCTGCCAGAATCACCAGTTTCCCAGTTCAGCTCTCGGCTGCACACTGGTGTAAGCCAACAAGGCTATGGAGCTGCTGGCAAGGTACATGAACTCCTTCAATACAAGGCACAAGACTCCCCAAAGTCGCCATCTCCTGCTTGCAGCCTCAGTTTCCATCTGCTACTTCCAAGAATAACAATTGGTACAAAAGAAAATACATTTTAAAAGTTTATTTATTAAAAATAAACAAACTCTGGGAAACTCATTCATTAAAAGTGAGGTGTGCATTACAGTCCAGCTGCAAAAAGATGATAAACTCAGAATTCACCATTTCATATAAGGCATCATGACACAGCCACAGAGTTGTTCCATTACTTGTTACTGAGTTCTCATCTACACCGTTTCCTTACGCTGTTATGCAGTAAATGCTGTCCCATTATTTAGCACAGTTAGGAAAACAGAACCTGCACCAAATCAAGCACTAATCCAGGAAGGTGTCACCTGTTGCCAAACCAGAACAATTCCCAAATGTCATTGCAGCTGAACACAGCCCTTTTCATTAATGCTCAGACATTTGTCAAATAGGACACTAACTAAAACAAACTTACCAAGAAGCTGTATCAGTGACTTTAAGTAGAGAAAGGAAACTTATCACCAATTCTTGACACACCTTGAGGTATTTCAAAACAAAAACATTAAGAATCTCATCAAATTTGAATTCTGAAATGTTTTTCACCCTACCTAGAAAAACAGAACTTCCGTTTGCAGGTGCTGCCCTGTTGTTGTAAAGCGCCTGTACTCCTCAAACCAACAGCTTCCTGTGACTGTTGTAGAAATTCTGTTTTTCTAAGAAACTCTGTGATAATGAAATTATAGCAATGAGGGTCTTTAGTTACTCAACCTCACCAAGAGGCACAGAGACATTTTAAAGAAGAGAGACATCCAGTCCCAAGGTGTCTCAGCAAGGTGGGAGCAGCTGAGCTGAGGGCTCGCTGTGCTACATGCGACCCTCAGACCTGGCTGTGCCCTCAGCCCTGCGACAGCCTACACAGGAAAGGCTTTACATCAAGGCAGGCTCAGAAATGAAGTGTTCTGGAGCAAAGTTAGGTTTCCTGTTTTGCTTCACGTGTTACAGCAAGGATCTGAGATGGTGACCACATCTTGCATAGGCTACAAACAAAAATCTTTAAAACTATTCCTCAGAGTTATAAAAAATCAATAGCTATTATCAATAAACTTTAGAAAGGCTAAAATGCCTCAACAAAACATAATAAGGTTAAAATGTCTCAATGAAAAGAAGAGCAATCTCAATTATGTAGCTCTGTAAGAACATGTCCCACAGTTGGCATGAGCTCACGAAGTCAAAATAGCCCAAGAAAGCATCCCTGGAGTAATACAGTGGAATCCGACTCTTCCCTTGATAAAGGATAATGAAATTCCCACTGAGATTCCACCTCACCTGCAGAGCCAAGACGCAGAACCAGGGCACCACAGCCCAACGAGGCCCTTTCTGGAAGTACTGAAAGTAACTTATCTCTTGCTGAGGAATTTACAGGGTGCAGTGCTCCTCAGAACAGAGGGAAGCGCGTGCTGCTTGAGTCTCAAGGCTCCTCACCTCCAGGAACAATTAAATTCACTGCATCTTGAAAGCAACTCAGTATCAAGAACTGCAGTAAATCCACCTTTAGATTGAACTAAAGGACTACAGTGAGTGCACAAAGACTCACCAACTCATAAAGAAGACAAGCTGAGAAACACGGTTAACTAGACTTCCTGGCTACCCCTAAATGAGCACAAGGCAGAATGCAAACACGAGGCCCACAGTTTCAGTTCAGTTTTGGACACCATTCCCTTTTCTTCCTGAAGACACATGATCTGAATTCCAACCCACGACTGCCTCAACAATAGCAGTCTTACTTCATCTACTATCTATTTATTTGTATTGTAATCATGCCACTTTCACATCCTTTACTCTTTAAAAGCTTTACATTATTTTCAGTTGTCCAAAGGCTATGCGTATCAAGTACTTCTGTTCTCAGCTGCATTGATTCTTCCTGAAGCCAGGAAGCCACTTCCATGCTAACTGACATGCTAAATGAACTAACAATTGTTCATTTGTCCACGTAGAAACATCAAAGGTGCCACACAAAGAGGGGAAAACTATACGGCTACTTGCAAATGCAGTATGATGGTAAAAAATAAGAACATTTAACATGAAGCCATACAACTTTCAGTTACATTTTCCACTAGTTCCCAGTATTATTTGCACAGAGATGGAAATGAGCCACTGCCTGGCTAACCTGGGGGTGTTAAGCTGTGCAGATCAATGACAGCAATAACTTGCCAGGATGAACCTTTGCTCCAAGCAAGCAGCAATGGCTATCACAGGCACTGTAACCAAGTAAACAGAACTACAACAAACAAAGGCAGGATAAAGCTGGATCAAGAGCTGCACAGGTGAAAGCAACAAGGACAAAAATAAAAAGTTATTATAGAAGACCTAAGCTCTTACACAGAGCCATGTCTCTGTGAATCATCAACCACTCATCATTTAAAGAGCAGATGGCTGGAAGGTCCCCATATGTGAAAAATATTACCAACAAGAAGAGACCATAGTAACAGTGAAATATAACTTGATACTGTGATTTTTCTATGAATTATTCTTAATGATAACATTGATCCATGCCAGAAGCCTGAAGAGTAGAGCACTTGGAGGAAAAAGAGCAGTAAGCACCAAAAAGGCTTTAGGAATCAATAAATAATCATTATATATCCTCACAGAAGGAGCAGTTCCCGACCTATTTTAATAATCTAATTTAATTACTTATTACCAGACTGTTAATTAGCCTCAATTCTAAACAGCATTCAGCCACCTTTAAGCACCCTTACGAAGGAACTGCCAACAGCTTTTATGTAACAAGAATTCATTCCCAATCATATTGGTGACAATGACATTAAACCAATAAGAGAACTCTTCCATCACTGCTTCCAGAACAGCATGGAGAGCTGCTCCCATTCTGTAACAGCAGCAGGGTGGGCAGCCACCTCTCCTCATGGCAGTGCACAACGAGCCAAGAACAGACATGAACAACGTCTCTATCCTTTGCTGACAGCCCCACTTTCACTCAACAGATGCAATATACATTTCTCTCCATTAGAGGGACAGATGCTTAAAATAGCTGAACTTCACATTTTCTTGTTACTCCTCCCAGAGCCAGCCAGCAGGAGTATTCTCCCTCTGAAATAACAGGCTAGGTTTAGAGGCTATTGCATTACCACCTGATGAGCAGCTGAAATTTGACCAGCTACCTCCACAGCGCAGTATGTGAGCTTCAAAACCAGCTCTCTGCTGGCTCAAGTTTTAAGCAGGTACCACTTAGCTCCAATTTCATAATTGCACACACAAAGATCTCTAGATCATGTTAGCCTTTGTCTGGGGCAATCCCACTAGGTATCATTAGTAAGGGAGTCAGAGGTTTCCACTGGGGTCTTGCACGTCCTGTAACAGCACAGTATAGAGCAAGAGCTAATCCCGAATGTGAAACACGTCAGCCAAGCTCCCAAGCACCTCAATATAAACTGAATTGTTTTGGCTTTTCTTTTTTTTTCCCCAGTTTGCAAACTCCTTACCCATATTTAAATTTACTGACACAGCAGGATTCATTTCACTCATTATCCTCTTCAGACATTGTATTGCAGATAGACCTCAGAGTGCTGACTTCTCATAGAAGCTAACAAGGATTTACAGTGAACAGAACAGAGTGCAGTAGGTTAGCACAGACCCATGTCTCCAGGCAGGGCTTCTTAAGGGCCACACTCCAGGCTGCTGCATTTTGAGGTTGCTTTTCTTGACATCAGTGATACCTGTGGGTGTTCCTCTGCTGTTTCACACAAGCTGAAGAGGCACATGTAAGGCAGCAAAAGGTACACTCAGGAAATTGCGTGCACACTCAGGCAGACAGGGCTCCATTCATTTTATCTTCTGGCCTTAAACTACAAATTAATTAAAAAATGTGTAGAAATGCAACGTAAACCTATACACTACAAGGCTGAAAGCATCACACATCACCAGGCTCTGCCCTTCTGTTAGGTTTTATTTTCTCAAACAAAAAAGCTGTTAAGTTCATAAGTGGTTACAGCAACACCAAACGGTTAGAAATTCCTAGTTGATACCTCTCCTTACCTCCACTGAAATGGATGGCTGTAGCATGGGCTAGATGGATTGCTCTGGGCTTGTGAGTTCAGGTAAAATACAAGAGGAGAAGTGACAAGTGCACAGTCAGCACTAAATGGGAATTTAAGGTGCTGCAGACCTGGAGCAGACGTAGGAGAGAACGTGTGCTGATGAACATCACTTCCTCGGCAGTGGGAGTACAAAGGAGAGGAGATTCTGACAAGGTGCCACGGTAGAAAAGAAAATAAATCAGGGTCAATACCACATCTTCTGTTTACCACATCAATAAAAAGGAAGAGAAAAAATAAGACTTTTCAAAACACATGTTCTATCTTCTGTCTATCAGTATAATAAACTCAGTGGTCAAAGTCAGCCAATTGTCATCCAAACCAAAATGTACTTGTCAGTCAATACATAGTATCTAATCCATATTTTTTTTCCACTACGAAAATCTTCTGATCTGGAATTACCCAAATCCTGTTTTTGAGTGACTCCCAGGTTTTCTGGATCACACACCGCTGTCCATTCTGTTAACGTCAAATTTTAGCTGGGAACAATCGACCAAGATGGCAATGGCACCAGTGACAGACATGGGCCATTTGCAGCACAGCCTTCGCAGGCTGCAATCTGGGAGCCGTGGTTCTACAGCACAGCTATGGCAACGATAGAAACAGTCAACAGTGAAGACATGAATTACACAAACCATTACCTTGAGGACATTTAGCACTGACAATGTTTTAAAACAGCTAGTTAAGCCTGAGAGCAGCACTGCAAAATGAGTTTATTCTAACTGAGCAGTGGAGAAACTGAGGCACAGAGAGGTTACGTGACTCGTTCATAGCACAGCCACAGCAGCATTAGGATTGCAGCTAAGAAGGCCGATCCCCAGCTCTGTGCCCAGTTCTGCAAACTGTACTGCAAACTGAACTGTTACACCGTGCCCAGAGTTAGCAGCCAACAAGTATTCCTGTAAGCAGAGAGCACAGAACATTTCACTAAGTAGCTGCTTTTCAGGAAGCTGCAAACAGACTTCTGCATCAACATGAAAAAGCTTTAAGACCTACTTTATTGAACTACACACGATGAGATGTCCTTCACTGGAAATAAAGGAAAAGTTACCTTACAAATATTGATATTACAAAGAAATCCTGGTTAACCAAAAAAAGTATTGTGAAATACACTTAAATGATGAGAGCCTTCTGCCCAGATTCCCATGAAGTGACAAGATAACATGTTTTGAACTTTCAGTTATCTGAAAAAAGGCAACAATATACTGCATTTGTTCCTGTGTTGAATCCTTACACAGTGAACATATCGGCTGTAAGTTCGGGACAGGATGGCTGTCACCTGGTGTTAGGGCAGTGTGGAAAGGCCGCTCAGCTGAACCCCTCATGGGGGTGACTGACAACAATGAAACTAAGTGCTTTAGTCTGGGAAATTTATACAACTTGCTACCTTACTTCTAACCTGTTTTCTTTCATAAGCAGCGATACAACCGCTCTTAACTTTTCAGTGTAGGGAATCCAAATGGAACCTTCAGTTTAACCCAAAAATAAATCATCACTGGTTGGAATATGTGGGGTTTTTTTTTTTGCACATAACTGCGTGTAACTACACACAATCAAGTAAAGTTACAAAAGAACTGTTATTAAACATTTAACATCTAAACAGTGGAATTCAGTGTTACGATTCACCTATGCTCATTACTAGAAAAATGCAAGTTCTCTACTACCTCCTCCTCAAAACCATGCAATCCTTTCTGCACAAGGGAGCACAGCACACAGAGTACCAGCCACAGCTGCTCTCTGCTATCACTGTACGTTTGGCCTTTTCCTTTTTAAAATGTGGGCAGTGCTGGGCAGCGCTCAGTGTGCTCCAGCGTTAGAACAAACCAGTGCTGCCATATGGTTACAACTATCACTGAGGGATGAAGAAAGTTTCTATTTGCTGTCCTTAGACATAACGCCTAGGAAGAAGGAAATCTGGGACGTGCTCCAGCTTTTGTTGGGTATTCAGACATTCTCCATGAGAAGTCCTGGAGCCGAGCACATTTGCTGTGAATGTTCAGTGCTTTTAACTCCCTACTGAATCCGAATAGTTGTTATCAGTCAGCAACCTTTAGGTACAGGCAAACTTCCCCAGGAGCAATCTCTGCTTAAACAGCTGGTGGGCTCTGCAGGCTGCAGACTGAGGTTAAGCCGCCTCCTGCCCGCTCCTCCCATCCCTGGGCAGCTCCATCAGCCCTGCTGCTTACACACACAGCACTAAATAGATGACTTCCTTCCCATAACCCATGGGAATAATAACGTCGCTATCAATAAACTGCCATTCTCACCAGTAGATTTCAAAGTGCTTGTAAAGTATTGAAAAGCATTCATTTTAATTTGTAGAAATAGCACATGACAATGTCAATTATTTTTTTTTAATAATAATTTTTTTTTTCCCTTCAAATTTAGAAGTTTTCATAAGTCGCCTTAGTTTAAGAAGACAACAAAAGTAGCAAAAATTTCTCTGGATTAGAGCCCTGTGACAGCTTTCTTTGAAGTACTTATTAGGTTTGGAAGAGCGATCTAATTAGAAAGAGAGTTCTGAATGTTTAACTGCACTACATTAATCAACACCAGGTGCAAAACTTAAACACAGTGCACAATGTACATAAACACTTAAATACTGCTCTTTTTTCTGGCTATACTTTGTGGTAAATGGTATACAGAAATAAAATGCTCAAAGTGAATAAAATCCTCAAAGTGAAATTTTGCATACAGCGAAATAAGCAAGATGGATAAATTTTAGCAACAAAAAGCAACGTTTCTTAGCACAGAACACCCTGCCTTATTTTCTTCACCATCTCCATTTGAAATGTTTAAGTGCAACTCATTTCTCACAGCAGCCCTTACTGGATCCGCAGCGACGGGGCTCCCAGCCTCTGCTTCCTCCGCTTCATCGCGGTGCTCTGTGGTTCTGCCCCCAACCAGAGGCTTCAAGGAGAAGAGCGCAGGGCACAAGCGCTCAGTGCGATCCCGAGTGCTGCGTGTGCCCCAGTGCCACAGAGACCTCAGGAGTTCAGTAGCAGTCCAGATTAGTCACATGGCTCACATCCAACATGTAATTATTAAAAAAAAAATCTTCTGTGAATCGATCGATCCAGAGAAAGGCAACAAAGCCCACTGGTTTACGACAGGAAGGCACAGAAGAGTCAGACACACACCGACCTGAGCTGCTGGGCTGACAGCAGCAAGCCCAATTTGGTACTCAGCAAATCACCAAACTTCTCCCGGACTGCATGGGGCAGCTCTCTCCAAATCACATGGCAGGCACGACGTGAAGGCACACTCCAAAGGGTGTTGGCACAAATCCCACATGCCAGCTTGCAGACTCACACCGCGATAGGAACAGAGTCCCCACGTGCACCCACAGCCTTTGCAGAGTCATCCGCGGTGCAAAGAGCAGCTGTTCTCTGCTGGCGAGCAAACATATGAACCTGTCCCATCAGAATCAACCCCCTTCAGCACGTGCACGACTCTGTACTCAAACAGTCCCCGTGCGGCTCTGTTCAGCTGCAGCTCCCATGGCTGCCAGCCCTGGCCCAGGAGCAGCAGGGCACAGGGATGTATGTCCTTCAGCAGGGCACAGTGCTCCCCTGCACCGCGCACGCCGGCACTCCGTGTGCAGATGGTGGCTGCTATCAGCTCTACAGCAGTGTCATGTATTGCGGAAAGCATCTATCTTCTGAAGTCAACTACTCCTAAAAAGCGTCCTCTGTAAGAAGTCAGCTTTCCAAATAAAATTTCCAAATATGTATCTTTGGTAGATTTTAAAGCGTTATGCCAATTTTCTTGAAACCCATATTTAGGCATAGGAAGCTGCTGCTGTCACAAGCTGTCATCAATCACAGCAGATTCCCAATTACAGCCCTTATCTGCAGGCAGTGGCAGGCACAGATCGAGCCCCTGCAGTCCAGTCCCATCAGGAACACAGACCACTAGCCCGGGGTGTCTGGAGTGCATCCCTTCTTGGGGGGGGGCTCTGCTTCTTTGATAAGAACAATGCTTTAAAACCACTCTTAAAGCCTCGGGTACAAGCAGCAGCATCCCATAGAACCCTGCAGGAAGGACTCGGCAGATCCCTCCCTCAGGGCCAGCCCCACGGACAGCTGAGAGCTCTGGGTTATTTTTGCAGCCCGTGCCCCATGCAGAAGGATGGAGCAGGCAGTGCATGCCACCTCCCCAGCTACAAAAATATCACAGCAGGAAGCGCTCAGGAAGGCACCATCCCTTACGCTGCTTCCAGACCCAAGCCAGGGCACAAACACAGCAGAACTTCTCACCCCTTCCCAGAACTGCTCCTTTCTCCTTTGGCTTCTCTGCATTGAGGCCCAGCACAGACCCCCAGCAGAAATGCCCACCCTCTGAGATGGGCAGCAACCAAATGTCCTCCACTCCTCTGTAGATAAAGCACTTGGGCAGAACAGGATAAAGACATCAGGCAGCACTAAAGCCCACGTTTTTTATTCCTGCCATCAAATTTGTTATTTCCAAGGTCTAAGCATTACAGTTTAAAAAGAGCAGAAGTAGAGGCCAATATAAACTGGCATCCGGCACATCCTCCCAAGAGATGCCTTGGTGTGCTTAAGTGTTATTTTGTCAAGAAGCCAGGGATAAGGTAAACTGTTATTTAATGAAATACCCTGTGAAGCTCCTAGGGCTGCAGGTTCATACCTTTGAGTGGGGGGAATATTCCCTTTAAAATACATTGAAAGGCATAAAGTCCACAGTAAGAGCCTGGCACGTGTCTTTATCATACATGGTTACCTTGCTCACCATATTTCAGACAGACAGACATACAACTTCACGGTTCATACCACCTCCTGTCAGCACCTACCACCATCAAAACAGCACTTGGTAATATCTGAATTATTCAAATCTTTTACTGTTGTCCCACCCCTCCTCCCTCCCCATATCTAACTGTAATTAATCTCACACAACAAGGCCAGCATTTCTGAAATCTTTACAGCCATCAAAATATGCTATTTTGGGGTGGAAAAAAAAAAAACTGTTTTTACTGAATATACTCTGGATAATGATTATTTTTAATGTTTCTTATGTCTCCAGGCTCATTCTCCCCCAGACACGCGCTATAAAGATACATTTGGTACAGATGTCTGACAGCAGGGAAGAATTAGTACCAAAATTTGCATCTGAAATTAAAAGCTGGTGTTGCAAATTTAGTTTGCAGAGGAAATCACTCTTTTCAAATTTAGATACAATTTGGAAAAATGGTATTTTCTTTCTAATAAAACATTACCTTTAGACATTGCAAAGATTACAGCAATCCAAGCTGGTCAACTGCCCAAGAAAACATGGGGAGTTCAAACAAACTCACAAAGTTCATAAAAAACCTGAACATGTCAATAAAGTTTGTGTTACGAACAACTGCGTTCATTAATACTGAGACAGCAAACAGGAAACTGGTTGGTTGGTCCCTATGCACCTCCAGCCAGATCCAGTGACCGCTGGGCAGCCAAGGCAGCAATGTAAGCAACAGTGAACCCCCACAGCCACCACCCAGCACTGCGTCACACACACGGACACGAGCCTCTGTCCTTCCAGGCCTCGAGCATCCCTGGTGCACTGCAGATGCAGGTGCACATCCAAAGCACCTGGGAGCTGAAGGCAGCAGTACAAAAACAATCTCTAGCACTGAAAGGAGAGAACAGGGTAACGGCCCGCTTCCACTAATAAGAAGGAGATGAAAGTTTGGGTCTATCACTCGGCATTTGCTGTTTGATATCAAAGAAAATATTCATGAATGGTAATTATTTTTGTGAACAAAATACGAGAAAAACATATCCAATACATTTATATGCATAATTTATTCAAGAAAAACTTTGAACTCTGATTATTGAGCCACACTAGAGACAGAATGCCACTACCCTTTCCTCTACTAATACTTGTGTTATTCAACCTCTTTACAACATACAACTCAGCTGAGTGAGATTTCTTTGAGTGTACTGAACTGAACCCTCCATAGGAGCACACAGACTTCAACCACAATGACAACAAAATGGTATCTCATTAATTGAGCCATTTATCTTAATGATGCCCTGCACACAACTCCCCCACCTGTTTCAGGTGCCTACTTACTCTCTGTTTAAGATTAGACTGCCAGACCTCCAAGGGCAAAGCCATTACAGTGAGCTTGTGTTCCCTTCTACTGACGTGGAAGAGCAGATAACAGACTTCCCACGCTCCATTCCACCACTCCTTTAGTTCAACTTCTGTACAAGACCTTCTTTAGGTGGCAAAATTGCTCATGCTCTCAGTACTGAGACACATAACTCCACTTCTTTTCCTCAGCACAAGGAAGGAAAGCAACAGTTGTTCATGCCTACAATCAGTTTCTGCATAAAAATAGAGTCAGTAATGCAGACAAAGGCAAATATGAAGCAACGAGTCAGATAAAGACTAAGTTAGAAGTGTTGTCAGAGAGGGCTCTCCCTTCTCCATTCAACAATGACAAGTAATCTCTCTATTTCAGTCTAAAACCTTTCTAACTTAACAGTCAACCAACACAATGACCTAGCAAGCACAAACTGGAGCACAGGAGGCTCTGTCTGAACACGAGGAAGCACTTCTCTGCACAGGCTGCCCAGAGAGGTTGTTGAATCTCTATCTTGGGAGACCTCCAGAAGCCATCTGGCCATGGGCCTGGGCACACTGCTGTAGGTACTGCTGCTGGAGCAGGGGTTGGGCCATGTGATCCTGGAGATGCCTTCTCACCTCAGCCATTCTGTGAATAATCAAGTCTTCCTTTTACCTCTGGCTTGCTGGCAAATAATGACTAGCTGCCATGATGCTGTTGTTTTACAGCAGTTAATGCACCCCAGCCTCAGACCAGCATAGAAAATGCTGAGTGGCTATATATTTCTGTATAACACAGTTGACCCTGAACTGTGACAAAGGCTGGAGTTTGTACAGAAAATGGATGCAGCTCTTGAGGATTCCTGGCTCCGAGCCAGAGGCTTCATCCATCTGTCAATTCCTGCTTCCCTCCTGCCAGCAAACAAAAGTCAGTGAACGACAGCCAGTGACTCAGGGCCTCACTACATCCATAACCACCCCTCAGCTACAGTACAGTGCCTTTGCAGAATGCATTTCTTTTTGCGTATTATGTTCGCTGGTAAGTTGATGCAGGTAGAAGAAAAGCCTCCAGAAGAACTGATATACATACTGCCTACAGCATATATCTCAGTGCACGTTCTTAGGGCACTCCTTTTGACAGAATAAGTAAATTTATAAATATAACATATATACTATATATATACACATACATTATTATTATTGCTGTTCTTGATAAAAACTTCTCTAATTCCTGACTTGAAGACTAACAGTGGATTATTATTTTTTTTAATTTTACATCAAGTAAGCACTCTGATATTGGGATACCTAAATCAGATGCCTCAGCTCCATAGTACCTTCTTCAGTGATCCCATATGCTTATCAGTATGGCATCAACATAAACATATATAAGCCATAATGCACCACTGAGTTCTTAAACACTTACACTTCTCAAGGAAAGAAAAGTCATTTGGTAGAACTGACAACAGAATCTGTAATTCCAGAAAATACAAGTAATCAACTACGTAACAAATGCAATTAATTGAACACATTTCAATTCCTCCCAGGCTTTATTCTCACCAGTAGCCGCAAGTTTTTGCTTTAAATTTATTACCTGGGTTGTCTTGACATAGATTGCTATGATGGCAGAAAACTAACATCAAGTAATAAAAACTGAAGGTGTTAAATCAGTGTAGAAATAAAACAGTCATTGTTTAGTCACAATCAAATAAAACATTACACACTTGAAGGATTTCATTTCTATCTCAAGTATTCCAAATGGAAATGTATGAATAGTTCTGTGCCATGCCCATCACCGCACTTGAAGGAAGGGAAAATCTCTGGCATCCTCAATTGCAAACTCACATTTTTTGTTACAAAAATAATGTTGTGTTAAACAAACAAACACAAACCCTACTGGTAATTCTCTGTTCCACCAAATGTTCAAAGAACCTTCACTATCTCCAACTTATCAGCACCACCATTCCTACACATCCAACAAATGTAGTGAAGCTTGCCTTCAAGGAATGCTGGCAAAAAAATACAAATACTAACAGTTTCACATTCTTATTTTCATGACTCATTGAGCAGTTGACTGCTGTCATGTGAACTAAATAGAAAGTTTTGATCATATCCCATTTTAAAAAAGCCTTTTGTTTCACTGCATTGTTCAGGACTGAATCAGTGGCACCACACAGCATTTTCTCCTCTTATACAAAGGAGAGAGCTTGCATTAAATGGTTCAAAGTTATTTCTCAGTAAACCCCGAGGAAGAAAGGTTATGTGCTTTTGTGAGCTTCACGTCTGTGGCATGGGAAGCCATTTCAAATCACAGTGCAACAGCAGCCAGTTCACATGCTTTCCCTTTCATACAATGCAATCAACAGTGCCATCTCTTGCACAGTAAATCTGTAAGCACAGCAGAAGCTTAATTCTCTTACTGTAACTGTTAATTCACTACGATTTTTTAAACATCACAATACTAGAAGTCTGTTACTTGTTTAAACTTCATTTTAGAAGCCTGCTTATCCCAACATCTGCTGCTTGGTTGGAATATCTCTGTGACACAGAATGCTCTGCATGCACCTGACTGCACGGCCCAGGATCTGTGCACAGAGATTTCTGTCAGCACACACTGAAGAGCAGTCATCAGAGCAGTCCAAAGCACATCAATAACCAGAGATGGCAGCCGAATTGTTCTGGGGATGTCACAGCAAGTAACCCTCAACACCGCCGCTCCTTCCATGGCAGGATCAGCTGCAGCTGATCATTAGCAGTAAGCCTATGCTACTGCTAACTATCCTACTACACGTAAGGAAATGAATAGAAATTTAACCTCAGAGAAATGCAAGCTGGCTGTTTCCAAGTGCCCGACAGATTCTTGAAAACACCGACAGAGAAAACAGGACATCTGCCTATTTATATGGCTTCCACAACTGAATGCTATACACGTTCAAATCAAACCACATAATGAATAAAGAACAGTTCTACTTACAAGCTTCCTCTTCGGGGGAGGCTGAGCTCCTTCTGGAAAACAAACAGAATTAAAAAGCAGAGTTAATTTCACTTGTTTCTGTATTCCTCCCTTATTTCTCAGCAGCAGCAGAGCAGCCTCTAAGGGCTGGGGCCGCCAGGTGGCAGCAGCCAGCCGAGCTCTGGGGAGAGCTGCAGCTGCTGGAGCTAACAAGTGAAAGCACAAATACATTTATTATTTTCAAGTATGAATTCTCTAAAGTTTGGAATTTCATTACTGTTTCACAGCACTGAGCAGATTTCATGTACGAATTCTCGCAGACCTGACAGCTCCCAGCATCGAGGAATAAATTCCTGCCATCAGACAAACTTGTCAAGATCTAATCAAAACATTTCAAGTGTAAGATAATAAATCGTAAGCATCTATAACAGGTTGTATGTTTTATATTCTGGAAAGGTATTTCGTCTGCTCTCATTTATTTGCAAGAATTAAAAGCTTCCAACTGTGAAGTCTGCATATCAATGAGTGCTCTTTGCCAATGCAAGTAGGTAAGTAGGTAGGGTGTAATTATCATATACCTCGCACTGTTCCACGTTTGTGTGCAATGTATATGCATATATACACACACACATACACTGGCACAGGCTGCCCAGAGAAGCGGTGGATGCCCCATCCCTGGAGACACCCAGGGTCAAGCTGGACTGGGCTCTGAGCACCTGATAGAGCTGTGGGTGTCCCAGTTCATTGCAGGGGAGTTGGACTGGATGAGACTCAAGGCTCCCTGCCAACCCAAATGATTCTATGATTGTATGTGTAATGCATCTCTTGCACCACGCGAGCCATCTATGTACAACCAATTAACCCACGGTACAGCAGACCCAACAGAACAAAGGTGCCTCCTCCACCTAAATGAATGGTCTACTTCTCCCAAAACAATCCATCCCAGAATTGGCCCACACAGACATATGAAGCACTGACATGTCGTGGCACTGGCTGGAAAAGGAAAGCAGTGGTCCTTAGATCTCTTCATCTATCTTCTCTTTTTTGAGATGTGAGGCTCACACGTTGCTTTGCTCCATGTATGAGGGCTGCAGAAGAGCTCTAACACTTCCTGTCATTGAGATTCTGCCACAAACTACTGCAGGAATCATGATCCAGCAATAGCAGCAGCCAAACCTCTTCCTTTCCTCTGCTGGACACTTGTTTTACTCACATGATGAAAGCCTTAATGCTTCCTACACTATTAGCTATTTCAGGATCAAACACACCCAAGGTTAAAAGAAGGATTTGAGCATTGTTCATGAAATCATCTTTCGAAATCTGTCATCAACTGAGTTTCCAAATAAAGAAGGAAACATACAAGCAGATAACATCTCAATGCAGCTGAACTGTTGCCCTGTCCATGCAGTGATCCTTTGCAGCCCTGACAAGCATCGCGTGGCTGTGGGATCAATAGGCTTCCAGTTAACCCAGCAGTGCTATGGCCACTGGAGATAGCAGCGAGCAGCAGAACCAGGAGCTCTGCCTCTTTGGCATCACCTAAAGAAGTTCCACCTCAGAGAAAAAGGCAACACGCAATGGCTGCGGATGGAAGCAAGGAGGGAGCAGGCAGAACTGATGCCCATCTCAGGACACTCCCATTGAAAGCTGCAGAGCCCCAAGGGGCACGGTGCCAGCAAACACCTGAGTGGGGATGTGATCACAGGGCAGACGCTCAGCTGGAGTTCATGCTGGCTTAGGAGTTGTGTGTGCAGTGGGACCCATTAAGAGCGGGTCCTACAAATGATAGGATAATTTCAAACACACAGCAGCACTACAAAAATGCTGATTAAATGACTGTGAAACATAACTGAGAAGTCCAACAGCATTTCGCAAATACCCTCTGAAAGTGAAAACTGCTCAGAATCAGTTTTATTGTGCAGATTAAATGTTTCAGATACTAAAAGATGAGGGAGGTGTGCTTTGACTGGCGCCCACCCACTCCATAGCTGAGCATGCCATTACACATCCACCCAGCCTTTCAAAATAAATCACATTTAAAGAGCTAACATGACTCCTAGAAGAGTGCTCAGCTGCAACGGCTTGGTCTGAAGCTCTATTTACAGGGTGCAGCTGTAACCCTTCATGCAGAAGTGCTATTTTCACATTGACCACCTTTCCAACGAGGACAAGCTGTGAACGCTCGGGATTTCGGATGGCCTCACCCAAAGGCACACCTGTCATCCCAGCACTTCTGCTGCCCCTACCTGCAGACACCTCCACCATCCTACAGCCATCCTCCCTGCTATCTGCTCTGTAGGGTAACAGCAAACCCCACACAGAGGCTTACGTTTTATATTTGGTTTACACTAAACGTTGCATACTTTAAATGACTGCTGCACATTATTCACCAGGAAATTCTGGAAGTGGAAACAATGAACCTCTTTCACAGATCCTACGTCAGAAAAAAATAAGAAGCAAATTAAACCCTGCACAACCCCACACAAATGGCAGCAACAGACTGCTCTGAAAGTTAATCTTTTGTATCAGATCCATGTTTCAAGGCACAGTTATTAAACATGCAGCCTGTGCTCCACATGACAAAAGCAGCAGCAGGTTTGCAGACAAGAAGCGAAAAATGAATTTTGGGAAAGAAATACAGCACCATAGCACTTATCAAAGCTGGTTCTGAGCCCCTTCTTCAATGCAGTACCTTATATTTGTTTCCCTCTATCTTATCATCTCAAATAACGCAGATATAAAATCATGCTCTAATAACACACTACAGTTCTGATCTCACAACACAACAGCTCCTCACCAGCCCCATCATTATTCATGAAGTCAAAACAGAAAACGTTATATATGGTCATTATAATTTTTGGTTTCTATAGTACGTGGTTTTCTACATACATACTGAAAACGTATTCTATAGTATCTCTCGTACACAAAAATTGCCATAAAACATAATTGTTTCACAGAACAGAAAGAGTGCTATCTTCTGTATGCACATACGCACACTAGATGGAATGGAAATAAAGTCTATTTGTTCACTGACCTACGCGACAACCCACATCCTTTAAACGGATATGTTATGTTCTAAAAGTGTGAAGAGAACAGGAGCCCATCGCTCACAATTGTCACTTGATCTCAATCCCGTAATTTGCCCTTCAATATGGAGCTGCACATATGGCACAGACCCACAGGCGATGTTGGATGCTGGAGCCGCACTGATGGCAGTTTAAATGCAGCCCTTTCAGACTGAAGGGAGAACCACGGCTGCCTTCAGGATGCCTCACACCTTTGCCAGAGCAGCCAGTGTGATTCCTGAGGTTGCCTGCGACCTTGGCTTCCCGCATGGCAGCTCACTATCACACCAGTTGGGACAATGGACAAATATTTTTACAGCTATACCAGTAAATACATTCCAGTTAATAAGTTAATATTTCACAGATGATGAAACTCCACTGGCGCTCATTGACCTAGTACCGTGCACTCGTGTTTTAATTTTTTTCCTTTGCTGACTACGTTTGCCTTAGGGTATCCACCGACCAGCAGGGGATTAATTAAATCTCTTTCTATACATAACCATTTGCATTACAGAAATGATATAACGAGGGTTAGAACCTCCAGTTCTGATGGAAAATACAACCTGGCCAGGCAAGGACAAACTGTAATCCATCCATCAGATTAACAGAAAAGAATTTTTCATGGTGATTAAGAAAAAAAACACCCACACCACACTAAGCTCCTCTTTTTCTATCAGAATCTATCAAGAAAAATAATTTCCTTCTTTTCACCATATCACTGTAAATGGTTATTAAAACAATACTTCTCAATTTCTCTCTCAGGTGATGATTACATCTGAAATTGTTTGCCAAACTCATCAGCAAAGAATTTTAAACAGCAACACAAACCATTTATTAGCTGTACTGAATGCCAGATCAGCCTGTGGAATATACTGCAGATGCTATTTTATATCATATACTGTCTTTTTAGAAATTAAATTCAGAATCATACGGTTACATCATCTGCTTAAATACAGTGATGCTTAAAATTCAGAAAACAAATACCCAAATCTTCCTGCTGTCATTCAAAACACAGGGAGGACACAGAGCTTCACTCCCAGACCTTACTGAGCACCATACCGAATTTATACCTGCAATCAATCGCACGCATCCTGAACTGCCAAACCCAGAGGTACTCCTGTTCCCCAAAGCACCCTCCTCAGAACTCTCACCTTTGTGGCTGCGGGTGTCAGGTCCTTCAGGACCACATGCATGGCACTATGATGGTCTGCAGTACACCTGTTCAGCTGCTGCTATCCTAAATAACCCTACACACCCACAGCAAATAAAAACATTCTTTGGATTAGTTCCCTGCCTCAGCAGAAGTTGTCTGCCTGTAGAAACATCATTTGCAAAGTGTACTAACGCATAAAAGCAACGGTGGGGAAAAAAGAAAAAAAAAGACAGCTGTTGGGCTGACAGATGACCCCATTTCTCTAAATAAACAGTTTATATCAGTCCTGAAACCAGTGGGTCAAGAATCAGCCAATGATGCATTTAATGTTTCTAGCATCCTCTGGCCTTTTTGTACTCTTCTGCAAAAAAAAAAAAAAAAAAAAAAAAAGCCTTGGGTTTATTTCAAATAAATGGCAAAGAAGAAAATAAAGCCAAAAGCCCTTTCAACTTTAAACAAAATTCTCAATCACAGCCAATTATTTCCTTGTCCCCCACGAGCCCTTCTGCCTGAGCAACACAAAGTTCTCCCTTTGTAGCAAAGTGAAGGATCTAGGCCACATCTGCACATTAACCTCTCAACAATATATGGCTCTGCAAGTTGTCCACTAACCTTTTGTACCACTTAACCTCCGGGCCAGTCATAGGACTAAGGCTACTGGTGACTTGACCTAAAGTAATTACAGAATACATCTCAAAACCGATGAGAATTTCCACTTTTCACATAATATTCTGAGTAGGCTCCACTTCCATAAATGTGCATATCATATAGATAGCTAGGCTTTAAAAGTATATATATGTATGTTTCTATGTGTATGTACAGACAGATAAATATTGGGGTTTTTTTTAATATAAGCTGCAGTGAGATCTCCATGTTCTGAATACCACATCACATTTTGAAGCCCACAGTACAACACGATGCAGCACACCATGGGCCCAACCAAACCCATCCATGCCAACAGATGCAACTGAAGTCACACATCATAGCTTGAGCAGACAGATGACAACACGAACAGCGTATGCAAACCACATTTCCAAGTGGGTGAGCAGAGAGCTGCCCGAGCCCGGGCCCACAGCAGCTGCAGCTGAGCTGTGGGTCTGCATGGGCGCTCGCAGCCAAGGCTCACTAACAGCACGGTGAATGACTTGCAATTCTCCAAGTCTCATTTCCTCCGCAGCGTTCATTCCTATCTCTTATTCGGGACTGAGAGCCCAGGGTCAGTGTAATTCCATGCTATCGGTAAAGCAGCAGTCTTTCATTCACGGTAAAGAAAAAAGCTACCTTCATATTTGATCCCAGGCTTTTCAACTGAGGTTAAACAGTGAATGGTTTCTGAAAATTAAAGCCAACCCCTGAGAACCCCAGTCACATTAAGAAGAGCAGGTACAGTAACTCAGCTGTTCAATCCTGGATGTCAGCAAACTAATTTGCCATCAGCTTGATTGCCTTCCCCAAGGCTAACAAAAAAAAAAAAAAGAGCAATTGCATAGCAGCAGCTCTCTTCAGATACATTTGCCAAACTTACTTTTAATACATAGCACATAAAAGATCGCAGATATAACTTCGTTTGAAGATTACAACTTACACATTGCAGCCCCAAGAGTTGTAGATGTGGCACAGAAGCACAGAACAAGCAGCAGAAAAGACTTGCTCTCATAACAGTCGATATATAAAACACAACAGCAATAGCTTCAGCAGGCTGTCAGATAACTGACTCCCAAAACAAAGTAGCTGTCCAAATGTATGGACCAACTACACACAAGCTGAGATGCATGGTAGTCTTCTGCCTTTTATTTAGGCAGGCTATAGCTTAAAATCTGAGAACTAACATACTTAACCAACTCCAAATCTTTATTACATACATTATATTTTTGCACAGATTAGCCTGAGGGAGAGGAACACTGGGAGGAATAACGTGCACAGCTTAGACAGCTCATTAATCTTTCTCATTACCTAATTCTAGCTTTACAAGGCCACAAAGCAGATCACTGATCCAGGCTGTGGGCAGAGCAGGCTGTCAGCAATATCTGCCACCCAAACAACAGGAGCAGCATTCACAATGCTCACTCATTCTGCCAGGCCACGCCAGCCTGAGAAATTTAAGTCAGAAGGTCACGCTGTGCAAAAGTTTGGAAGATGCAGAAAGGAGCGTCATCTCAGAGACATACAGGAGCACACTATTGTTAGACACTGCTCTGTAAACTATCCTGTCTTGACTTGCACCAAAAATTCCTTCAAGACTGGGCATGCAGTGACCCCAAGGAAACGGTCACAGCTGCTAAGGATGCCAAGAGCATTACAAATAAACAAACCCCATTTTATTCCCTCTCCCATTGGCTCGTACTAATATTAATCTATGATTAAGTCGGTTGTCATTTCTACAACACACGCATCTACTCCTTAAAAAGCTGTTTCCAAATGAATTGA
Organism: Centrocercus urophasianus; assembly: GCF_019232065.1. Lineage (NCBI taxonomy): Eukaryota > Metazoa > Chordata > Aves > Galliformes > Phasianidae > Centrocercus > Centrocercus urophasianus. Next base: position 20,657,367 of record NW_024884733.1, on the reverse strand, counting down.
CAGTCGGCTTCAATACTACCTGACCCCTTGTTTTATTTACAGAAATCATCAAGCATCTTCTGTTCAATTTATAACTGAGTACTCAAGCCCAGCACTCACGTGGCTTACCTTGCACAGAAGTTCTATAAAACAGTGGGTATCTCATGCGAAAACTTCTGGGGCTGCTCACCAGCTCACATCCATTCAGTGCATTGGTGATGCAAGCGTGAGCAAGGATCAGTGGTTACAAAGAGAACTGCACTGAAATTTGTAGTTTGAGAGAACTCTGATAGTGAAGATGGACCCAGAAAGGTTCACCGTCAGCTCAACTTTAACACCATCATCAGGCATCTCACGACATCAGAAGGGTCCTGGTTGTTGTCAGCTTTGCCTCTCACCAAGGCCCCAGTCATGCGCTATTTGGGAAGCAGACAGGCAGGAATGAAGTCAGTTGTGGCTTTTTCCCCTCCACATTAAACTGAGACATTTGACACAGAATCACAGAACATTCTGAGTTGGAAGCGACCCCCAGGGATCACCGAGTCCAACTCCAGGCTCTGCACAGCGCCACCCACACCCCAACCCCACAGCTGAGTTCCTTGAGCTCCAGCCGACTGGGGCCATGCCGCTGCCCCAGGGATCTTTGCAACCACGTATTTCTCAAATAATTTAGGCACCAAGAACAGCTGCATCAGACCTCTGAGCAGCCCCTGAAATAAAACCAAGTTTGTTAATATCAGATCTCTGGGAAAAAGCCCCACGGCAGAGGAACAGCACTGCTCCTCAAACAGCCCCCACACTGCAGGCGTCCCCCACCCTGCCCAAAAGCTGCACCACGTCCCTTCCACATAGATCACATGAGAACACTCTCAGAAATTGAAAGCATAAGCAATCAATTTTAAAGATATTTAGTCATTAGCCCTAAAAGGGATTCCAAGCATATAAAGCTCCCTTGCCTTCATTCCGTTTATGACTGATAGCATCTGTAACCTCACGAGGCATCCATTAAGTTCAGTAGTTAATTACATCTGCTCTGAACGGACGTTATTTAGAGAATAAGCAGATGTAATTTCTCATTGCTTTGCTAATCTGCACGAGGCACTCCAGCTCACCCCTCTCCAATCTCTGCTTCTCAGCAGCCGCAGGGCAGCGGGGACAGGAGGAAGGTGGTTGGTTTTGCAAAGGATTACAGACAGTTCTGTGCTTTATGAGGACCTCCATGTGCTGGGCACCGTATGAAAGTCTGGAACAAGCAGGTGCCCACCAGCACTTGTATCTCTGTGAGCAACCAGCAGAACTCTTAACTTCTTTCTGTCCTCATTAGTGAATGGTGCAACACTGTTCACGTGCACCGGGCTTCAAATCGCAGCCAAGCTGAAACCTAAATCCTCCATACAAGTAAAGTAGGAATGAAGCAGTAAAGCCCTTTCTCAGATAATATTTACAGCAAAAGCAAAGAGCTACAGAAAGTCTGTAGTCATGTTACGAGCACAGGGAGAGACTGATCCCCTGGAAATACAAGGTGTGACTCACCCAAGTTATGCACTAAGTATTTCTACAGCTACCTGCTTAGAATTCACTCTAGAAAATAGTAAAGCAAACATTAAAGTGAAGCAAGATCTCCCACCAGCTCTTACACACATACTCTTGAAGAGATGCTTTATTTGCTTTGAAATACCTAGATGATCATAACAATTAGAAATACCTGGCAATTAAATGTTCTCCTCGGTTTTGATCGCGTAGAAGAACTGTAACAACACCAACCCCATCCTTATTATAGAATGACAGTCTTGGGCTACCTTCATCTCATGGGAACACTGCTCCCCGCCATGTTCACATGGGACAACAAGGTGGAAAATAGAAAGCAAAACAGCAAAGCAGTGCTAGGCCAAATCCAAGACTAACGTACAGATCAAACTGAGCGTGGTGACAGGTTTATACCGATGTACACAGGACAATGTTGGGCTCGGAGGGGGCAGAGCCTATCTTGGGAAAGCAACATCTATTGCTTTCGAAATGAAAGTCTGCAGGGCTGGGAATTGCAGGCACGGCCTGACCTCATCCCTGGGCATATTCTTAATCAGCCACAGCCATGCTGTTTTTCAGGTATATTATAAACTGTGCAAATGTCAAGTGAATTAAGGTTTTTCAGCTCTCTGTGATTTCTCATATGAAGAAGCACGGGATCTTTCACAGATTTATTTCTGAACAACCTCACATTTAATACAGTTGGATAATTCAGACTTCCTTGGTGCCAAGAGATCTGTTTCAGAGCAAAGGAAAATTCATCCCCAATTACAGAACAAGTAAAATGCAGACGCGCTCTCAAAGCAGATTTGAGAAACTGCAGACTGTGCCTAATGACTTTAGTTCTGATGGGTGATTAGTGTGCTCTGTAATGGACTGACAGAAACAGCTGATTCTATTACAAGGACATGTTCTGGCCAGAATTTTCTCTCTGTTGCACTTAAATTATAAATATGTACTCTCTTGAAAATATATGGAGACAAAAGATAGGAATCAATCTCTAAAACTTCTGCCTTCTGTCTTCTATAATACTTCAAATTAGAACAAACAATGACTTCATCACTGGGAAAAGACTTTCAAACATTCAGAACTGTCTGCACAGCCATTATTCTTCCATACTACAAAGCATTCAGGTCTCTTCATCCTCCACACCTTCCGGCCCTCAGGAAGGAACTGCGAGGTTTGGGCTCATCCAGGTGTTGGCTTCAAAGGCATATTTTAAGGAATATTCCACTTTGTACCTACAGAAGAAATTTACAAGATGTGCACATTCATCAGAATTTGCCATTCAACAACTCTTCTCTATGAGCAGGATTTAGAAAGGGGCTATTCCTGGAGCTGACAGATCACACAGCAGCGCGCTCATCAGTGTCTTTGTTCATACTTGGAGGTTCAATTCCAAACATGCTCACAGCACTCAGCTCACATTGGCTCCTGGGTAACGAGCAAAGGCTTCATTTCAAAAGTCGTTAATGCACTGTTTTCAACTGAATGTCTTTAAGGTACTTTGAAGGCACTGGAATGCCAGAACTGGAGCCCATACGCATCTCACACAGCCTACAAAAAGCCAAAGGTGGAAAAAGTAGCACATAAACCTCAATATAGGCAAAACAAAGTACCAGAACGGTGCAATCACAAATAAATAAAAACAAAACGCATGCTATATATCTCTAGGCAAAGTTGCTCACAGCTGTTTCTTCAACAGTTTTGTTGCCATTTTCATCTGCCCATCCCACTCTAACAATCAGCCCCATCCGGAAGCATTTCTCAGAGCAGAAGTGAGTTTTGATGTGCTTACCAGGAGTGTCAGAGGATTTTTTTTATACAGAAAGCATTTGTAGCTGTTAAAACTCTTGATTGTCACAATAAGAATAAGAATACTCACTGAAGTATCAGTATTTTTGTTAGAGAGGGACTGGACTATGAAGAAAAAGCCGAAATGCCCATTTAGTTTAGTGACCATCTGTGAAGAAATAACCCGAGTAACTTACAAAGAAAGCCTTTCCAAGAGCAACCTTCTACGTGGTGTGCCATAACACACTGTCTTCTCCATCAAGAAAAACCTTGGTTTATTTTGTTTCAGTGTTTAACTCCTTAACCCACGCTCAGACATGAATGCATTCTCTCAGCCGCTGTGGCCGATCCGGGAAAACCATTCACTGCCTACAAAAGCACACCTGGATTCAATTCAGCCATTTACTTCTAGATTTAGCACTGTGTTCACCAATGTGTTTCATTTCTATAAACAGTTTAGATACAGTAGTTTCACCACACTCTGACTGCAACCGGTTCAAAGCTCTTGGAATGTTTTCCCTGTGTAATTTCTCACAAAATAAAGGCTCAGCAAAGAAAAGCGAGGAGGATGATTCCCATTTAATCTCCTTCTTCAGGATAAAACATTTCTCCAAATCCAGCTCAGTATTTTGAGCATGTCAGTTCACTTCACTGGTACACCCTCCACCAAAAAAATTCTGGATTTAAGGCTTATTTCTAATGTGGATCTGGTATTTGCTGAATTCAAAATTCTGATAGCAGAAAGCAAGACCACTGTCTAACCCAGAAATTACGGATGGTTGGCAGTAGGAAGATTTAAGCATCATCTATGATAGCCCCAAAATAATCCTAGTGTTGTTTCTGGGGTTATTGCAGATTTACATATATGGTAAGCAGCATTCTTGACAACATCTTAGAGTCTTTTCTCTTATGTGACAAAAAACACACAGGTTACAAGTAACACATTTACAAAGATGCTTTTCCACTTCTATCAATTCTCCACCATCTTCTTAAGTAACAAATCAGACTTTTTTTCTGCCCATCATTTATTTTCATCATCGTTTTCAACTGTTCTAAAAAACATCAGCTGGATGTTTAGGAGAAAAACTGAGATGGCTCCCAGGGATGGGACCTAACAGAGATCTGGCAAAAAAAATACATATCCTCAGAGGGAGAACCACCATCTTCTCTGGTGTAGCTCTGCACCACAGGGCTCATCTCCTAGTGAAAGTGCCCTGCTGGAAATATTTCAGCAGGAGGTAAAGCAACCAAAAATCATAATCTCTCTCTCTGCTGAGGCTGCCAGAATCCAGCCAGTGTTTGTGCCTACTCTGCCTGCACTGCAATTACAGCTTGCTTAAAAACTAACAGGCATCACAGATGAGTACAATATTATTTTAATTTTCTCAGTAATTCTAACAAAGTACTTATAAGCCTCTTTCTACCCAAGTTTAACCATAAATGCAGATGCACACAGCATTTCAATGCACGCTGATTCTACAAAGCAGAATGCGTACTGCAAAACAAACTATGGAGCATCATTTGCAAAACATCTAACAAACAGTGCTAAGTCTTACTTTTAAGACTAAATACTTTGAGTCTTGTTAATTTTTATTATATTCAATAGCATTCCACTGCCTATTAAGTTTTAAAGAGATAATGTACAGGACATAAAACTAATGAAGCAAACGACTGACAAAAATGAAGTAATATTTCCAAACATTCGTACCAGGGGAGGTTCACACTGGATCTCAAGAACTTCTTCAGAGGATATGGTCAGGCACTGACATAGGCTGCCACGGGGGTGGGGGAGTCCCCATCCCTGCAGGCGTTTCAGAAATGTGTGAAGAAGGCACTGAGGACACGGGTTAGTGATGGGACTTGGTCAGCCAGGCTGATGGTTAGACTGGATGATCTTGAAGGGGCCTTTTCCACCATGGATGATTCTAGGAGTAAGATCAACCTCTTCCTGGCCCATTCCGCTCTCATTGAGCAAATCAGAAATAAGCAACACCTATTCAAATCCTCACTTTTGGTTCTCTTGTTCACTGTACGAATTATACAATTACTCCAACTCTTCTATTCCTGAGCAGGCTAAGCATTCTCAGCATCCCTCATGCTCACACAGAAAGCTGGGTAACGCTTTCAGTGTGCAACATACAGCGCATTAAGGACCAAAAGAAAAAAAAAAAAAAAAAGCAGATCAGAGATAAATAATTGATTTTATTATAGCAAAATGCTAGATGAGACTTCAGTGTTTACTGTTAAGTCCAGCACGCAGTACATTAGTATATACTGCACAAGAGCAAACATCTCTATAAATGTGAGGAATTCATTAGGTGAGGAGTCAACACAATGCCAGAACTGATATACACACCTCTAACTGCTCGTACTCCACAATAAAGCCAAACTAACACAAATTTTAAACATAAAAGAATCACAGAATGGTCCAGGTTGGAAGGGACCTCAAGGATCATGAATCTCCAACCCCCCCACCACAGGCAGGGCCACCAACCTCCCCATTTAATACCAGACCAGGCTGCCCAGGGCCCCATCCAACCTGGCCTTGAACACCTCCAGGGATGGACGGGGCATCCACAGCCTCTCTGGGCAGCTGTTCCAGCACCTCACCACTCTCACAGTTAAGAACTTTCCTGACATCCAACCTAAATCTTTCCTCCTTCAACTTAAAACCATTTCCCCTCGTCCTGCTGTTATCTACCCTTTCGAATAGTTGACCCCCTCCTGTTTATAGGCTCCCTTTAGGTACTGAAAGGCTGCAGCTGATGACAATGTACAGCTGGAGGCTGGAAAAAAAGCAAGCAACTTGATAGGCAGCATCAAGGACAGGATGGAACTTAATATGGAAATTACTATAATACCATTAGCTCAGTCAGAAACATATCTGCTGCTATGATGCCAGGCCCGGCCCTGGCCATGCCATTCACACAGACACATCCCAGGTCCCTCACTGAGATAGTGCTACTGTGCTTAAAATTAATTTTCCTATGTAATACATGCCTGGAAACTCGAGGGGAAAAAAAAGGGACAGAACTATCATCTGGACTCTAGGCACTAAATCTAAGGAGCAAGTTTTTAAAAGAGAGCAAATAATTAGTCCTTCTAGCTAAAAGAACAGAAATATCTCCAGAGGTTTGCAGCATGACAACGCGGGCACAAAAGCTGTGCAGTCTACATTCAGAGCAGGAGCATTCCCAATGCTACAGAAAGAAAGTAACTTTCAAAGGCTGGCAGCCATCATCTCAGCAAAAGGAGACTGGCTGCAAGCGATGACAGCCTCTTGGATTCATTGAGTAAAATCATCGGAAAACTCCCATGGAAAGAAGGCTGTTCAGAACAAAGGACAATGCTGGCACAAGAACTGATTCATAAAACGGGTGCATATAAAAGTGCTGGAAACTGAAGTAAAAAGTTTTTAATTCTCAGCTGACCACATTTCTGAAACCACTGCAACATGGATTATGAAGCATCTACGCTCCCTATGATCCTCAAGACATCCAGCTGAACAGAGCATATGCATTAATCCACTCGTGCATGTACACACCATGCACAACATCGACACACATGCACACAGTGAAATTTCATTTCCTGCAAACATGCAGGAAGTTCACACATTTCAACGTGGACACATCCAAGCTTCAAAGAAAACAGAAGAACAAATCTTGTTCCAATGCACTGAGAAAGCACAGATTCTTGTATTATTTGAAACACACCTTCTCTTACAACAATTCTTTCTTTGGAAAACAAAAGGTTTAAAAGCCACAGGTTTCTGGAATGTGTTTTCTAGATATGCAATCTATGGAGGCGTTCAAAACCAGCCCACAATATATTTAGCAGGCAAACTGCTAGAGCTTAGTACAAGAGGAATTTTCCTAATCTGCTTAAGAACACGATATTGCAGCGGCAACGTGGCTGCTGCTGTATGCCTGTGTTTCTCTGCACTAAGACTGTTTATTTTTTGTTTTCTGTTCACTCTGATTCTCTGGGGGGGGATTAATTATTTTTTTTTTTCTTTTTTGCCCTCATGGTAGGATCATTTTATCATCTGATTTTACGGCTGCCATTGCCATTTTCTGTCGGGATGCTTTGTTGTTTGCTTTGTGGTTCATCGCCAGTGAACCCTCTCTAGTTATGTACAACCTTCTTGGCTTTTCAGCTCCACTCTTAATACACTTCAACTTATCTTACGAGAGAGATGCTGCACAAGCACCAGCTCCAGTTTTCACCGAGTGAAGACTGCAGGAGGAGCCTGCCAAGAATCCAAAGGTTTTCTTTGTTAATCTGACTCTAATTCCACGGACTATTACTGTCAGTGGTTATTTAGGGGTTTTGCAACTCTAAACAGTAAAGCTTCCACTATTAAAAAAAAAAAGAAAGAAAAAAGGATGAACACCTTAATGTCAATTATGAAAATATTTAATTTTAACTTGGTTATTATTAAACTTCTGGTTATTATTAAACTTCACTTTACACATTTATGATGCAGACTTTGGAAATACACTGGTTGATTAATCTCTACCATTAATAATGCAATGAAAAGAAAGTGACAGATCTCTCACAATCAGCTCAGTTCTGAAGACGCAAGCTTTACGAACTGAGGAAGGATCACCTCAGATCATCTACACTGACTGTGGGATGTATTTTCAATGAATCAGAACCTTGTAGCACTCCTAAAAATTAAAACCTGTATACTTAAAAATTCTATGTTGTTCGCCACCAGGGGACAAAGAGAGTCTATACAGTCGTTGGCTACTCTTTCAGTATCAGCTTGTTATGTATTAAGCACCAGAATGTAACCACATACTTAAAAGAAAAAAGCAATATTTTGCTTGTTGATAGCTGGTTGCCTTCTGCTATGGTTTTCTCTGTTATAAGCTTAAATTGTGTTTAACTAGTACTCTTGTTGAATATTTTGCTGCCAGTAAAATTCTAATGCTTTATGTGAAGCCAAAGTTACCATCATAAAACAAAGGGAATATTGGCTGCCCTTACAAATTGCAATGAACTTTTTTGCATTGAGATTGTCACTGAAGAATAACAGTCTTCTTTCTCAATTAAATCCCAAACTTTCTTGATTCTGTAATTGAGGCTGCAGTCAAACCATTGCAAGGATCAGGTAAGGACAAGAAACAAAGCAGCCTCTCAGTTCAGAGGCAGAAGCTAGCTAGATGCACAGCTGCATGTCTTTTACAAGCCTTACTTACATTACACTCATTAACTTTGTCAACACTCTCCTGCTCTGGTGAATTCATCTGATGTTGAAAGCTGATTTCTGTTGCTATTTGTTCTCAGGTTGCAATTCCATCAGATTTGCAGCTATGTCTTTCATCTTCCAGATCAAAATAGTACAGATGAATTTTTACCTGAATCAGAAGACCTCACTCACATTAGTAGTGCTAGCACTTTTCTTCTAATGTTAATAGTATTAATGTTTGCATTTTTCATCTCGATCCAATACTGGCTACTGATCCCTTGTGATAGTTTTGCTTTGTTTACAGTCAATCCTGGGGAGCTTTAAGCATGATAAATGCTTTAGTGCTTGCTTGACAATCACATTCTTAGTTGGAAATTTTCATGAGCTGAGCTCCACGTGACGATTTCATATTTCTACTCAAATAGCTCTTACACAAGTTCTTTAAGGCATTATGATTCACATTCTGGTCTTTCTTACGCTATTTAACATATGTCAAAATAAATAGTAGAAAAATCCTTCCGAATTAAAAAGAGTATCTGCATGGATATTGCACAGACCTTTATCAACTAAAGCAGTATTTGAAGATTTCCATTCCAAAGCAATTACCACTCCTGCAGAAGAAAGCAGCTGATGAAACAGGGGGCAAGAAAGATCAGTACTTAATCCATTATCACATCCCAGTAATGCTAATCTAGGTGTAAGATTAATTTGGACTTCAAACATATTAAAGCAGCAAAATAAGATTTGCTTCCAGAAACGTTCAAAAGACAGTATATCCATATGATCAGCTTCAACTTTTATTGCAACCTTTCTTCCATTTGAAGCCAATTTATAAATCATCTTGGAAGGTAAAAAGATAATGCAAATAGCCCACAGAAGCATTTTGAAGACTCAAACATGGATTTTAAAAATGGGAAACAGAACTTCACTAGATCTTAATTTTCTGGTGAAGCAAATAAAAGACAAGAAAAACATTTCTCGAGTAAATCCTTTTAAGTGTTTTCCACATAAAAAAATATAAAATGATTTAGAAGTTCCTATGATTTTTCTTACCTTTACTTCAAATCTTCTGCCCAAGAACTTGCCTGCTACTCAGTAATTTGACTTTGAACACAAATGTCTTAGGCAGCCTGATCTTAGCAGTTGAGCATATAATTTCTACACCCATTTTTATTGAACAACAATTCAGTAATCCATCACCTTAATTCTCAGTGCTAGTGCTGAACAACCTCTAAACACTGTACTGTTACTTTGATTTTTGCTCAGTTTATTGATGAAAACTGCCTAGCAGGTTTGACAAACACCTTATTTTGGGTTTCAAACTGCTCAGTTTACGTACCACTGACCCAAGAAAGAACTCATCAGTGTGAAACAGAGAGGTGACAGACACTGCTGTTCAGTGTCCTTCTGAGCCCTTACAGCACCTACAACCAGCCTCCCAGATCTCAGGACCCATCTTCCAGCCTGCAGAAACCTTCTGCTGCTTATCACAAGTTCTTCTATCACCTGGCCAATATCAGAACACAGCTTCCAACACACACTGCTGCTTAACACTACATTTACTAGAATTCTCCTTCACTATACTCCATTTAGAGGCACATATGCCAAAACCAAGGTCTGGCAGAATATGTTTATTTTCAATTTTGCTAATGTTTTGCTTGAGTTTGGTTTACCTTCTGCTCCTTGTGTTTAATTAAAATGTGATTTCCTGTTGGTTTTGCTACAAAATCCAGACAACAGTTTTTAACCATACAGCACAAAGAAAGGTAACGATCCAGGGCTGGCAGTGGGTGGGTGGTCTTTCTGTTCCTAAAGCTCCCTCCCTTGGTTTACCTTTTCAATATTCTCATTATTCTATTAACTCATTGCTTTACTTTTACTTAAAACAGACTTCCTCTGAATTTTGTTTAAAATTTTAACCTTTGAAAACCAGTGCCACGTTCAGTTCTGTGGGTGCTTATCTCCACTTTTACTGATCCCTCTGCTGTATTTTATGATCTTTAGAGTTACTTTGACTCCCTTGTTTGCACTTTTCAAGCAGGAGCCTTTAAGTTATGCCCTGTTTGGAAAACCTTTACTCCATTCAAGGAATTAAAGGGGTCTCCTGCTACAGCTTAGTATATATTTACACGTACTTTTATTCTTTGCATCATTTCTCATTTTCTGTTCCCATGCACTCTTTTGGCCGCTATGAAGTGCTGCAGAAGGAATCACAGAATGGCCAGGGTTGGAAGGGACCTCAAGGATCACAGATCTCCAACCCCCCTGCCACATGCAGGGCCACCAACCTCCACATTTAATGCTAGAGCCAGGCTGCCCAGGGCCCCATCCAACCTGGCCCTGAACTCCTCTAGGGACGGGGTGTATCAACAAGACACATCCCAAACATAAGATTCAGAAGGGAGAAGAAAAAAAATGTTCAATAGTAAAGTGAATGTTATTTCAAACTGATTTTAAAAGTTAGCATGATTTCGTACATCTGCTTGCCTAGTTAGAAGACTGTGAGAAAGGGTATAAACGAGAAAAATCTGTAACAGACCAGTAAAACCATACAGTTCTGCTCTGCATTCTTCCAAAATACTGCATCTAAAAGCAGTTTTTAGCTGTAACACCAATCACTGTTATGCCAATGAAAAGGCTCCATTCCGGTTTTTCTTTTTAACAATTGACACACACGCCAGGCAAAGTGGCAGAGAATGGGGGCTGACATTTAGGAAAGCCAAGAGTTACTGAATTTTTTTCCTGTACTCATACAGGACGATACAATCCCTTTACCTGCTTGTAACACAGCCATCAAATAGGAATTCCATTTGTTTACAAGAGTTCTGCTAGAGAATGCTGACTCAGCACCTGCAGCCGTGTGAGCATTTACTGCTCTCACACAGAAAGGATGGGGAAGAAGGGGGGGTGACCCCACATAACCGTTTATTTCTCACAAGAGGACAATAGGTGTATGCCAGTTTTTGGTTCATGAAATACTGTTGTGGTTTTTTTTCCTTTCTCCTTTCATAAAATAAAAAAGAGCCCAATCAATGAATTCCATAAAAACACTTTCCAAACATCCAGAAACCCAGCTCACATACCAGGGGAGCTTATTTTTATTTTCAGAGCTAAATATCTTGCTCTATTTCTTTTCCCCCTTCAGGAGAGCAGGGGGGCTCTCAAAATACATAACAGACTTATTTGATTGCTTTCTCAAATTTGCCTCCCAGGAGCAGCAATCTTTCACCAAGAATATCGGGGAGAAATTGAGCTGACTAGCTGAGAATAAACAAATATGCAACAGCTCCATTTAAAGCATCACTTCTCCCCCAGCGGTCAGACTTCACTTGCTCACTGCACCCTGCTGCCAATACTTTGAGTTATTGCTGCTAAACTCCACAGTTTGCAGGCCTTAGCACTTCAGGCAATAGGACAAACAAGTGCAAAGCCTCTCTTCAAGCCTTGTTCTACAAGAGGCTCTATTCTGATATGTTGTTCAATCTCACCTGCACAACACTTGCATCTGCACACTGCGGCTTAAATGTACAGTAATGAAGGGAGATGCAGCCCCCATGAAAAGGCTTTTTGCCTAAATAGCAGAATTTCTGTAAATTTGAAAATAAAAAAATAAATACACATTTCCTGACATACTGAGTTTTACCCGATGCTACTGAGCGGCACGTAGAGAGAAGCAGGACAACAAAGGTCACAAGAACAAAAGGTACTGTGATGTTTTGTTTCAAGTATCGGTGTCTACGTTAATGGCATTCAAGATTAATTGTGCTTTAGGCAGAAACCTGAGTCATCTGAAAGTTAAGGAGAGGAATAAAAGCCATACACTGATTTTTTTAAACATTAGGAAAACATATCCATTTCTAGTTGTAAGGTGAAGGTAGTAAACCTGTTTGTCAGCCTCAAATCAGCTCCAAAAATGCAATAAAGAAACAGAAATCACTTCATCCCGTAACTGACCTGGTACAAAGCAGGAGAACTGCTGCATCTCAGAAAAGACAAAGCTAGAAAGCAGTCACAGGCCACACAGGAACAGAGTTAACCTCCCAGAAAGTTACTGCAAGTCCTGCTGTACCATAAGTGCTATCTTGTCTTTTATTTTTTAACAGGAAAAAATAGCAGTTATCACATGATACACAGATGCTACGCAAAGAGATCAAGTCATTTGTGTTGCAAATAACACAAGGAGCTCTCATTCTATTAAACCTCTGCTTCAGTTTCATGCAGGTTATGGAGAACTAACTTTGAAGGTATTCTGCATTCACCTGGTGTAGGGAACCTGCTTTGGCAGGGGGGTTGGACTCGATGATCTCTGGAGTCCCTTCCAACCCGTACAATTCTGTGATTCAATTTTGTGATTCTGTTTTTTCAAGTACAATTCAGGTACAGGGAAAGTTGGCAATTCCCAGCAGTTACACATGAAGTATCTCTCAGGATTTTATTCATTTTTTAATCTTACTTTGCTTTCACCTACCTACAGCCATCTCCCACCCCTCTCTAACAGGAGGAACTCTCCTACCATCCCATTTTTAGGTAGCTCATTTCACTAAGATTGCTGCGACCATTCAAGCAGGCAAGATACAAGCTATTTCTCTTGATTCATGGTAAATCAATGTTATGTTTCCAGCACCACACAACTGAATTACATCTATTGCATCTGCTGCTGAATGCTCTACGTAAGGCCATGGTTTTTCTTTAGTATTTCATTTTTATCAGTCCCAACGGTACAGCATTGCATTCTAAGTTATATTATGCCTTAACAGAAATGATTTTACTACATCACTCCATCATCTGTCTAAACTTAATCAAGCACAACATTGCTTTCTGAAACTCCACAGGAGTCCCGTCTCCCTGAGGGGCTTTCTTCATGGTAGCCACTTTAGAAGAAAAATATCAGCTCAGCACTGTCAAACTATCAACATTTACAAGCAAGCAGTCACCAGCACAGCAAAATTGTTCCCTCATATGCAGTTGTTAAAAAAAAACGAAAACTTTTTTGCCCACTTCAAAACAACAGGTTTTGGGTGTTATAAATAAATGTTTTGAGACACAGAGTGCTACAGAACTGCCAGGGTTAAATGTGGCTCTCAGATATTTACAGCCAAAAGAGTCAACAAGTGGAGAAAATGAAGGCGCAGAGCATTCACACTTAAAGGGAGAGAAGACAAAAGCCAGAAAAATTAATACTTAATAACTTGAAGCCATCAGAGAGAATAATTCTCACACCAGTCCAAAATGCAAAATCACTTACACTCCTGTTTAAGTCGTGCCCAATCTTCTTCTCACCCTTACCTCGCCCACAGTCCACTCTTCTGGCCTTTAAATTTTGTTCTGGCTGTTTAAGATCCCAATCCCCTTCTAACAGGTACCCAAACATTGCCCCCAGAGGGGGAATCTCTCTTCCAGTCAGTACACATTCTTCTACAGTTATCAAAAACAAAGTTAAATTACACATATGTTACAGAGAAGGAGATCACTATGTACCCCAAAGCTACTTTAAAAAAAAAAAAACGAAAAACAAACAGCATGGAGATGGAAATCCTTCCTAATAGGCTGCGACCCCCCATGTTTCCGGGAAGAAGAGCAGGGGCTTGGCTTGCTCTATTCATGCAGCCCAGAGTCAGACCCAGGCTTTGGAAGCCACAGATCGTGAGACAAATGAAGCAGAAAGGACCTTTTGCATGGACTACAGTAACCTACCTCAATGACATCTGATATCATCGCATTTTTTGGCTGCCAGTACAAGCGACGTTTATTAGCCTATGCTGATATAAAACAAGTGATAAATGTCAAAGTCAATTAATATGTTCTTATTTTGATGAAAGGACTTTAAAAGTAATTATATGAGGTTTAAGCTACGCCATACAAGAGGCAGTAATTATATTCATCCTCATTCCAAACATGATTTTATCATGCTAATATCCAAGAACATTTTGGAAAGAGAAATCTCCAGCTACAAACGCATCTGTTGTGCTAAAACAATCTGATTGTTAAAGAGCATTGCCATTAGCAAAATGAGCCATTTACAGATTTGACTAAAGATAGGTTAAAAAAAAAAAAAAAACAACAACAAAAAACAACACAAAGTTGAACCACTTTCCATCCTGAAAACTCTTTGTCAGCATTTGTAGGAAAAATGCCGCTAATTCCAAAGCCGCCATTTTAATGACAAATCTCCAAAGACAAAAAAGAACAAATAAATAATTGCAATCACTTCATAAAGAAGAATAAGAATCCTTAATTGACTATTGCTAGAAGTGGAAGGAAGGTGGAGGAATTGAATATTTATTCACTATATTATAAAAAAAAAAACTTGTAGTAGAACGCTCCATTCAAATACCTGCAGCAGAAGCAGCGTGCTGGGATGGGGGGAAGAACGGACTGTTACCTTCCAGACACAGCTGTCCACTGCAGCAGTTTTATTGACAAGGACAGTGAGGTTGAGCGTTAGAACACAGACCACCAAAATCTAAAACAACACTTTGTTTTTCTTTACTGGGTAACGTTCTTGATCCTTAAAGCAATGAGAAACTTCAGAGTTTACTCATATAGAAATATTTACATAAATTGCCATTTACTGTATAGTTACGATACATACAACAATTAACCTCAGACTGAAATTAGCTTCCTAATATTCTCAGTTTTCTAACAAATTCACATGAAAAGATGCAGAAATGTAGCAGCCATTTTTTAAACTCTGAATCACAAGAAGTGCTTTGTTTTCCAAAAAGAGAAAACGATTTCAAAGCCCATAAGCCACTATTAAGGCAGTCTGCACTGCATTCTTTGTGATACGAATACAATTTTTTCACAAATATGAGTAAAGTGAAAATGCCTATTTGTAAAACTAGTCAAATAAATCATTTCCATACGCCTGAATTTTGTGTATTTTGGTGGCTTTTGTTTCATACAGCAATGAAGTTACACTATTTACCCACTCGACAGTCAAGAAAAACAAGGTGAAACGTGACCACTCACAGCCAGCAAGGTCTGAGTAGGGCCACCAACAACCAACCTCATCTCTCTGAATCCTGAAGGAGTACGTAAACCTTCAACAGTTTGCTCCTGTAAGTGAAATGGCCTCTGAAGTATATTCACAGAACTGACAATTCAGAGAATATCCAGACAGCTGAACGCCAACCAAGAGCAGTACCTGAACTGCCTGAGTTGAAAGCACCACAGCTGCACTGCGGTGCCCTGGTGGGCACAAAGACTGTTCCTCACACAGCTGCTGAATGAAGCAATCCAGATGCCTACCTCCTCTCCCTGCCGTGCCAAGCACACACACCAGAAACATCCAGGAGATGCAGCTCTTCAAAACAGACCCTATTTGAGGATTCAGTATGACATACTTGAGAGAATAACAACTAAATACCACCGAGACATTCCGCACAGCCATTTTGGTGTCTATCAGTTACTCTGGTTGTTTTTTTGTTTTTTTTTTTATAGTAGCTTCTAAATATTTAAAAACAAAACAACCTCCCAAAGCCTATCGTGTTCTGCCTCCAGAAATGCCAAAATCCCCCCAACTCACAGAAGTCCCATAAATACCAACAGTTTGCATAGAGCAATTTGAAGTACAATAGAAACAACAACTAAGCCATACAGGAAATGCTGCCACGTATTTACAGCTGGCTGTCAATGTCTCCTGCCATTTAAGATAGTGTTTCCTAGGTGTTGTTAAAACATCACAACTCATCATATACTTTTGGCATTTATTTGTCTAGTAGCCAGGATTTATAAGTATTCAAAATGCTGAGATATTTCATCTTTATCCCTTGAAAATACAAGGCTACTACCTGCCCCCAATCAATCCTGATAGCTTTTCAAAATTAGATTTCCACTCGGCATGTTTTATTCGGGTTTCTTTCTACAACAACCACTGCCCTTCAGCACATGAGAGAAACTGAAGAGGCAACCATCAGCAGCAGAACTGACAGGAAAATAACAAAAAGTGCTCTAACCAATTCCAACTTGCAGCCCGATGACATAAGCCTAGAAACAAAATCCATGCTGCCTCGCTGCAGGACATAGCTTCTCATTAAAGAGGTAAGCGGGTCTGCGTAAGCAGTGAAGGCTATTAAAGATAAGCAGATGAAACAGCACAGCAGCAGCACGTTCTGTTGCCATGCTGGAGAACAGGTTTTTTGTTTTGTTCCGTTTTTTAAAGATTTGGGATTTCTGTCACTAAGCAAGAGCAAAAAGAAACTATATTGACCCACGTGAAGCACCCCAGCAGCTAATGGCTAGGAAAGGAAGCAAAAGCCACGCTCCACATGGCAAGCCCTGTGACTACCAGCAGCAGCACAAACAGCATGGCAGCGTGAAAGTTCACCACGAAGATGCCTTCAAGCCAAATGTTGGAAAAAGGTTTTACAGTTTATCTTTGGGAAGAACCCCTTTGTCCAGCACCTCCTTGTAGGCAGATGCACACACATACAGCCATTCTTTCTTGCAGTCATTTGCTAACAAAACCTTTCTTCCTGAAGCAGAAAAATTAATTACTGATATTTTATCTTTTCACACAAGCAGAAAATAAAAAGTTTCGTTCAGCTATACAAGCATTCACGAAGTCCTTGCTGACAAACTGAAAGCAGTTATTTAAGCATAATGATAGCAAATTATCAGACCAATTTAACAACACCCTGAAGACAGCAGCTAAATAGTATCTTTTCCGTCTGAGCAAACCATTTAACCTTTTATCCTTGCCCATATCTCAAGGACATTTTATTCTGACAAGCTTTCACATTTTCCCCTCGGTACATTTCCTATGCCTTCAGAGCAGATGCCAGAAGCACATGCTGCCCAAAGGCGGTGCCATTTCCTGCTCCACTGTGAGGAAACCACAAGCAGCAGGTCTGGAAAAGCCAGCCAGTGTGCCAGCTTGTGCCAGGCAGGCACCACAACAGCAGCAGTGCTTCTCACCAGCCATCAGTCCTCCAACGCCCTGTAGTTACGTATGGTATAATGTACAGCACCATGACAGTGGAGCTGCATGACAGAAGCTGCTTATGATACAACCAGCCAATGAATCCCAGCAGCCTTGAATCAGCAGTCTGTGTTCCCCAGACCTCCCCCAGGCCTGATTTTTACTCTCTGCAAAGAAAGCATTAGGATTTATCTTTAGAATGAGAAACATCCCTCTGCTGGTTTTACATTTGGTTCTATTTTAGCCGAACGTGCTGTGTAGTGGAAAACACCAGCCAAGATAAACACATCAAGTAATGTGATGTGCTCTGTGTTTCACATCGGCACTGAAGCCAGTAAAAAAAGGCTCCAAAGTAATTTAAATAGTTGAACTTAACTCAAATTTCAGCACTATGTAGGAAAACACTGATGCAGAGAACGCTGGTGTTGAGAAGGCCTGACCACATCTGAGTGCAGCTCAAATACCACAAGTGCTGCAGATAATGACTGACAAGCATCTGAAATTTGACACACCACACTCTCCATTACTTTCCTTATTTGCACTTACAAGTAAGATTTTTCAGACAGAAACTCTAATTTCTTACATATGTGAGAAGAGTAAAAGCAAACATACAGCAGCTATTGTAAAGCAATTCACTGCCCATTTTCACTCTGAGATGGCATTCAAAATACAAGTTCATTTTCACAGGGACTCAAACGTCCCCAAACATTTTTTTCCCTACTATTTCTGTACACATATGAGCAACAACAAAACCAGATAGCCTCAAACATTTGTAGCCACCTTCACGATATAATTTACATTGTGATACATCAAAAATAAATAAATAGAACCAGACGCACAGCTCTCTGCCCAGTACAGTAGAAGCAGCTCCACGTCTGCATTATCACTTGTCCCTAGGGAGTAACTTATGTCAGTAGTCCAAGTTCATTAGCCAAAAAGGAAGTCCACAAATTAAAAGAACATTCCATTATCAGAAGCACTTTCTTGGTCCTCCATCAATACTACCACACAGCTATGTCAAACTGGGTGCGTAGTATGTCTGTGTACACACACACACACACACACAAATACATCCCGAGAAAATCTGGTTTGTTCCACCTGGATCTTCATTTCCACTAGTTTGCTATTTCTTACGAGCAGTCAGCACTCACTGTTTGAGACCAAACAGAATGCACTGAAAACGGACTGAACAAACAAGGAAGGTGATATATACAGGTCATACAAATATACTGATTTAGCCTATAGGAACAATTGCAGCTTCTTTAGGTTGTTTGCTTACACCACACGAGGCCATTTACAGCATGGATCACAGCAGAAGAAGGCCCCCAGAGAAGAGAAAAGTACACAGCAGTGATCTCGAGTGTCTTTCAGGTAATAGAGGTAACAGAAGCATGAGGAAAAAGCGCACATACATTTGTTAGGGAACTGGATGAAGTGGTGACAGCTAATGGCTTATTTTAACAGGGCAAAAAGAACCGGATTTGAACAGAAAACGCTGCCTGTGAGGGAAGAACACAAGGGAACCTGAAAGTCATGCACCGCAGGTCCTTCAACAGGCAGCCACTGAAAATGAGAAAGGAACAGATCCTGGGTATTTTCAAAACAACTGGAAAGAACAAAGCGAGAGGAACTTCAGAAACACTGCTGAAAAGAAGTAACAGCCTCATTTGAAATTTCTGTTGTTTGAACAAAGAGTTGGGAGACAGGAAAGGCACCTGCTCCTTCTGATTGCAGGCTCCTGTACAGCTCTCAGCAGTGAGAGAGAAAAGGGAAACAAAATCTCTGTTTGCTTTTGTTAGGCAGCAGGAATAACACACAAAATAAGTGTTTCATCATATTCAGGCTGAGGACTCAGTTGCAGGAAGCAAGAGAAAGACTGAAACATCACCAGCAATAAGCAGGAGTCCACTAAGATGTCCAATGGACAGGAAGATACAAAAGCAAAACAAAACCCTAAAACATTGAAACCTTGGGAAAACCAGAGTAGCACAAGTCTAAATCCACTCAGTTTAAAAATAAAGAATCTCAGGTTATTGAGATAAGGCAGAAACACTGTGGTCACACAGTTCTGCTGAAAATAATTCATCTGTTTGTTTCCGTTAATCTGCAAAAGTCAATTTAGATGTGAAATAGTATCAGCAGGCTGACCAACACATTCTTCTCTATCAACTAAATATAAAGGAAATGAGATTTTTCACAGCACAAGTGGGTAAGTACCAGAACAGGTGCCAAGAAAAGCTGCAAATTCTCCATCCCTCGAAATACTCCAAACCAGTCTGAACAAGACCTTGGGCAACCCGATCTCACTTTGGAATTAGCAGGGCTTTGAGTGCAAGGGTTGGATTAGAGGGCCCAATTTAGGCTGGGATGTTTATTTCAAAAGTCACCAACATCCTGATTGGAATGGGGAAGTAATTTGTTTTCACCGGTGACTTTCTAACACCAAACCACCAGCACCCAGACTCCCAAAAAAGTAATTAAAATGCATTGCCTCAGCAGAGCCAACACAAGCCAGTGGTTTTGTAATTTTTCCCAGGGAATCTTTTCAGTAGTCACTTTTGTGAGCCACAATTTCTCCTAAAAACACCCCCAGCAGTCCAAGATGGAAAATAAATCCAGCATTACCTTACTCTTGGACTTGCACATCTGCCCTACTGCCTGCTGTCCCGTGAGTGCATTGTCTGAAGCATTCTTGGTGGAGCTGTGAATTACACCTACATGAGCACACGTCATTTACACGTACCTACACAAGCACGTACAGACAACGGCCCTTAGAGGCAGTAAATATGGAAGGCTACTAAAATTATCAATTCCACCATGCTGCACGTGTTAAACCAGTCCCAACATGTCTATTGGTGTCACCAGCAGACATTTGGGCCCCTCCAGCCTCACAGTGCTGATCAGTGCTCGCCTGAAGCACCCTGATGAATTTCACTGAGGAAGAACATCGCCTCCCCAGCTGTCACACTCACAAGGAGGAGATACAGTGCTCAGGCTGCAGGGTGCCTCACCTGGCATTCATCACATGAACTGCTTTAAGATCTACTAGCACAAGGATTTCTTATTCTCCTTCCCCTCCCTCCCCCCCCCCCCCGTTTTGTTTTTTTATTATTATTATTTTTTAGAAGCTTCTCTGTGAAGCTTTTAGGATTATTTTTGGAACTAATTAGCACAATCATTGATGTGGGATGAAAACCGTTGCAATACACTTATTCCTCATTGTTATTATGAAGATGACTGCTTTGGCCAATGAGGTGTCAGTGTGCCAATCCTGCGTAGCACAAGAGCACACCAAATTAGCTTTTCTCTTCTCTTCCTTCACAGTACGCAGGCTTTAACCTCAACCACACGTTTGAAGGGCTGACTGCAGGCAAAGCTAAACATCACCAGAAGCACATTTACCACGAGACACTCCACAGAAGCCACGGGGATCTCAAGTCTAATGGCAGTATTCCCTTCCCATTACCTGCCATGTTCGTTTCCAGCTCAACAGCAAAGTAACGTCTTCCAGAGCAACAGAGAAAACAGTTTGGGTTACTGGGACCTTAGGAAAGCTGGGGAGCTTTTTCTGTCCCGTCAGAGGTGCAGAGAAACAGAGGAGAGGCATATTAACTTAAGTTCTTCATTAAACTTGCAACATCCATGGGTCAGTTCCAGGCTTATTGCTGATCACAGAAATAACCGCAGGGTCTGCCCCAATGTAGCAGTTCACTCCATTAGTGTAACAAGCTGCCCTGGCTTTCCTGAAAACACTTAACATATTTACTCAACTTCAATGTGTTTCTCACCATGCTTCAAAACTGTAAGACTTCTTGAGTGAAATCTTTACCAGTGCAATTAATGTTATTCTCCAGTTAAACCTCCATCTACATTGTCCAAAAATACTTTCGTTATAGAAATATCCCATCCCAAATCTGTGATACCATAAAGTAAAGAATAAAAGTGAAGAAAAAACATATTAGAATTTTTTTTTTTTTAAATTTTATTTCCAGAGTTGAACCAACTTCTTAGATAGCATTTACTATTAAGGAAGGTATGAAATATTTTACTATAATTTTTCCTACTAAAAATAATAACCACGCCCCCGCAGGCCACACAGATGCAACATCTCAGACATTCTAAGCTCACATTCTAGGCTCTGAACAATCAACACATAGGGAATGATTTAGATTTTCTCTGGTCAGGAACAATTTTCTTTGCAAAGTCCCAAGTAATTAACACACCATCACTGAAAACAATAGTCCCAATCCTATATACTTCAGTTAAAGAAAAATGGAATGCAAGATGTTTTATGCTGAGCAAATGAACAAGCACATCATAGTAGTGCTGTGATTGATGCAGCATGTTATGTGAAACTAAATCTCAGAAAAATTAATAGGCTGGCACAAAGAAAAATCAAAACGTACAGTAACTAAAATGGTGAGACAAAGCACATTCAGGTAGTGCAGCAGTAACACCCTGATTACTTTAAAGCGTCCCTAAACTATGAATGGTAGCATTTCAAAATGGTGAATTCACTTGCCTCAAAGGAAGTGAAATTAACTGTGCCTGTCAGCT
This sequence comes from Centrocercus urophasianus, assembly GCF_019232065.1. Classification (NCBI taxonomy): domain Eukaryota; kingdom Metazoa; phylum Chordata; class Aves; order Galliformes; family Phasianidae; genus Centrocercus; species Centrocercus urophasianus. Next base: position 20,635,393 of record NW_024884733.1, on the reverse strand, counting down.
GTTTTGTTTACTGTTTAACGGGCAAGCTTTATGGTCTATAAACAATTATTTATGCCAGCATGTATGTAATAGGCTATATCACATTACAATGCAAAAAAAAAGAATATGGTGCTTTCAAGCAGAAATTGATTCCATTTCCAGTTCACACCAGATTTGGGAGCTCTCTCACTTCCAGCTGTTCTACTCAGAGAGAATCGGCTCTGCTGTCACACCCCATTGACACTGACACAGATCACCATATTTGTCACAGCACTGCAATTTCACAAAACTTCACTGGGATGTTGAAGCTTAAAACAAAATGCAGGAGAATCTGTGTCAACGTAACGACAGTTGTTGAAAAAATAGACATAAAAATAGATACTGAAGAACTGCTTTTCTGTAGCACTGCATCTGTATTTGGATTGCTACGCATCTGAAGTAATAAATAAGCATAGCTCTAATAGATTAAAAATACTCACTCTGCTTTCTCATCTCACTTAATTTCTAAGTAATGCTCAGCTAAAATGGCTATTCTGAGGCAAGTCAGAAAAGTCACTTTGCAAGGTTTAAAATACCTCCAAAAACCGAAGTTTCAAATAGAGGTAAACCTTACAGTTCAGACGTTGCCTCTTTCCATAAGAATGTTTTTCAAAAGGCTTTACAAGACTGAAATTTAAAGCAAGTTAACAAAATGTATTTTATAACTTCATGCAAAAATCTTACTTCTACTGATGAGTATACGTGTACTAGGTGAAAACAAGCAAGCTTAAATGCTAGCACTGCACACATACTGACTTGATTTACCATGAAAGACTGTCATCATTTCTGAGAACACTGACGCTGCAGGCAGCTGGACAAAACAGACAAGTTGCACTTACCTGCAGCCCTCTCCTCCGCAGAATACTGGAGTCATCCATATCCCCGCGGCGCTGCCTCCCTTGCTGCTGGCCAGTTTTGCTCCCTAACTGTTAGAGAAGTCCATTATTTTCAAACTTTTTCTCCCCTCTCCGCCCCTCCTCCATCCACTCTCTAAAAATAGGACGCGGTCTTTCACTCCCCTGTCATGAAGAACCACAGCCAGGGTCTCTGACTGTTTGTCTGTCAGTTTGCCTGCCCCTTTTGTGACAGATTTAGCAGGTCGCATTGGAAAAAAATCTGTTTGACTTCCCTAAGTCTTTCCAAGGTTGGATGTCTCTTTCCCTTCATATACACAACTGTCCAGAAATGTATAATAATCCACAGCTCCACATAAGGCCGAAGAGTGGAATTTAATTCAGATCCCCCACACGCTTATTTCTGCTTTCTTTCCATGTACTTCAGCTACATAAGGGATCCGCAAACTGCAACAGCTGCCTTCAGTTACCGATCATAATAAGCTCACAAAATCCAGGTCACATTTCATTAAAAAAAAGCCTGAAAAACCTGCACACTCACACAGCTAAAAAATTCATTCTGTGGACAGAGAGGGAACGGAGCTATTTAACATCAGAAAAAAATCACAATGAAACAATATTAAATTTAATTTTCCCAATTCTGAATTCCTCTGCTCCTTTGTATGACAAAGCCCATGTCAGAAATACCATCGCACCCTCTTTTGTTTCTGCTATCTCTGAGGTATGCTGCTCTCCTTCTCACATGCAGCAGGCACGGCGCATTCTTGAGCTTCTTGCTGAGATCTTGCCTCTCTTAGGTGCTGAGGGGTCGGGAACACATGTTGCAAGTTCTGAACATGTAAGAATTCATTCATCTATTCATCACTGACAGAGCTGTCTTAAGAAACCCTTCCCTCTTCGTCATCCATGGCGGAAAGGAAAAAAAAAAAAGGAAAAGCAGCCCTCAGCTGAGAATTCTGCAGCCTGCCCTGCAGTTTCTGTTTGCCTGTACCTTCAACTCCAGCAAGGTCAAAAGAGACTTTCTCCCTTGCTGTACATTATCTACATTCGTGTATTAAAATAGGAGCTGCGTTGAAAAAGAAAAGGTGTTAAGAGCTGCAGCTATTGCAAACAGCCCTGGAATAAACAAAAACCTAGATGCATTCATCCCAATCGCTGAGCATCTCATGGAATCTTTGTGCTATCCCTGTCCTTCCTCTGGCAGAGAGGGAAAAAAGGAAATGCTGCAAATATCGCCAAGCGCCACAATGACCTACAATTTCTTAGCGGAAAGCTAAAGCAACAGATTTCATCACCAGATAAAAGCTTCAGAAGAGCCTATTTATAGCTTCTGAATATAAATACTGTATTTAAAAGCAGCCCAACTTCAGCCTCTGCAGGATTTCAGCAGGCACACGCAAGAAACCAAACTTCACCAAGAGCTGTGTTTACGAGGGGCTTTCAGCAAACGCACCAACAATGCGCCCGGAGCGGCGGCTGCCGAGCACGGCTCGATGAGACGCTGCTGCTCCCACAGTTGTGACAGCTGCAAACCAAAAACGTCTCCATAAAAGCACACAGGTTGCTGGTGCTTAACGGAGTAGATATTTACATGGAAATCTTTAGCTGATCTTCACGCTAAGTGACCGAGTCACATGAGCTAAACGCATCATTGTAAAGTCAGCTGAAAGCAGATACAACTCAATCCCATTCACCAGGCTTTCTCTGATCCTCTGCAGAGCCGGTGTGGTCTTTTATTGTGAGCAGCTAATAAATCCTCATCTCGCCGATACCTCCTTCCATCTGCCGATTTAAACAGGCGAATGCTGAATGAGGTCTGCGGAGCCTTTGTGAGCTCCCCAGCAGGGCAGGCAGGCACGCAGGGCTGAGCGGGAGCTCATTTGCATGGAGTATACTGTACGGGATAAAAAGCTGTGCTGCAAACAACTCGGTGAGCCACTTGCTTTTAAAGGCACAGGATCTGCTTTTGCAAATCCAAGCGGGAAGCGTGGTGCCAGACACAGAGCTCCGCATGCGAACTTGAGAATGTGGCATCAGGAGAACAGCAGCGGGAAAATGCAGCTCAAGCCCCGAAGAAAAGAGGCTGAAACCCAAGGTGATCAGATTTCTCGACTGATAATATTTGTGAGGGATTTCAGTGTTACTTCCTGCATTTTGCCATCAAATAAGCTTCTTCAGAAAACTAACCCTACGACCATCACTGCACTTTGCAGAAATCAGCATCAAATAGATTCTGTTTTCACATAAAATCCCACAGAAATATTTTGGCACGCGCAGTCACATACATTACATGCATTTTGCTGTTTACGTTTGTCTGTAATAAATTTTATGAGTATTTATGGTAGGCCATTAGATTAGCTGGATCATTGATTTTCCTTCTTGTCTGAGGCCACCTGCACTAAATAAAATATACTGGGAGGGGAAATCAAGCAATCTGAACAATTACACGATACCTTTCACATGGTATTTTCTTCCCAAACCAGCCATTAAATCAAACACTGTAAGGCTGATAACACAATAGTGTATATTTATAGTTCCTTTATATACATATAACTATATCTAATATAAATAGGTTCCACTTCTTTCTACAATAAAATTGGAAACGTTCTGATTAGCACATAAATATCTAATCCTTCCTGGATTATTTACCTTAATACTCAGGCATTGCCAATTCTCAGAATGTCTTCACAAGTGACTGATAATTGATTGAGGCTGGCACGGGTCTCAAAATACCATGAGAATCATCTGTTCTCTTCCAAGTTTCAGGCTTTCTTGAGGAGAATGCTTTCAAGTTGGCTGCCTGCCACACTTACCCAGCTCCTGCGGCAGGGATCCCAATCAGAACTGCTGTGAAGAAGCAGGCATGGTTTCTCCTCCAGCTTCTTCTCCCCTTCCTTTCCTCAGAGCAAACAATTCTGATTGTAAATGGCAGATCAAAAACCTCCAGAAAAAAATCTTAAGTGTGGTGACTACCTTTTGCTTCCCTCCTCTTTAACTATTGACAGTCACCCCTTCTCCCCTCTTCTTCCTTCCACAAAAGGAAGAAAACCCACAAAAGCCATCAGGAAAGAGGGTGGGAGAGGAGATTCGGTGCCATCCTTTGACAATCATTTGAACATATTAAGAGATCTGCAGATGAGTTTCCAATCAAAGATGAAAATATACCTGCAGAAAAGATTTCACTAAGATAAGCATTACTAAAGGATATTAAAGAAACCAAAGTACATAAAAAAGAACTTTATCATTTATATAAGAAGTCATACAACAAATTTCTCCAACAGTTTCCAGCTGCTGGCACAATTTATGAAGCGTCCAATATCATATCTGCTTATCAGAAGAGAGGACTCACGTAATCTTCCAACTCTTTAAGAATTAAAGTATCTACTTAGCATTCAACCTCACTCAAGGGAAAAATAAAATATATTAGCCTCCCTCTTTTTGGCAGTCTTTCTGAAGTTACTGGTGAATAATCTTTGACAAGCTCCTAATTCAATGCTTCCTTCCTCTATTGCACTAACTGAAATATGGGGAAGATTTTGCACCAAAGAGAGAAGATGAGGAGTAAAGGCAGTGAAGTACCAGGATCACCTGGACATCATTAACCAATTCCAGAGCTGAACCTCCTCACTTCCCACTGAAATCTTAAGTAGGGCACAACTGAAAAAAGACAACAAAAAGTCAATGTAGGACAATTTACATTCTTTGAGAAACTGTAAGCCAGATGTACTTGTATTCCCCTGTTGTGCATCAGGAAGGAAAGGCAGAGCTGTGCCAAAGGCTTAATTCTCAGCACTTTTTCAACTAATGAAGAAAAAAAAAGTGCCAAAAAAAAAGAAAACCAACATACACACAATTATTTTCTACCACAGTCTGAAATGGACATCATGTGACTTTCTGTATAAGCAGAAAATAAGTTTTTTTCCAGTGACCTTCTGTACAGAGCCCCAGATAAATACTGTTTGGCTGCAGCATTCTCTGAAAAAAGCTATCCGTTCCTGACTCGAAGACATCAAAAAATGGAAAGAGCCTTGACCTTCCAGCAAACGTGTTCCTGTAATGGCTAGCTTGATGAGTAGGCAAGGACAGCTTATCAACTTTCCAATACCAGGTGAATTAAATGAAGCCATCAGCCCTTTCCAAACAAACAAAAGGAAGTAATGCTTCACACAATAGCCACATTGTAGCATTTCTTGCCATAAAAAGCACAAAAAGTTCAGCAGCGGGGCTAAAAGCCTTCCGACAAATTCATTGAAGAATCCGCCAAGAACTCTCAAAACAGAAAAATATGCTGAAGATAGAAAGCCACAAACAGCTACAAGTATTCTGGGAAAGGATTCTGCCTTAGCAGCTGATTGCAGGTGCCTGTCAGAGACAAGTTAATGCGCTAACCCAGTGTAACTGTTCCAGGCCAGAGAAGCTGTGGGTGCCCCAGCCCTGGAGGCATTCAAGGCCAGGTTGGACGGGGCCCTGGGCAGCCTGGTCTGGTGGGTGGCAGCCCTGCCCATGGAAAGGGGGTTGGACCTGCATGATTTTTAAGGTGCCCTCCAATCTGAGCCGTTCCATGATTCTACACTCTTACTCACATGGAAGGTGTGAAAGTGGCATCTAGTGAGAACTGCATCCTAAATGACAAACCCCACAAAGGAACTAGGGGTAGCAGAAAAGGGGTGAATTGAAAAATAGTTCTGAAATGGGGGTGATAGCTATGACAACTCACATAAGCATTGAACAGATCTTCATCTTACAGAACAATCTGAAAGTTTAGAACAGTTTCCAATAACTGTGTCTGAAGATGACCAAAGTTTTCCCTCTGATAACTGCAGTATAATCAAAGAAACTGTTCTTTCAGTTTATTCTATAGCCCAAGGGTTTTTGAATAGCAGTGAAAGACAACTAAAGGCATACCAATTTCACATGAAAGCAATGACCACAGGAAGACGCTATGAAGTCGTTCTGATGTACAATGAATCTTACAACAACTGAGAAGCTGTGGAGCTATTAACCTATTACTCACATTTTCTAATCACCAAAGAAACTACAAAGGAGGGAGATAATTAACAGAGGAATCTGTATCTACTATATTAGCGTGTGTATATACACGTGCACTTCCAAGCTTCTATACAGATTTACACAACACACTTTAGTAGCATCCACTCAATACTTGCGGAAAATGTTTCACCCAGCTTATTAAGAACTAAAATATGAAGAGCAATTTGTTTTGTCGTGACTTTGTAGCCCTTTCAGGTCACTGCATCCTGCTATCTTCTGAGGTCTGTACCACTGTATCAGAAAGGAAACCTGCAACTACTACAAAAGCAAAACCAGTCAATGCTCTCTTGGCAATCAGACCATTGCGCTGTGCACCAAAGCTTTACGTACTTCCTAGTTTAAATGAATTCAACAGCTGCACACCTTGAACTCGTAACTCCCAAGTTCTAAAACCAGTGACAATTGACAGCTCACCCAAGTGACACATTCAGCCACTCGTGATATTCAATATTTGCTGCAGAAATCCTCTCAATACAACTTGGACCCTGTAACGTGGAGATGTGGTGTGGAGGAAGTCAACAGCACACAAGATGATCCAATGAAGAAGAACCATCCATTCATGGATCACTTGCCACACAAAGAGCAAGACCAGATCACAATAAGCATAGACTTTAGGTTATCTATACAATGCTTTTTATTGGAGGCTTTTATCATCAAGAAAGCTTTGGAAGAACAATTTCCTAATCTAGCACATTCAGATTAAAAATACACATTTTTCATGATTCAAAACTCTTCTTTTTCGTCAGTAAAAACTAAAAACAACCAGACACCAGGTAGTGGCAATCCTTAAAGACATAACATTTCCTCACACCACACACTGCCTGCTGTGAAAGATCACTTTCCAGAAGATTATCAGCTGTCAATTTCAATGGAATCTTTCCCTTAAATCTTTGGCGATGTCTGTCTGTGCAACCAAAATGAGCCAAAGGTTTGACTGCCAATATGAAGCTTAAATATTCTGGGGTTTTTATTTATTTCTTTTGATCAAGCTATGTTTATCTGGAGATTTATAAACGTATCCCTTTGAGACAAACTGACAGGCTACCAAAACAAGGAAGGTTGATGAGGTAACTTTAAAAAAAAAAAAAAAAAAAAAAAAAGAAACTTGGCAGTCAACCAAAGGAAACTCGCCTGACAGCTTGTCTGAATTGCTCCTGGATTTCCTGCCTATTTACAAGAGGCAATTTGAGAAACTAAGACCTTTGGAGCAAAGCCCCGCATTAACAATGAATGGTAATAGGAAATCATTCTGAACCACAATAAACTCCGTTATGAGGCTTGGTTATAGGAAGAAGAAATGAAGGAAAAAACCCGCCTAAAATCCCCAAGGTTTACACCATCATCACGCTTTTGCATGATTTCAGATCCTTAGGCTTGGACTCCTGTGCAGAACTGCCCCCTCCCCCACTCGATCCACCACTCATCTGCCATACAAATGTAAATTTGCTGTCGACAAGGGTGGAGGAAATGGTTCACTCAGCTACAGACCAACTGCTCTCATCCTGTACCATAGACGGTATATGCAGAAGAGTCACAAGCTTCCAGACAGAAGTAAGATCCTTGGCTGAAGCCCCCTGGAAAGCTAACATCTTTGGAAAGGAATCTTCAACTAAACTTTAATATTTACATAAGATGTTATACTCACTGTGTAAACAATCTCGTTCTGGAGTTAAACTGGCATTAGAACAAAATGGAAACTAGCTGCTCTGATGTTACATTTCAAATACAGTTCCTATTTTAAAATGAAACATTTCACGATTGGTGGAGAAGTTATCACTGCAAATTTGAGCATTAGGAAATGGAATTCCTGTTCAGTGAGTGCTCCAATGACACAGCCAACATCAGGGCTCCTTTACTAGATTGTATCACAGCCCTCATGCTTTACAGACTTGGACTTTAACATCACCGATGAATACCCTTAATGAGGATGTGAAAGAACCAAAGCTCAAGGACCCAACACCAATTCTTGTCCCATTTTGCCAGTAAAAGCTATTCACGTTTACTGAAAAGTTCATAGAAACAACAAAACTGGGAGTTTCAAGAATCTCATAGAAAAGACACTGTGAAGCCAGACACAGAAACTGGTTCTACAAAAGCTACAAAATATGGATGGATTGCCCATCGAATGCAAGGCATATGAAAGCAACCTCTTTCCATAAAAGCAGCAGGTAAAAGCAGTATGAAATGTCTGGATTTCATATTAAACAGAAAAATACATCAATCACATTTCCTGCAAATTATAATTACGTTTTACTACAAATTCAATTCATGCACACAGTCATTTCCATGCCGTTATAACACTGCCATGTCCAGCAACAACCACTGGATAAGAACAGATGTGCTTGGTTACGTATTTACAGCACGTGCCGTTTAGAGAGTTCAGACCTGTGGCCAAATTACTCAGACAACACTGAGCTTCAGAGTTGAAATCTTTCTGGGGAAGAAAAAAAAAAAGAAAATAAATCAAAGCTCCTCAGTATGAAGTTAAAATACAATATTCATTTATCATTTGAATTGTCATCTTGGCTTTTGTCTCAAGAACTGACAGGAAATATCAATGTGTTAATTGAAACAAGCACTATGCAATCCCCAGGACATCTTTAGCATATGTTTCCTTATAAGAACTGAAGAGCTTTCTTGAGTTTTTCAACTAGAACCTAAAGTTTCCATTTTCAAGCTAAAAATGCCAACAAAAATGTTGCACATTTACACAAATATGTATTTTCTCAGCAGTATCTTCCCAGTAGACAATATTGTATCTGTTTTGTGATCCCAAAAAAGAAAGTGGAAGCATGGCAACAGTTGCATAAAAGCACTGAAAAAACCTTTAAAGCTGTATTTCTCTTCACAATTCAAGAGGCTAGAAAATAAATCAAATTAGAAACCTAGCTCCATGATGGAACATTCTTAAAGATGAAGGAGAATGAGCTAGTGGATGTAACAAGGCAAAGCTCAATACTCAAAGCTATCATAATTTAAAATTAGACATAATTATCCTTAACAAAACCAGGCACTGTGGAAAGGGGCTTTGGAACAGCTGCTCCTCTTCAATTTAAATGCTCATTTGTTTTACATTGACCTAGAAATCAGTATCCTCCTAACCAAAAGCCAATTAGATAACAGTCTCTTTTTCAAGCTTGTAGAATACTTTTTTTTTTTTTTTTCTTTTTTTAATGTCTTAAGTCCTGAAAAGCAAAGAAATCAAATGCAGATGATGCCAAAAGCGTGCTTTGCACTCACAGCCAAATCTGAGGGTTGCTCTTCTCCCTGCTTTCTGGATTTACAGCCCAGGGAAGCCCCTTGTCACTTCCCTGCACTAACCTTTCAGTGCAGCTCAGGGTGGGGCAACCACAGAACGCTGCAAAAAAAGGCACATGGAAAGATCTTCCATTAGCTGCATCAGCTTTCCGGCATTCCCTCTACCAAACTGTGGGCAAGCATTACAAGAAGTGTTTACAAAGCTGTCCTTCCAACACTGCCCAAAGTCAGGTCACTAGCATCAATGTTTTTAGAGACAGAAGGATATAAAATTCTTTCAATACTTACGAGTTGCTTCTCAAGCAGCAGAATTAAGAACACCAGGTTTCCTGCAGGCTCCATTTTGTTTTTTGTTACCTTGCTTCCTCCCATGCCCCTTCAGATGCAAGGTCAGCTCTCCGACTTCACCTGCACGCTCTGGGCCAGCACATCCCCAGCTGACCGCAGGGCCGCGCGCTCTGTGACATTTGCGTCAGCCAGCGCTGCCAAACCACAACAAGCAGAACCACAAAACTCGGAGAGAATGCACGGACGTGGCTCCCACTCTGCTCCAATTCTTATGAAATTGCAATCGCAATTATTTTTGACATTTCTTCCCCTCCGTAAGCCTGGATAAAAACGGCCAGCGGCTTGCAAGTTACCAGGAAAGAAAGAACAATTGCTTAAACTTTGGTTTCCACTGCTCAATGTTTCTTGCAGCCATGACCCCGCGCACCGCTGGCTTCAGGGAAATTTGTAAGCAATGCCAAAGCGTGCCATGTGCACCCACAGAGCTGTTCCAGCTCTAACGAGACAAAACGATGGTGAGAGACAGTTTGATTACAACCAAATACAAAGCCATAACACTGCCTGGTCTTCTGAGTCTTGGCATCATCACTAGAGGAAATTCTTTCTGTGAAAGTGGAGTCTTTTATATACATCAACAAAAGCAGCTTCTCAGAAAGCTGGTAACATACTGAGTCTGACAGGATACGGGACAAAGTTATGATAGAAAAAAAAATAAATCAAAAAACAGAATTCAATTCTACCAAAACATTAGGTCTTCACAGAAGAAAACAGGCCATCACCAATGGCAATCCACAGTGATATGCCGAAAAATCATCTGCTAAGGCAAAAGGCTTAATATTGAAAGGAATCTTCTGGAGTTGCCAACATCGTCAAGTAAAAAAACACCATATTGGCAGAATGATCTCATATCAAATGCAAATCTTCACAGTCACATGGAATCGAGGGAGACACTTTCCAAAAGAGGCAATGAAGCTGAAGAAGAAGGTTTCCATCTGAAGTCAATGAAGTATAACACAACTGAACAGAAGCTAAGATGGAAGGATGCAACAACAGCATGGTTCTAAATAAACCACAAAGCTCTCTGACATCAGCATCAGTCTATTGTAGAAGTCTGCTCTGTTTTGTGCCACCTGGAGAAGCCTCACTCCTGAATTCCCCACACTAGCAGCCCACTTTCCTTCTTAGTACCACCTGTAACGCTCCTGCAACAAGCAGCACAAGGGAAATGTCTAAAAAAAGCCCATTCCTGCCCTGCCAAACAAGAGTTAAGCAGAAAGCAGATTATCCAGGAGGTTTCAGCAATGCCCATACAATGTCAATCCCAGGCAAAATAATTATTTTAATCTCGTATCAACATTTCCAATTAAAGCACAAAAGTAGAAGTAACGCCAGTTGTTGAGGTTGTTATGGAAAATAAGGTTCCAAATAAATCACTGCAATTTCTGAGAAGAGTTCTCAGGTGCTTTTGGATGGTGTCTGTGTGTGTTAAAATACTGCCTCTGCTGACGCTAACTCCATTAAAAAAAAATCTCTGTGAAACAGCAAAACTGTCTGATTAAGAACCAGTCATTCCATCGGATTTTAAAAAGTAGCTGTCAGAAGATGAATCACTACTGAATAGGACCATTTTGTGTCAAGAGAACAGTCATGCATATAAGATTATTCAGCATTTTAACTGATGACCTAGAAATAAATATAAAACCACTGATGACAAACCTACTGTAAGAGCAAAATATAAACTGTGAGATCAGCACTGTCAGGGCTATGTGAATGACTGTAAGGCTGCTCTATTCACATTTTGTTTACCACAACCCAGTGGTTACACTGCTAAGAACTGGGAGTCAGGCAACTGCAGCACAAAGAGAACAGCCTCATGGCCAATTCCACAGATCTCTTCTGGATCTCCTTTTCTGCTTTTTGAAATACCAGTACTGCCTTTGCCAGTTTTCGGTTCTTGTCTACTGAAATTATGTTAAACAATAGGTTACACAGCACAATTAGTAGTTCACATTTCACTCCTGAATTGTTTTTAAAGCTGTGTCAACCTCCTTTATCCTGTTTGTAACCACGTTCCCTTTAACCATTCTTAACTCTCATTTGCAGGTGGGAAGGAGGAACTCAGCATTTCTGTGTCTCTAACAGGAGATCCTTAACTAGGTTCCCTGGGGGCTGTAGAGATGCAGGTCTCTGCTGAGGTTCCTTGCTCCCCAACAATGCTTTTTCATCCTAAACCAGGTTGCTTACTCGAATTTGAATGAAACTTCAGTGTGGTCTTTTTTTGTGTGTGTTTTTAATTTGCTTATAAGCTCTTCCTGCATATATTTTAGCTGCTACTAAAAGCTGGATTTTTGACTTACATTTTGAGCTATAACTAAGCACAGCTAAGACTGAAAGCAATGTTGCCAGTGTCTCAAAGTCTACGTATAAGTAACTGAAAACTGCCACTAATTTCATTCTACAGAGGCTGAGCCTCCTCAACACACTGCAGTCAGCATCACTTCCCCTGGTCCCCAGTGGGTAACACAGACCCCAGGTTACTGCTACTTAATTGGATCCAGCTGAGGTCAGAGGGCTCCCTAAACATGCAGCAGCACTCAGCCACAATCCCAACATGCTTAGCCTTCCTCACATATTTTTTTTTCTTTCTGAAGACAAAATGCCAGAACACAAGAACTAGCTGTAAACGAGACAGCCAGAATTAGGTCAGAATTCAAGCATTTTATATGATTAAAGTAATTATCTGAAAAACATAGCAAACAAATTAGTTGTACCTGTGGTTGGTGGATAATATTATACACTTCTCACTACGTTGGACCAAGGGATTCAGCAGAAAATGCCAGCTTCTAACAAAAAGGGTGAGCTCAATTATGCAGCTTGGATGTAATGGAGTCTAATAGAACTTCATCCATTTTAGTTAGCACAAAATGGAGTTTAACCAACCTTTCACTACATGCTCCAGAATGTGAAATTGCAACCACCTACTTTTAAACCTCAGGAACCTGCTAGGGAAGTTTCCTGATGTGCAAAGAAAAGCAAAGCTAAAAAAATTACTTAAGGTTGCCTACAGCCATTCTCAGATGGAGATTCCATATAACACAAGCAAAGCCTGACATACAAGACTCGTCGATAGTAGGACTAATAAGGAAATCAGACAGCAGATAGAAGGGTGCGCATCATTAATGCAGTGGTTAATTAAAGAAGACAGGCACCACAATACTTCACTACAAGTTGTAGTAATTTTAAGAGAAAGCCAGGAACAAGAGCAGTTTCACTTTTAGGTAAGACCGACCAGAAGAACTCAGCAGCCAAAAAGATTACAGAAATCCACAACCTCATTGTGGAGCTGATTTTAATGCCCAAATACCCTTCCAATTAAGTAGGTTTTAATCTATTCTTGACACTTTATGGGGGAAGTTGGTACACAGATCTGTCTGACAATAACCCACATGGAACAAGATCCTTCAATCTTCTCAGTGCCTCATGTACACAAAGTTCTGCTGCCATTTTCTTTTTAAAACTAACCCAAATGTAACTGTTTTCCAGATAATCTTTAGCACAAAAGAAGAGAAACATTCTATTACATTTGCTAGACTGTCTTCCTGGAATGAAGCTGGTGTTTAAATGACCAATGCTTTGCTTGTAAATGTTACCTGATATTTCTACACATTTACATCAGCCATGAGATCTGATTTTCCTCCTATTCTATGGCGTAAGTCAAACATTTCTCAGTCTGCAACAACTTCAGCACAGTATGTAAACTGCATCAAGAAAATAAATATGTCAGCAGACAAATCATCGACTAGAAAATAAGATGTCATTGGAAAGTACATCATTTTAAACAGCTTTCTGTTCAAACAGGATTGATGCTGATGCCTAATCAATATAATCTGACAATGCTGGCATGGTACTTTTCCTCTCCGTTCAGATGCACCTGAACTGATACACACTCATATAAACTGCTTCTTTTAAGAACATTCAGTTTATTTTGCTAAACTTCTTTATTTCATTAGCCTGCTTTGTTCTAATTAGATACATCACTTCTAAAGGAAATCTTAGATATGTTTTCAACTCAGAACACTATTTTTACTTGATTTTGAAAGCCACATTTTTTGAGTGAATTAAAACAACAAAATTGCCCTAAAACAACCAGTTATGTAATTTTATATTGCAAACTGTCATTTGAGCAGAATCAAAGAGCTTATGGGTCAAAAGCTCATGATTCAGAACACTGTTCATTTACAGCGAGGAGATACTACAGAAACAGACATTGCATGAGACCCAGTTACTGTGGGATAAAAAAAGCTAGATGCAAATTTTAAGCAAAAACTGTGATACCAGATGCAACACTATAGCTTTTACCTGGACATTTCCAGATTAGTTGATGACAGCACAAAGAAGCTAGAGTGAAAAAGCACTAAGGAGGTCACAGCAGAAGCAAACTGGTGCACAAAGCACTTTGAAATCACAGTTCTTCTAGTTACTCTTGCATGGAGAGAACGGATTTTCACTGTGGGGAGTTTTGTTCCTGCTCTCTGGAGATAGGGGGAAGGAACGGGAAAAACAAAACCAAGAGCTTTTAGAAGAACACAGTAGGAGCACGAGAACCAAAGGACCTCAGCACTGGCAGGAGCCCTACACGGGATCTAGCTCACACCACACACACACAGTATGCAGAGCTGCAAACTGGCCGCCAAGGCCGACAGCACTGATGAAATGAGAGCAGAATGCCTGACCTTTGTCTTCAACCTTTGGATTCTTGACACAACACTAAACACACCATACACTTTCCTTAACAATGCTCCTCACGTAAATTAGTTCTATTATCAATATTTGGAAGAGCCAAGATGCAAATTGTCCAGAAGCACCTCCACAGTTAGCTATCTGTAACAAACAGGTTATGATGCCTCTTCTAAAAGGCAATGTGGAACCTTTGGTGTGTGCTACAACCAGATCTGCGCAAACAAATCCTCCAGCACTGCTCTTTGTTACAGGGACCCAAATACCTCTACTTTTGAGCTGAACCCACCTTAGGCTTGAAGTTGCACATTTTATTTAAAATCCAAGGCAGAGAATTTAAATTTCAAGCTTCACACAATGATTTATTTTCATGGACAAACTGTGCAACTCTGCAACAAGAGTTCATCATCTGACTACTTTTTACTGCTGCTGTACCACATTAGCACATTAAAATAATGAAGTTCAAACATTCATATCTTCAACTGGGGCTCTGTGGCTTCAAGCAGCTGAAGAACAAATGCTGCCATTAACCCAGACCTTACCCCTCCAACAGGCACCAACTATATTAACAATGTTACTCAATCACGAGGTCATTGTGAGAACCAGCGAGTCTCAGCGGATTCCATTACAAAGCAAAATTGGGGGATTTTAATAGGATATTATTTAAGATACAAAATTAAAATCTCTCATTAAGTTATCTCCACAGCTCACTTAATTTACAGGGCTCAAGAATTTTTTAAAGGTTATTTTAGGTTAATTACATTTTACATTCCTTTATGACAGATCTGGAACTCAGTACTTTTTCAACCCTCTGTTATAAACATTTTCCCCTTGCCAGTAACTTAAAGTAACTTAAAGTAACTCTGGCACACACTGTTGCATACCAGCAATACCGTTTCAACACGACACCATTTTACATTCATGACGTACACAGAATCTCTTTTCATTTTTACCCCCAATGGAAACTTGGTCTCTGCAATAAATAACAAAAGCAAGAAGCACCTCTATCAGTCATTCCACATTATTTGCTGGTCAGGCAGCTCAGGTAGACTGCTTTGTTTCAGACACAGTGTCAGCCAGCAAAGGGAAGAGCTACAGGTCCTGCCTTCAAATCAAGCTTGCTAGCGTGACAGCTTTCTGCCTGCATGCACATCTTCTCACACAGAAGGACTTTGCAGTTCCCACCTTTGAAGAGTTGAGGCCCACAGAAATGCCCGGATTGGCAACAGCAGTAGAAGACCTGAAAAAGACCAAGGTGTTTCCT
This sequence comes from Centrocercus urophasianus, assembly GCF_019232065.1. Classification (NCBI taxonomy): domain Eukaryota; kingdom Metazoa; phylum Chordata; class Aves; order Galliformes; family Phasianidae; genus Centrocercus; species Centrocercus urophasianus. The sequence continues at coordinate 20,619,925 of NW_024884733.1, read as the reverse complement.
GCTTTCAACGACTGATTCCTGAATCTAAGCAATAACTGTAACAGAATCAGAAATGAGTGATGCAGATACACTACGTAGAAAGCCCTGTCCGTTTGAGTTCTCCAAGCATTATTAACCTGAGCTTCATAGGAAGTCTGTGAGCTACAATTTATTCCCAGTGTTACTGACGACCAAATGACTTAAGCTCCCTGTGTCCTAGGTTATCAAAGGTCAGGTATCAGAACAGTTGCATAAGTCTCAGACTTTGGTGCTCTGCTTCAGTTGCAAGGCCAAACCAACCTCTGCCAAGAGATATCACCTCTTCCCCTCCAGTAATTACAAGGCAGACAGGGCTGCAGATCAACTCTTGGGCAAGATTCTGAGCTACAGCTGGGCAGAGGTGAGGCAGAGAAACAACCCCACTCCATGCTCCTCAGAGCAGTCAGATGAGCCCTCACTGTGCTTCTGGAACTGGAACTGTTTGCTCGGGACAGCACTGCACGCCCTGGAGAAACTAAAATAAGACACTGGAACAAAACACATTGAACAAAAAAGTGGCAGCCAAACACAGGAGATTATGCTCCTTTTTACAGCATTTCCAAAGCTTTTTTTTTTTTTGCTTTTTTTTTTTTTTTTTTTTTTTTTTTTTGCTTTTTTTAAAGTCAAGGACTGAGGGGGCTTTTATCAACATCTTCAAGCTCAAAACCATTTGCACTACTGGAACGAAGCACTTTGAAACTCAGACAACCAAACTATTCCATGCCTGAAGACAGACCCTCCTATCCCCTACCACACCCTAGGAAACAGTTACCAGATAGAAAAGGTAGTTATATTAAAACACTAAATGCAGACAGCTCACTCACACTCTTTCCATAGCAATATCTACTTAAAACAAACAAACAAACAAACAAAAAAAATCACCAAAATACATGAAGCTACTTCAGAATATTTTAAATTTAAGAAGAGATTCTTGCTGCTTGCACTGCTATGTTCTTGCGTAAAGGTCAGAAAGAATCACGTAACACTTCTGGAACAAGGCACCATTCCAGTGACAAGTATATTCAAAATGGTCTGAATTACTCCCTGTATTTTGTCTCAAGCCCCCCAGAGCTCTGCAAACAACAAAGCTCATTTTCCACACACGCTACAGCAGTTTCTCACTTCACACCTACAATAGCGCTGCTGTCAGGAGCGGAACTGGCTGCGTGTGCCAAAACTCAATTCAACATATTCATAGACAAAAAGTAACACACAGCATCTGAAGATAATGAGAACTGCAATCATTCAAACTGACAGTCCAGTGCCTAACAATTATCACAAGGCAAGTTTTATGAATTCATAGTTTCCTATGATGCCAAGCCTCAGGTTACACAGAAGAGCGTTCCAATTTTTCTTTCGAGTACGAAGATCTCCTTTGAGCCAATGAGTTCACTCCAAAATGAAATTCACTTAACGGAAAGGAGTAAAAAATAAAAAAAGCTGACCTGAAAAGACTGAAGTTTGTTCACAGTGAGATGTGTGCACTGTACATTAAGTATAACTTTGGTTCAGAATTTATCGCAATTATCTGCTGTTTTTTACTCAGATGCACATGAGTTCTTTAGAATGACATTTACTGCTGAAAAACCTATCAGGATTATCAGTTCTGAATGCCACTGTGAAGCACGCATTCCTGAATTGGTCATGAAAATATGCAGAATTATAGCAGATACGCGCTTTAGTTTTCCCACCAGGGCTGCCTTAAAGCTGTGACAAAGATAAATCTCCACAAGCATTCTAAGCACTGCCCAGTGCTCTGAATTCTCAAGTATGTTCAAAAAAGCTCTTCTGCAATTTGCTCGTAGTATTGTCTGCTCCTCTGCAAAGTCCTCACTCCTCACTGCTCTGCACTGTCAGATTCAAGTTTCTTGTCCTCACTTTGAGTCTTACCATTCAGTTCATCACAATACGATCAACCCCTCCCTAGCTGGAACTTCCTCCCCACTTCTCCCTCAAATCCAGTTCCTTCAAACCAAGAAACAAGCTTAGACACTGCTTTAGTTCCTCAAGCAACACTTACCTTCTATCTCATCTCCTCACAGCCACATCTGCCAACGTTTACAAAACTTACCCTCTCTCAATTACTCATCAGAGACTTCATAGTGTAAGCAAATGCAAATTTTCCATTAGTATCCATAAACTTAGTCTTAACATGGCCTTAATTTGGAAACCCACTTACTTCCAATCTCACATTTTTACATTTTCCCCCTCAACTATTATTTTAAAATGCAATTTCCATGAATTCACAAAGTAAAAAAAATATCCATGCATTCATATAACCATGGGTTTCTGCTATCTTCCACTTTGTCAACAATATAAAACTTAAATCCCACTTCTGCAATCAAGTGTTGAAAGTTCTTTACTCCTTAGATCAAGCATGCAGTCTTCATGAGCTGTAAACCTGAATGAGCATTTTTCATTTACAAGTTTCTCAAATGTGTTCTGCAAGAATTTTCTTTTGAAACAGTATAAAAAGATGGAACTTCACGTCACATTGCACTTTGCCAGGATTTATCAGTTGCTAGCCTTTATAGTGATATTGCACCAACAGGAGCTACAGTACACTGGAAAACAGCTACTGCACTTCTTTAGATAACAATGATGTCATTTTGTGCTGAAAAATGCAGCTCACCGTGATGAGATGGAACCTCCAGCACTTCAGCACCACCTAGCAGTTCACACGCCAAAGCACAGCCTGGCAATGCAGATTCTGACCCAAAAAATACACAAAAAACAATGACTTACGTAATTACAAAATAAAAACATCATATCTTGTTCTTACCTGTCCCAACCACCAATTTTCTGGTAACAGAAAAACAACACTGCAAGCCATGGTATTTTGAAATACAAAACTAATTCATACTCCAGCCAAAAAATATATATACAGAAAAGCCAGATTACTAGCAAGAAGTTACTGCTGAACACAATCCCATGAATAACATTACAGTGCTTCAGTATCACCAACACTTCCCAGCATCTCTAAGAACATTTTAGCAATAGTTTCTTAAATCTTGGGGTTTAATCTCTTTTATTTGCCTCATGCCCACCACCAGATGGCAGAACAGGACTAAAAAAACCTCACGAGGCTTTATAGATATTAACAATTGGTTTCAGTCTTAAAATGAATTTAATGGGAATTATTTAAAACATCTTAAAGGAGTTTAAAAAAAAAAAAAATCTAGAAAATCAACATTGAAAATCAACATTCTCTCCTCCATCTACTGGGCTTACTTCATCTTGGACATCAACGTTAAGATGCCATGGGGCGAAGTCCCAGTTACCTCATTGCCAGCAGAACTCCTCACTGCCCTGAGGACCACTTGGCCCCTTCCACTGAGTACTGCCAAATCCACCAGGCTTTCAGTAAGTGAGCCTTCAGAACAGACACAGCTGAGCGGGGAGCATCACAGGCTCAGTGTAATTCAACACAGGAAGTTCTCTGGTGCAACATCAAGTCCTTGCGTGTGAGACTTTCTGTCCTCCAGATTCAAAATCTGAAAGGCTTTTATTTTGATAAATTACTCCTTAAGGAACAAAAGGGGGAAGGCAAAAGGACACACTACAACAGCACGGAACGGAACGGACACACTACAACAGCACGGAGAACACAACTGCATCATTTTGTTGATCAGTTTCCCTGTTCAAGGGGCACAGGAAACTTCAGTTGTGTGCAGGGAGCAGTTTAGAAAACCACAGTTTGTAAGAGGAGGAGAAAAAGACCCAACATTTTTCAGGGAAGTATCACATTTTCCAATGACAGGCTTCTCTCAAGTGTTTTCTCATCACCACAGTTGGCAAAAGTAACACGTGTGGTTTCTTATTCTTGGAACATCTCTAATTTTTCCAAGCACCAGACTGTGAGCAATGCATGAAAGACGTCCCTTCCAACTTGGGATATTCTATGATTCTATGACTGTAATTCATGGTAGCACACTATCAGATTCCTTCACAAGTGCTTGAGCTGCTCTCTAATAAGATGTTGGTAGGCAAGGGTGCAGAAACCACATGTCAGAAAAGCCTTTCTCATCACAACTGTCAATATCTATTTGACATTAGTGTGGTGCATCAGCAGCACATCCAGAGGTGACACTGCAGCAGGTTGCCCAAGGAGGCTGTGGATGCCCCATCCTGGAGGCATTCAAGGCCAGGCTGGATGTGGCTCTGGGCAGCCTGGCCTGGTGGCTGGTGACCCTGCCTAAGGCAGGGGGTTGAAACTAGATGATCGTTGTGGTCCTTTTCAACCCAGGCCATTCTACAATTCCATGATCTTCAACATATAAAGGAAAGGAAACCCACCCTTTGTCCATCCACACACACATACACACCCCAACTCTGGAATATTAATACCTTAGGGCATCGAAATAAACTGCTTTTGGCAAAAGCCATTCATTGAGTTTTGTCAAAGTGTTTGCAATAAAGACCCTCCCAATCTGTCCTCACAGCACTGTCCTCTCAAACTTTATCCTTTCTGAAATTAGTAGATCTTGATGCTTTTTATGCTTTTCTTCATAAGGGAATGCATCCTTATTTCCAATGATTCTCTGTCAACCTAAGCATAGGCCAAGTTCTAACTCCTTTCAAGGCACAATGTCTTCAAGCCAGAATTTCAGACAAATGAATCCCCAAACTATTTTCCACATTATCTGTTTCATATATACACACTTTATACACATTTTCCAACCCATCACCATTCTTCCATTTGGTTTTTACTGCATCTGGGTCTTGAGAGCAGACAATGCCCAAGCATTCTCTCCCTCCCTCCGTTTACTTCCTTGGATATCTCAGGGATTTAGAAGTCTTAAATATGGAATAAAAATCACAGGATGTTCCCCACCAAATGTCATTCTACTACAATGAGAGCCATCTGTCTTATAGTAGTGACGAGCTTTGAAGGTCATCCTCCAAAATCCTCACCCACATACTTACAAGGCACAGAGATACGTTCATCATCTGTCACTCCACAGCACCAATGCTCAGCATTCGGTCTCTGCAGGCCTCCTTCAATCAAGAATCAACTATGCTATGCAGACACATTGATCCAGACCATCACACATGCAAAGAGCCGAAAGATTCTAACAGTGAATTGTGCTTACAAAATTTAGCATGTTAAAATGTGATTTCCAGTTCTTGAGCTGTTGCTAATAAGTAATCCAGCTACCACTCTTGTTTCTGAAGTTGCAAACTATTTCCATAGCTACTATCTTTAATTCATTGTTCCACTTTGCAAATACTTTAAACTTGAAGAAAATGCAATTGAAACACAGCAAACAATGCGTAGGATTATTAGTGCTTAGAAGAAAAAACAAAAAATGCTACTGCGTGCCAGCAAAGCCATTTAGCAAAGGAAAACTGCTATCTACAGGGCTATGAAGTGGGGACGCAACGCACGCAGCTTTGAGCACTGTGCATTCCCAGTACCACACTCCCAGTTTCTCCCTAGCATCCATCTATTGTATTAGTAACAAATAATAAAGAGAATTAAATGCTCTAACAATCAGGGCTGGCACATTAAAATGACACTCTGCATTACTGAACCTATTCATCTCCTAATAGAGCTATTCTTCTAAGAAGATTAATTATACTGGCAAGAAACCTTTTGCTGTTCTAATTTGTGAAACATACTTCAATACCACAAGCATATTAAAAGAGCTGCAAACATACAAGCAGCACCAAAATCCCAGGACTCGCTGCATTTAATTAGGAGTTCATCTTATGATCAGCTCTTTATTCATTGCTTCAGAAGCCCATTCCATACAAAAAAAATTCAAGGCTTAATTAACTACAACTGTAATTAACATACAGCCCACCATAAAGTATACAGAACTAGGAAAATGGCTGCAGACTTCAGTTCCTAGCAATAACATAGAGGGACAAACACTGGATTTATAGCTGAATTTGTCTGCTTTCATTAGATAGATTATTATTTTAAAATAAATCATGGACACTGCGTATCATATCAGAGCATTTGATGGACAGCACAAACTCTGCCATGGTAAACTGAGAATACAACTTACTAATATGCAGCACTCAACGCAAACACATCTGCAGCTCACTGAATTGTGCAGAGCTGTTAAACAACAACATACTACTCCAAATTATACAAATGAGAACAGAGCTTTGTTTTAAAGCACAGCTATTTTCATTAACTTGAGCTATAAAGCTTCAAGGCATTTGCCTACCACTAAAGAACAAGTCTGTGCTTTAATGCGTTGTTTTTTTCATCCTTAAGTCCCCATCAGACAAATACTTCGATGTTCATGTGAGAATTTGTATTTTCTATTCGTACAGTGCAATAAGGACCACTGCTAAGAACAGATATTTGAGGCAGACTGATAGAACAGTACCTACTGACAGGCACCAAACTAAAACATAATACAACTAAATCAAATCAGCACAGTAGCTCATCTAAAAAAGCTAAGTGCTAATATGTCACTGTAAAATCAAAATTAGTTTTAAGCAACACAAATGCATGGCTTTTTTAATTGTAAAGATTTAAGTTTCTTTTCAAAGCCACGGTGGTACCAAACTGCCTAGGATTCCCCCCAGAAGTTTGGGGGGTCACAGTCTTAGGGCTAAATATGAGGTACACCCTTTTACTTAAGGAATCATTGCTTCTCAACAGCCTTACAGAATAAGAGATGTTTACCAAATTACTTACACAGCCCTAGAAGGCAGTGCAACTGACAGACCATTTCTTCATTTCAGTAACACTTGTTAAACAGACAAGGCATGGAAATTCAACAGAAAAAGCTTCTAGCTTTGATTTACATTTACTGTTTATCAACACCTCATGTTGCATATACGACTGCTCACAAGAAGCTGACGGATGTCTTTTCCTACTCCTGTGCTTTTCTTCTCACACTTCAGAATATAAAATAATTAGAGGAAATAAGGAACATCTGAAAACGAAAGTTATGTTGCTTTTGGTTTGCAGCGAAATCATGACTACAACCAGTTGAATTTCCTTCCCACACAGAATGCTCTGCTCTTAAAGAATGCTAATTGAACAGACGTAGCTTTCTTCAGCATTCTTCATTCCTACCAAACGCCTTTGACAGAAACCATGCAGCAAAGCAGATGTCAGCTCCAGATCTCCCATTCCATGGACAGTTATCCCTTGCAGCTTCAGCCCCCTAGCTGCTCTCCAGGGAAATAAATCAAGGCAGCTACTCAGAAAGCTGTTTCCCAATTAAAGCTGTTTTAAACAGTCAGGTTCTCATGCTCCCATCTCTCTTTCAGGAATCAGACAGCTTAAGAAGCATCAAGAAGGAGATTCCCCACAAAGAAGTTATTCTTCACACATACATTTTTTCCCTTTCCAACTTTTTGTAAAAAAAAAAAAAAAAAAAAGTGAATACACTCTCTCTCTAATTCACCTCCAACCTAAAAAAGTGTACGTAACGTGAATGAGACAGTCAGAGACAGTCATTCATAAAGAGGGAGGTAAACAAACCAAAGCATGGGATCACACTACTTTTGATTTACAACACAAAATCATCAAGTCTACGCAGCCTTACTCACCAGACCAGCAGTAAGAGAAGGAGCAGACTGTCCCAGAGACTGGTTTCTCATGCGGACCAGGTTGGAGGTGTCTCCAGGCGGCTGCCAGATCGTCTGTCCCACTCCACTGTGGACGCTGTTTGATAAGGGAAGCAGCTGCTTTCCTTTAGAAACAAAAGCAAAATACCATCAACTTGCTCTCAAAAAAACTTCCAATTCCACGATACAATGCAGAAAGCAAATACTGCATGTGGAAAACAATCAGTAAATAGAAAATGGATTCAAAGTTTCAATAATCTAGAACTCGTAAAACAACGTTACCTGTGAGCTCATTACCTCTGCTAGTATTTTTTTTTTAATAGTTTACTTTCATTGTTAGGCAATGGGCAAATTCAAAACCTTTTAGAAACAGACTTCTATCTTTTATGCCTTTCTATACCTCACGCAGCTTAAAAAGGAAACATCATTTGCTGCCAGTTCAACATTTTGTTGCCCTATAGAGAGAATGCTCACACTGCAAAGTCCTTTAAATGCAACTTTAAAAAAATCTGAAGACAATATATTCATAATTTAAAATATTACCTCTCCTAGATAACCTAGCCAACCAGACAACCCTGCTTTCCCCACCACTGCAACATTCAGCAGCAGATTTCATTCAGCTGTGAACAGAAATCAGTGTATATTTAATCACTGTTTCATTCTGGATCAGGGATCAATATTTTCTAACAGAAAATTCATCGGTCAGCAGCATCACATCATCCCAAAAGCAAAACGTCACCTTCCCAAGCCTCCTTTACATGTGATTAACGTAGATGCTTATCTCCCATGCTGTGCACACAGCAGAAGAGCAGCTCCTATCTCAAGAGGCTCACATCATTGCACCTTGCTGCAGGAAGTACAGGAATCAATTAAAAGGATCTGCTCAGTGTATTTTCTCTAGTCAATATAACTCTGTTTTTAAAATCAACAAACAGTAAATTTCCAGAACAAGAGAGAAGCAATGTCAAAGTCCTGACTGCACCAAGCCTCAAGTGTCCTCTTACATGCAGTGTTACTCACAATAGGAAGACAGAGACTAGTGGTTAAAACACAAGTGAAAAAGTATTTAAATTGGGTTTCCATTCTTAGCTTCCAAATGACTTCCTCTGTAACTCTGGTCAGTCAGACTCTGCTTCAGTTTTACAGTCTGCAAAATTTTCCTTAAAATTGAGATTGGCAGACTAAATTAATGTCTATTTGCACAGCCCAGAGATGAAACGTGGGCTGTTGATAGTACACTACCTTAGACATCATCTCCCACACTGAAACAGCGCATGACATTTTAGAGGCACTTAGACTGATTCCCTGCCCCCTCCCTCCCAGGCCCGGTGAACAGGGCTGCATCTGACAGATGATCACATGCTCAGGTTCTCCGGGAGGAATCGCAGGGGACCGTAAGGCATTTGTAGCACTCAGTAGCAGGAAGAAGCCTCCATCTTTAATCACACGTACTGCAGAAACCCCCCCTTTGCAGCAGGCTATTTTTCTGCAAATACTTCACCTGGCCTTAGGATTAAATACAAAATATTACATTCACTAATTAAAGCTGCTACAATATTTGGAGAACTCAATGTGGTTATCCACAATTCCATGTGGGGGGTGTGATTTTTCTTTTGTAATTTTGTTTACGTTATTTTTCTGTAAGAACTACAAGCAATGCACCAAGTACCCATTAATGGAATGAATCACAGCGTGAGATGAAAAGCCCCAATGCCAGTTAGCAGACACAGCTTATTGGTACCTCACTCTCAGTCCCATTCAAAGCTGCTTACAGCTGCAGACGTGGTTTGTATGGCTTGCTCATTTTCGAGACTATATGTAAATACAACACCTGCTGTTGTCTGCAGAGCTCTAGAACTACAGAAACACACATTGCTGTATTTATCTCAGTAAAGCACTAGCAAAGATACCTTACTACAGCAATTCTAGGCACGGAATTACCTAACTATTCAAAATGCTGGTGCACGAGAACTAGATTAACCTTTAATTCTCTGTAAGACACAGCTGTCAATATTCCCTTTTAGTTCCACAAAGCAGCTAGCATTTAAACAAAACAGAACCTTTTCCAGGAAATCAAGGAGCCACCAACTGCACAGCCTGAATTCAAGACAACAGATCTCCACTGAGAGGCAAACTGAACCATGCAGTTTGCATGCACAATCTTCTGTCATCTACAGTCACTATTATTTATCTGAAATCTGTTTCTCTCATTAAAGTAGAATTGTTTTCAGGATGGAGTTTGATGCTAAAGCCTTTTCCTACCATGCCTCAAATCCTATATATGTTCCCAACCTGCATTTAAAATATCTGTCTAAACATGGCAGCACTGAGAACTACTGCTGATAGGTGGACAGTGGGACTGGATGATCTTGTAGGTCTTTTCCTCCAACTCGGTGATTCTATGATCTACACTTCATCTACCCAATGGAGTCAAAATACTCTGAATGGAGCTCTTTCCTCCCTCCTGTATCAGGTTATAGCGGACTGAAAAGTCACTAAGATGCAGCAACAAGTTATGGAAGACGTTACAATTTCAGACTGAAGATTTACAGAGCATTATATCCAAACACAAGAATACCCTCCTCATTTTCCCGTTTCCTCCTGCTTTCCCTGGCATACTTCTGTTCAAGAGAAAAAAAAAAAAGACCACTACTATCTTCAGCCATTGTACTCAGCCAACAGTTACGTAGTTTAACCTCAAACATCAGTGTATTTATCTTCTTCCAGGTAAAGGAAGGAGAGAATAAGACTGGTTGTATTTCAATTGTTTAAGTCAAGCCCACACTGCTGCCAAAATGAAATGTTCGCTTTCTTCCTCTTCCCCTCCCACCTGAGAATTTCCAGCACTTCTCATTCTTGCTCTAACATGCAAATACTCAAACAGTGAGCCTAATTAGAGAGGAAACGTGCTGAAAGTTAACTGCACAGAACAACAGCATATTTAGGCAGATCAGCCATTTCGTTCTAGACTGACCATGCAGCTCTTTATGGTCTCATGCCAATATCACAGACTTTAATACAAGCTTTAAACTATTGTGAAATCTTCTCCTGTCCTGTGCATTAAGTCTTTCAGAAAGAAAACTACTGAAATGTTGCTCTCCATTTTTTGACTCATTACCAGATTATGCTCACTGTGTGGTTCTACAGTAGAAACGAATTAAATTCTCTGACAGAACTGACAATTATGTTTAGAAGAGAAATCTTTACACAAACTGAAAAACTATCTTGGTTTTTCAAGCAGCATTCCTGTATTGAATCACAAATGTTTGCTTTAGAACACTTGGATTTAAAAAAAAAAAAAGCCAACAATTTGAACATGCTATAAAACTCAGGTTCCTCATAAGAAACAACACAGAAAAGTAGGTAAGTTTACAGTGGGTGGTGACTTTAAAAGAGACAAGAATGTATCACTGTATTGCCTGAAGCTCCAACTAGTCCTTTAATTTTGCACATCAAGTTTTAGCTTTTAACTTTTCACTCTGGACAACCTACAGAATTTCACTCCAAATCCACTCTTTTCCTCACTTTTCCAAGGTTTCTTTCTACATTTTTCTCATATATAAAATCTTGTATGCCTTCCCAACAAGAAACCATCTCTAGTTTAAAAGAAATAACATAGGAGTATCTCTTAATTCTGATGAATTGTCACGTGGTTCCTACCAATTGCCATACCTGACAAAGAACTTGCCAAACTGCCTCTGCGCAGCTTGCAGTCATCTTGGCTCAGCTGCCGATGGAGCTTAGTTTTCCCAGCAGATGAAAAGATGTCAGGATTGCTGAGCTTCCTGCAGCGTAACGGAGCAGACTCTGTTATTGGTTCCTGTACACAGAACACAAGAAAAAGGTTGTTAGTGACAGTTCAGGTCTCTCTTCTCTGAAAGGCACTAACTGACTACAAGAGAGACCTGATGTTTACTTAAAAATGTAAGCCCCCTTCTATGTGTCACCAATCCGTGCAGAACACACATCACAAGAGCCCAGTCAAAAATGGTTCCTGAACAGCTACAGCAATTATTTCCTATTACAGGGTGTAGGAAAAGAGACAAATTCTTTTCACAGCACACAGCAAAACTTCAAGCAAAACAGAAGTAGGGAACAGAAAAGCACTGAGCACAACCACAGCTTTTTCCTGCTACATTCAGTGGTTCTGGAGGTGTCACAGTAACTCTCACCGAGTGCCCGAAGAAAAACAACGAGCACAGCTATCATGCGTGTGCCTGCAGAGATGCACTTGGGCAGCCTCCCTTCTCTGCAGCTGTGCAGTAAGCTCTGCATATCTTAATGGATTCCTCCACTTTATTACAAATGCCTCTCATTAGCTGCTTCGAGCCAAGCTTACCCATACAAAATCTTATCTGAGGCAGAGAATAAGCTGCAAGCAGTTTCCCTACGTGATACATTACTACGTAGCTTAACATAACTTTAAATCGTGTCTTCTAAATTACGTTTAAATAAGAAAAAAAATCATCTATCATCAGTGGCTGTTAATTAAGATTTGCAGATCGCAGTCAAAAATCTATTTCTGAAGTCATTAATGCAAATCTATTCAGCCTACAATGTTATGCCTCTAACTGTCAAACGCAGACCAGGACTGCACACTCTAAAAACTTCAAGATACTTTCTGGAGAGGAAAAAAAGACCCAAAGTGGCTTTATGTGAAAAAGAAAGTGTGGATTTGAAATCGAATCATTCTTAGCCTTCCCAAACCCCATCTCTTTCTAGCACAACATAACAGTGACCTCACTGTCTGGGGAACAAGAACACACTGCTCCACGTTTGCTTTAGAGGTGCATGTTTTATAGATTGAGAGCCACTGCCTTAACACCATTTCTTCCTCTGCTTACCATTAGACATTCAGCTGCCACACCGCCTACACCAAATCAAAAATGAGAGCTGGTAACAAAGTAATTCAGCTCACCACCAGTTCCTCACCACCTAGCCCTATTCCTATCCTAGCACTGGTAAGCTGCTTGGAAGCTGCTTTAATGTCACCTTACAGCTCCCCACACACCACAGAGTAGATGCTTAATTTCTCATTCAGTTCTGAACCTCCCCACAGAGGCACTGAAGACCCTCATTCCCAGAAGCCAATACTTCTGCATTCACTCTACCACGTGTTTCAGCTGCACTTTGGACTAAGCAAAGTCCCTTCAAACTGTGGCCCTAGCAGCCTCCCAGCACACCTCTGAGAACCACAGAGGCCCAAGGGAGAAAGTCCTTGCTGTCAGAAAGACTATATAATTGCCAAGTATACTAAAGAAAGGGACCCCAGTCACACTGCAGATATATACCTCTTAAACTCATCCAGTAATAATTAAAAACAAAAAAAATCCAGTGTACTGTTCTCAGTTTTCAAAATGCAAAACTAAAAAGCAGCACTTTCAAACTTCAGTTTCAAAGAGACATGCATAACTTTGTCAGAAAAACAAAGAGGGAAAGTTTCAACTCCACAATAGTTGTCTTTCATGAGACTGTAATTTATTTCACATATCCATCAAAATGCAGCTCTAGCACTGCAGTTCACAAATGAAGTATAGCAGTATTACAGTAACAGCCCTAATAAAGCCAACGGGGAAAAAAAAAAACCCACACAAGAAGTGCTCTTCCCATGTCCTTGTCCCAAAGCAAGATGTAATAGGCATGAAGGGCAAAGATCTTACACAACATCCCAAATCCATGGTAAGGACAAGCCTTTGCAGTGCTAACGCAGTTTGGTTTCCGTGCTTTCCGGTTACTAAACAGAGCAGTGGCTGAAGCATTCCTTACGTGGCACAAGCTGCCACAATTTTAAGGGCTCTACTTCTACTCTTGAGTTGCAAAAAAGATTTGCAGCTTCAGAAAAATCAGCAAACACCCAACAGAAACGCTTTGCTCACAAAGCAAAGTGAAAAGGATTCCTTCAATTTCTTCTCAAAGGCAATAGAAAAGATGTGTACGAATTTTCTTTGGCCTTGTGGCTCTTGCCAGAAGACAGAAGTCAGGCTTGAGAAGCCCTTTCCATCCTTTAAAGGGCAGGGCTCCAGGTAAGAGCATCACAATCTTCATTTGCCAGGCTGAGATTATTCCTATCAGTTCTTTCAACAGTACACAAAGATGTTTGTTCACATAACTTGAAGCAGGAAGATATGAAGAAGAGGAAAGGATTTTCTTGAACAGTGAGGAGCCCTGCTTTCTTCACCTCAGACACTGAGCACACTTGAACAGAAACTCAGCACAGCTGTGGCACTGGAAAGGCACCCAAATCTGCTGCTGCTGCCTGACATCTCTCAGTAGGGCTGCACTGTGCTCAGCAAGGAGAATCAGACATTGCAGCAGTAGCTGTAAGACCGAAGACAAGAAACCAGATGTTTCTTCTGGCAGGTAAGAGCATGCAGCACAGCACAAATCCTTCACCTGCAAACAGCACGAGAATGCAGGAAGCGTGGCCATGTTGTGGCCATGTTGTGCTACTCAGTGATTAGCTTCCCTGAACCAACAGATGAAGTGCTGAATCACACAGCTGGTGAGACCCAAACAGCAGCAGGCAGACGGTAAGGCAACACACCACTGTAGGGCCTGCATGGAAGCTCTAACGTCACACATTTGTTACGCTTACTCTGTGTTCTAATTCAGAATGTATTCTGGAAGCACATGATGTTGTACGACCATTAACTTTCCTTAAAAATAAACCTCTAGAAGAAACGAAGAACATTCAGCTTTGACTACTGAACACACAAATCCATAGGCCAAAATGCTTTACCTAGTCACAAATGAAAGGTTTTTCATGGCCAGCAAGCACAATAGCCCAGGGTGAAATGAATTCTCACAAACTGCTGAAAGAAAGAAATGAAAAAGATGACAAATTTGCCAAAAATACATTAATATGACCCTGTTTTGTAAGGAAGGCAAGAAATCAGTAATGCCAATCAAGTATAACTGAAGACAATTTTTTAAGCAGTAAAAAACTGCTACCATTAAAAACAGAGAAACTTAAAATCAGGTACAGTTTGTCATTAAATAAGGGCCAATTGATTCAGGATTGTGTGCCAGTATCTGAAAAGCATTTTCTTCTCAGCCTTTCCCCTTTGTTTTACATAATAAATGCACACATCCTTAACAAAACTAGCAAGGATACAGCACCCTGTGCAACAAATCCCACCATTTCCAAAGGTAAATATATAAGCTTTATTCATTACCACTGCGATGTTTTCAGAACATCAGGGAGCTGAGCATCATTGCTGCAGTGACACAGTTACACAGCACAGCACACAGCCCTGACTGATGAGTACCTCCAGCTTCTGCCTGCACTCATCCACACTTACAGTGCAGATTACAGAGGAGTGACAAGAAAAACAGCTGAAAGCAAATGGAAATGCATCACAAACTGACACTGTGAGGTACACCCTCATCTCGCTCCTCCGATGGCAAGATTTTTCCCTTGTTAACTCCTCAGGAAACAACTCCAAGGCATGCTTGATTACAACTAATGAAGTGGAAGCTTTCATGTCCTTTCACCAGGGAAGTTCAAGTTGTTAACTTCGGTGCCAAGTGCTCCCAGCTGCAGGAATGCATTCAAAGCCTTCTTAAAAAGCAGAAGTAAATATTTACAACTACGTGCACCATCACGCCCTTTTTGAAGATCATCAAGAGGCAGAATCATTTTGTTCCTAACACCACAGCCTGGAAGACAGAGTGATTCGTGATTCAATTCTATCAGCCTGAATGTTCGGTGCTAACACGGCAATACACAGCGCCATGATTCACAGCACGCGTTTGACCCCACACCTCAGGAGCTCCGTATGAAGGACAGTGCAGTTATGGAATTCTAGGCCTCAGGTACAATATTGGCTACATTTTCAATCTTCTTCAGAAAAAGAGCGGCACTTTCCAAAGGAAAAAATGATAGAAGGCTTAAGTTTCAATGCAGCTTCAAATAAAAGTCTCTGTTGGTCTGAGACAGAGCCCTTGAAAACCATCCCAACACAGAGGGGCACAGAGGAAAGAGACCAAACCCAACTGCTGCTGTGGGCCCTCTTTCAAATGAAGCTGCCTGCAGAGAAAGAAGGCAGTAACTCGTGAGTAAACTTGGGCACCAGCAATTCAATTACTACAGATGATGAGTAATGCAATTTTAAGACCTAACCTTAATTTACTGAACTTATTTAAATCATACAGACTGCATAGGGGAAAAAATTGTATATGTGCTGAAAACAGACCATGGTTAATTTTAATGAGCTCTCATCACTAAGGAGGGGCACTGTTTACATCAGGAAAGAAAATGAAATGCTCTTTCTGGTCTGCAAGAGTCTATGCTCCAATCTGCTGGCATCACTATTGCTGTTGCCATGAACAACCTGGAATCTTCTCACTTCTTTGCACAGATGAGAAGCACCTCAATGCACAGCAAACAGAAAAAGCACCATGCAAAGCCTTCCTGAGGAAAATCTCCCTGAAACTCAACAGCAGAGCTGCACATATGATACATGGGGGAAAAAAATCATCCTTCTATTACAAGACTGTACATAAAACGACCAATAGCCTTAGAACCAAAGGAGACAGGACACTGGAACTGTGGAAATGAAGTTAACCTTCAGATTCTATGATAAACATAGCAAGTACTTAATCCTTACCTTTTCTTAACAGAAATCACATGAAACATCAGGCAAAGATACTGATTCATAATTCTTATCAATACCTGCACACAGAAATTCAGTTTCCACAGTTGGACAAAAGCTCCTCCTCATCAAGTTCCACCCTAAAGAAACAAGAGCCAAATTTTGTTCCAAGGACAAGCTGAGTGTTTCTTCCCTTCTGCTTGAGAACAAAAACAATGCTCGATTGTCAGGTTGTGCACATCAACACGAGTCAAGTTCACACTGAAAGCCCACAGTCAGCAGAGTCTTCAGTGCCTGCTACACTGGCAGAGCAGTGCTGTAAACAGATTCTCCCCATCCTAAAACCAAGGATCAATGCAAGGACCAAAGAACATTCCAATAACTAATTGAATGCATAACTGAGATTTCACAGTCATGTATTTTTGCCATGGTCTCAATGCAGGTTCAGTATCAGTCACTTGACTAATCAGCAGCCTTATCCTTTGTTCTGTGTCACTGCAGCCAACTACACCTAACTGCCTGCTGTCACTGTGTTAACTATCCAGTTCCTGGGTAGGTTCTCCCCTAAAATACTGACCTTCATTTATTTATTTGCACACTTAGCATCAGTTCTGACCACTGGGTTCCAACTTATCCAAACATCATTACACTAGGTGCTTCAATAACTTATTTTGCCTTGATACTGTTAGAAAATGATTATGGTGCTTAACACGTGACAGCACATACTGACAAAAACATTACAGCAAATGTTCCTGTAGAGATCATTCACGAAGATGTGTGTTCTGAAAACAAGTCACAGATCAAGTTACAAAACCTCAAACTTCCCACAGTGCACCAGTTACTTCACCACCAATGGGATCAGTGTGCTACCTGCTCCTGGAAACATAAGCACATCATGCAATGTCTGAAAGCACAGTCTTGCTTTTACATCTCTGAAAATCCACACCAGCTAATTGTCTTCAGAAAACATTTTGTTGTTGTAACACAACAGAAAGCACAGCAATAGCAGTAAAGCAGCCACATCCCAGGCAGCAGCAAGTGAGGATTTGCTCAAATGCAGCAGCAGCCACGGGCACAGAAAGAAAGGAACAAAGCTGCTTACCTCCAGAAGGCCTCAATTACACAGGGATCTCCAGCAATCCCCCCTGCCTTCACTGCCAGCCCTGAAATGAAGGCTGGGAAGGGCTGGATCCTGGCTCCAACCCTTCCAGCTGCATTGCACACACCTGAGCTCCCCTGGGTTGGCCCTGCTTTCCCTCCAGGTGCTCCATCACTGCTTCAGGCCCTGACTCTGCATTTCTGCTACAGTTGTCAATGTTTTTATTGTATCCATTACAGCACATACCTACGTTATGTGCATATAGCATAACAACAAGTATTTATTATGCAATTCTAATAGCAGAAACATTTTTTTCTGGAAATAAACAGTGCATTGTATTTCCACAGAAATAATGGACTCCCATTAACACTAGAGCAATTCCATAATCTTACAAGCTAGACAGCTAGATTTTTTTTCCAATTACTGTTGGATTTTCAGCCTTGAGATCCCTTCCCCCACTGCACTGTAATCTGTGTTTTTAACAGAACATTTGAAACTAATTTCTTAAAGGCTATTAGATTTAGGGTTCACGAGACCTCAGCTCAGTTAGATAGCCTGTTGTCACAGAGAAACACAGCTTAGAGAAATAGCAAAGTAGCTAATAGCAAATAGTAAAAAGCGAGCAGTTTTTAAAGCAGGTTTCAAAGGCAATAATACAGCTAATTCAATTAAATAAGGCTTCAGATGTTTTTAATACACTGAGATAGTAGAAAACATCGATTTCCTACAGCCAAAAAGCAACACCTGTCACCATACCCAAAAAAAGTAAGTAAAAATGTGCCAGTTCTCTCTGCTCAGCTGAAACAGGTTTTGTAGTGACTTGCAAAAAGACACGGCATTGAGAAGCCAGGGACCCAACTTCTTCCTCCAGCGAGCAGCAGTTTGATCAGGCTTCAAACAGTACCACATCACCACAAGAAAGACACCACAGCATGACATAATCTGATGTGGAAATCAAGCAGTGTAAGACTGTACGACATAGGTGTTATTTGGTTTCTCAAAGCATACCATCATGAATATTTCCTACACAGTCTTTCAGGCTTTTGCAGATGCCTAACCCAAGCCCTGGATCTTCTACTGCTCTGTACCAGTTCATAGTGGTGTATGATGGTAACAACAAATACTCCCACAGCAAATCCATCCCCTTCTGACAGAAGGCTTCTCCTGGCTCACTGATTTGTATGCTCCTCTCAGACAGCAAACACAGGGCACTGCTGAAGCCAGAGGCAAACCGTCAGCAATGTGAACACCTACATACTCATCATCCCTCCACTCTCACTTAGCTGTTTTAATATGCAAGACATTCGTGTGCCTAAAGCACAAGATTTGCTCTTTTTCTTCACTAGTGACGGAAAATTTAAATCTCACGTGGCCAAGCCAAATCATCTATGCAGAGATGAAACACCTGCTTATACATCAATTATAGAAACATACCATAGGTTTTTCCATTAATATTTAACTTTGAGAAACATTATGTTTTTATGGCATCACACCAGAAAAGAGCCATACACCCTTTGGCTCTATTTTGCTAACAAACCCATTACAGAATTGGTCACTTGACTCCATTCACCTTTGCCTGATTTTAGATGAGCCTTTTCCTCAGTGATTTTTTTTCCCTTACTTCTGGACATCAGTAGAAGCACACAGGTGAATTTAGACCAAGCAATACGTTACCAGCAGCTGCCACTGCTGCCTGACCAACATACAAAAAAGCAAAACCTAGACTAACGAAAGCACTGAACAGGAGTAGCTGTGGCATCAACACGAATCTGGAGAAGGCAGTGAGGCATACCTACAGAACCGAAGGGGTTTGCTCTTTACCTTCTGCTCTTGCTTCCTCAGGAAAATGAAAAGAAAACAGAATCACATACATCACAGGGAGCAGTTCCTTCTTCACCCGCAATGCTCTGGCATCTTCGCTACCTTTTTGGTGCTTTCTTTTAAACCAAGGAAGAAAAGGATCAGTACAAGAAATTAAACTCCAAGCTAAATTAAGAATGCCTGTCAATCAAATACAGAAAGAAGATGCACTCTGGATCACCGTATCAGAAGCTAAATGGGCCAGAACTTGGTACCTTCTCAGAAAAACAAAATTGTTTCGCCTTCTTACTGAAATTAGAAAAAGAGCTATAAGATGGCAAAGAAAGGAAGAAGGGGAGAGCAAGTCTGAGGTCTAGAAGCAGCAGCTCTGAATTTTTAATGGTAAGTCATAGTGGCAGCTCATGATTTGATAGTCTTCAGCAATGTCTTCCACAAGTATTTTCTTTAGCTCCTTTGATGAAACAGACACAGGACAGAGCTGTCTTATAATCAGCCCTAAATAGCAGGAAGACCCCAAAATATGAGGCTGGGAGGATCTCAGATGGTTCCTGATCTCCCAGAACTCAGCGGAAGTCCTCCCCTCTATTGATAAGATGGAGCAAAAATGTAGATGAAACATATTAGGCTATTTTTAATCTATATTTGCCTTTAAGGAATTTCTAATTTGAATACTAAAAGCTGCATTCTCATGATAGGTCCATTTGGTTGTTTACCTGAATTCTGAGGAAAAAAACAGAACTTTCACCTTCTTAAATTTCATCCCAGTTTCTGTGCTTTGACACAAAGGCAGAATGCAGAGCATTGTGAGCTGTTAACCGCAGGACCCACACTGACAGCACAACAGCAGCTGCAGCAGAGCTCTCAGCAGCAGCCCGAGAAACAGAAGGGTACAGAAAGCTCAGAAGCAAAGCACCAACCATCCCCAAAAAGTTGCTTCTTCACCTATCATGCAAAAGGAACGACTCACAGCAGATACAACCAATGAATCCCAAACTGACAGGCAGTGTATACAGAGCTCATCACAACAGAGGTATTGCCTTCAACAGCCCTGAAGATACCTAGATGGAAAAGAAAAAAAGAGAGCAAGAACACTTACTACATTTGAAGCATCATTTCTGAGTAAGACAAAAAAGAAAGACGTCTTCAATTTCCAGGCTTGCCCCACAACAAGGAAAGCATGGTAACAGCTCATCTGCAGCTGTGGAGGCAAAACAAATCTGAGTAGGACTCGGAGTTTGGCCAGTTTCTTTCTCCCTGCTGGTTACTGACTGCTTTCCAAAAAAATGAACAGGATGAGAAGACAGTGGAAAAGATACTTTGCTGTTCCCTAAAAGACAACATGAAAGCGGTAGAGAAGCTTTCTAACTTAATGTTTAAAAGTAGTGTTGGAATGATTTGTGCAAGTTCCTGAAAACAGGCATTAGAAATATCCACGTAGACATTACAAAACTTTCTCCCATATGATACACCCAGCTGTGGCAATGCAATCCCTGGAAATGTAAGAAGACAGATATCAAACAGTTGAGAAGTAACTTGTCTGTGAGCATTGGATATTGGAGGCTGCCAGCAGAATGCTGCCCACTTTTGGTGCACCCACTCCAAGAACAACTGGGGGAAAAGTGCAAAGAGCTTAAAGCAAAGGAACTCATCGTCTTCTGTTCCAACTGAAGCCAGATTTTACATTTCAAATAGTTAATACATGGAAAACATGTCAGATAATAGAGTTTTTAATGCCTATGCTAGCACAGGCATATTTCCACAGCTGAAAGTTGGATGTCAGACAAAACAAGCTTTGAAATAAGATGTGGTTTAGTTTCCTAACTGCAGGAATAATTAAACATTGGCAGAGCTTTCTAGAAGAGGTGACAGATACACCATGATCTAAGCTTAAGATAAGATCAATTTCTAAGTTGTTTTAATTTCTCTCTCAGGAAAGCTGCACAGCCTAAGCAAATGGAGGAATCACAACTGATGGCCACAGCAACCCACTGTGGCTGCACGACCTACACAACTACAAAGTTGCAAAGACAGGAAGAGAAAGGAATATTTCTGCAACACTCTAAAAGTGTGTAGCACTACAGTTCCAAGTGACTGTAACACTGAAAGTGTGCAGGCTGAGGAACAGGTAAGGTCTCAACCTCTTTAGCCACCCCAACATGTACAGCTGGAGACAGACAACTGTGCCACAGGAAGGAGCATGGTGATATCAAACTAATCAGGACTGAAGAGGTTTTCCACCTTACTCTATATTCTGTATATAGCTTACCTGCTGGCTTCAACTGAACATCTCCCATACAACGAACACACGTAGCAGAAGAGTCCTGACTGTTGGAACATTTCAGCCCAACTCCTGGTCAGCAGCAGCCGAGTTCAGCTTTATACAAAATCAGGGTTCCACCCAGAACGCTGCCTCTACAACTTGCAGTCCCTCAGCCAATTAATTTCAGTTCAGTTTTCCTCAGTAATCTTAACCATATTCCCCATACAGTACCTGAACTCCGAATGTTTTCTCCATCCATAATTTCCAGAGGCAAAACAATGGTTTTGCTCACTGCCTTTTGCAAGAAGGCCCACCTCTTTTTAAGTCTGATTAACTCAATACTAATGGAAACACTCAGCTGCTGTTTGCTACCTGCCCTCTCCATACCAAATGTGGTCTCGTGTACCTTCATCAGAAGCCCCTTGAGTCGTGTCTTCTGAACATTAAATATTCCTCTCTAAGATAACTTTGATCCTTGACTTCTACCTGAAGTAGAAAACAATCATAAAAGCAACTCTGCCAAGCACTATGTTGCATGCAGGATCTCTCATGGCAAATATCACAAAGTATCAAACTATGGAAGCCTGGTATAGAAACAATTTAACGCTTATAATGCTTAAATACTTATTAAATACCATTTAATGCCATGGATGAGGGCAACTGTCATCCATCTCAACCATCGTTAACTTTCACCTCAACTCCATTTTTCTCCTTCAGTGCAGTTGGCAAATACATGAGGATGAAGTTGATCCTTTACAGAAATCCAGGTGGGCTGTGTTTGACAAAGATGCCACCAGGCAATGATACCTAACTGCCATGGGATGAGAAGCACAACTCAAATACTAATCGGCTGATTACCAGATAGGAAATTAGAGGTTGGAGCAAACAGCCTTTCCATAAAAAAAGGAGGATTGTTAGCAGAACCCTGCAAGGATCCCTTCTGGGATCAATACCTTCAATATTGCAAAGGAAGACGTAGCAAAGAAGTGTAACATTTACAGCACAGTTTACTCAGTTTTCCAAGGTTGCAGAAGTGATGGCCAAGGATCTGAAGTCAACCTTAACGATAGTTCTTAAGTATCATGATGTAAAACAGCAGATAAGATTAGATGTAGATCAGTGCAGCTATGCAGATGTAATAAAAAAAAAAAAGCACCTGAATTCATATACACAATTATGAACTCTGAACTTAAAAGATTAAAGAATGAAACGTAACAAACCCCAACTCTGTTCCTCTGATCCCTGCATCACTGTCTCTAAGAAGAGCTGGAAAAGATGCAAAATAATCAGTAAGGACAATGGAAAGAAGAGAGTCACTTCTTGCAAAACCTCCTCAGCATGTCACACGAGGGATGGATCGGTAAATAAGAGTTATCAGTGCATAAGCAAAACAGAAGAACGTAGATTCTCTTTTTCGACGCTTCTTCCAGCGGTGAAACTACACAAGGATGAAACAAAGGGGTGGGAAATTGAAAAACAAACAAGAGGAGGAGATTTTTCCACTCAGGTCGTGCTTATGCCATACAACACTCAGCTGCAGGATGTTGCGGACACTACAAGTACACACGGCTTCAAACACCGATTGGAGAAACTCACAGAAGAAAAAACCCACTGGGGGCACTAAAAACAAATCTCACCTCTAGTCCCGGAAATCTGAGAGCCACAAATTGCTGGAGGCTGGGAAAGGTATTTCCTCAATACACACTGTGCTCTTCTCTAAGCATCTGCTTTTGGCAGCTCAGAAAGACAGGTTAGCGGGCTCTGTACTGTGACCGAGTACAGCCAGCATAGCGACCGTGAGTGAGTCAAAAAGAAAGAAGTGGAAACGTTAATTGTGCGTACGGGGCAGATCTATAAGCACAGCACATTAAAGGATCGGCTGTTCAAAGGCCCAGAAGGTCAGCGCAGCGATTAACTACCATGGTCACAGTCTGATAAGTACTTTTTCCAATGCTGAGAGTAGCTTAGTGTTTCCCAACCACAAACGTGTGAAACTGCATGGTGAACATGCAGCAAAACCTGCCTTCGCCGCCAGCAGCTCCCTGCAGCCACGTGCACTGCTGTGGGCCTGGGACACAACGGCTGCTTGAAAGTGGCCCCAAAGGAAAGCTTTGTCTAGTTGCATCGATGGAAATAAAACATCGCTATCTTTCGCATCTCGGAAGGTCTTTCCAGCACCCTCTGCACCAGCAACTCCTGACCTTTACATACTGAGCTGCTGAGATTAAAGACAGACTCTGCGAGAAGGCTTCTTTGACCTGTTTATTGATGTTGCTCAACAGATCCATTTATTGCAAGTTGCTCAGTGCATTTACAGAACCTCTACCACTTCAAATAGAATAAATAAGGGGAGAAAAGATGAGAGGGCATCCTCTAGAGTTTGGGGGTTCTTGCACAGGCTGACTAGGTTTCCAAATGGTACCTCCCATCACACCAGCTATCTGCCAGAACAGCAATCTGTTCCTACAAGTCAAATCAGACCTCAGTCAGAGCACCTGAGCTAAGAGCATACTGCCAGTTTCTCCCCTTCAATAAGTTTGTGTGTCTCAAACACTGGCACTTCTGAATTTGCAGCCTTTCCTGTTTCACATTAATGCCGTTCTGATGAAGCCTCCTGAGCATTCCACACAACACGATGCAGTGCACTCTGCATACAGTTTGTAAACACTCTGAGTCAACTTCCATGTCAAAATCACACCCAGGGTCACAACAATACAGCAAACACCTTGCTGTTGTGTACAGCAGTTCCACCAACCGTTATACGACTGGAGCAGAAGGCTGTCACCTCTTCAGTTTTTACTTATTCCTTTTGTTGGTTGCTCCCAGAGCCCAACAAAGAGAAGAGCCTATATTCAAAAGGCACCCATTAGTCAAAGCTGAAATACCAGCCTACTATAATTGAAGGCAGCATTTGGTTTTTATGAATCCTAACAGTTTTTTTTCTTCTGCAACATCAGGACTGATTCTGAGCACGGCAAACTGTGTTCCATCACTGGGGCTTCCAGAGCAGCCTGCCATGGGCACAGCCCCGCAGTAAGCAGAGTCCTGCCAAGAATCCACATCTGGGGGAGGAAGGCTCACAACTGAACAACTGACAAATGGGGCTTCCAAACACAACTATAGAGGTATTCCTGTTTCAGCCTGGAGCTACATCTGCCATAACAATGTAAATTTAAGACTCCTCCTCCACCAAAGGTGTCCAAGAACAGGCCTTCATCTTGCTCCAAAAAAAAAAAAAAAAAAAAAAAAAAAAGCAAAATAAAGCAACGAGGGAATTTTTACTTTTGTGTTAATTTCTTCATCAGTTGCCAACTACATTTTTCAACTGCTAAATCTCACCTTCATTTCTCTCCCCTGTAAATCCAGGAACATCAAAACATCTCCAAAGCAAAGTTCAAGCTCTGCTGGGTCTCTCATCCCCAAAACCTTAAATAGGGAACTGACATTTTTTGGTGTGGGTGAAACCTATGACAGTGCATTTATTGACCTATGATTCTGTGTAAATGTTCTCATCTTTCTCTACCTGTATTAAATAAATCACTTTTCGTGTTAAAAATAAGGACGTTAAATGACAGATACGCACGAAAAAACCGCATCATCACTGAAGAGATGATCAGAAGCAACCGACAGGAGGTGCCGAGGAAGGACCTATCACCGATACAGCAGCCGGCATAGCACAGCACCCAGCCGAGCTGTCAGCACAGCCTCGCCTCGCCTCGCCTCGCCTCGCCTCGCCTCGCCCCGCCAGCCGCCCTCCGCACCGCTCGCCCACCCAGCCCCAATTCCGACCCGGGCTCCACCCTCCCGTCCCGCAGACGTCCACCGCAGCGCGACGAGGACGCCGGCGGGGCTCCCCGCGGGCAGCACGGAGCCCCCGCTCCCGGCCGGCCCCGCACCCCGCGGCAGCCGCGGCGCCGGAGGGCGGCAGCACCACGCGGGGCGGCCGTCGGCACGGCGACGGCCCGGTACCCGGCAGCCCCCCGCCCGGCCCCGCCGCCGGCTTT